>NW_006408603.1:4999793-5024824 GCF_000296735.1 Chrysochloris asiatica | reverse complement strand
GCCTCGAACTTCTGACCAGCTTTACATGGTCTGCAACACATGCTGTGAATGGTGACCACACTCGACACCCATAAGGGGAAGTGAGGGAAAAACAGCAATGAAGCAGTGAGCTAAGCCCTACAACGTTCAATAGACTTTTGTGAACCCGGGTGTAGACCTGGTTGGCCAACAATGTGGCAAGACCTGGGGACTCTTGGGCCCAGAGTCAGTGATATAGCCACAGAGGACTAGAGTGGATAATTATGAGTTTTGTTCCACATTTTCTCCTACTCTATCCTTGACTTTCTACTGTGCTCCCTTTCAGAGCAGTTGGTAGTGGTAGCTGGGCACCATCTAGTTCTTCTGGTCTCAGAGTCATGGTGACTGATGTTCACAAGCTCCATTGGTTTATTCCAAGCATTTCCACTTTTATCACTCTTCTTTCTTCTGCATAGAGAGCCCAATAGTTAGTTGCACCTTAGATGATTGCTCATGAACTTCTAAGATCCCAACTGCTACTCACCAAAGTAGGACGTAGAACATTGTCTTTGTGGACTTTAACATGTCTCCATGTTATGCCAATTGACCATGATGTTACCTGAGACTATGGTCCTGAGACCTGACATCCAGAAACGCATTGACTTACGATGTTTGATACTATCTAAGAAGTTGTCATCATGTTGCCCCTGGTAGCACTGTAGGATAAACATTGGACTGAAAACCACAAGGTTAGTGGTTCAAATACACCAGCTGCTCCTCAGAAACCCTATGCTGGGTTTTATATAATTTTGAGACAAAATTGAATCGATGGCACTAAACAGCAAAGAGCATACTCCACCACTTCGGTGACTAAATATTTGAAAGTAGTCTATCTCTCATTCTTCTTAGTCTGTCTTCATTTGGAAGCTCAGCTTAAGCCTTTCCACCATAGTTGATCCTGCTGCTATTTAAAATACCCATAGCCTAGCTTCCAGAATCACAGCAAAACACAAGCCATCACAGTATGACAAACTAATAAATAAGTGGTTCAGTCAGATTCAGAAGAGGATGTGGAACAAGGGTATCATTGCTGAAGTCCATTGGTTCTTAGTTGAGAGCAGAGAATACCAGAAAGATGTTTACCTTTGTTTTATGGATTACACAAAGGCTTTTGATTGTGTGGATCTGGCAAACTGTGGATGACATTGCGGAGAATGAGTATTCCAGAACACTTAATTGTGCTCGCGAGGAACCTGTATATAGACCAGCAGGCAGTTGTTCGAACAAGGGAACAGTGAATAGTTGAAAATTAAGAAAGGAGTGCCCCATGGTTGTATTCTTTCACCATACATATTTAGTCTGTAAACTGAGCAAATAATCCAAGAAACTGGATTATATGAAGAAAAACGTTGCATCAGGATTGGAGGAAGATTCATTAATAACCTGCGATATGCAGATGATACAATCTTGGTTGCTGAAAGTGAAGAGTACTTAAAATACTTACTGTGAAGATCAAAGACCACAGCTTTCATAATGGGTTGCACCTCAACATAAATAAAATAAAAATCCTCTGTTTATTGGCCACTGGACCAGTAAACAACATCCAGGTAAATGGATAAAAGATTGACGTTGTCAAAGACTTTATTTTGCTTTCATCAGCCATCAACACTCATGGAAGCAGCAGTCAAGAAATTAAATGATGTATTGCCTTGGGCAAATCTGCTGCACAAGACCTTTTTAAAGTGTTCAAGAACAAAGATGTCAGTTTGAAGACGAAGGTGTGCCTGATCCAAGCCATGGTATTTTCAATAACCTCATATACACATGAAAGTTAGTGAATAAGGAAGACTGTAGAAGAACTGATGCATTTGAGTTATGGTGTTGGAGGACAATATTGAAAGTACCATTGACTGCCAAAAGAATAAATGGATCTGTGTTTGAAAGTACAGCCAGAATGCTCCTTGGAAGCCAGGATGGCCAGACTTCATCTCTCATACTTCAGAGGTATTATCAGGAGAGATCAGTGCCTAGAAGGATTTCATGTTTGGTAAAGTAGAGGGTCTGAGAAAAAGAGGAAGATCCCCAACAAGAGGGATTGGCACAGTGGCAGCAGCAATGGGCTCAGGTGTAGCAACAATTACAAGGTTGGCACAGGACCAGACAATGTTTCACTCAGTTGTGCATAGGGTAGCTGTGAGTTGGTACCGACTTGATGGCAACTACCAGCAACAACAACATACTCTGCAACAACATATAAGTGTGTTTGTAGCAAAGATAAATACCCATGTACAAATATCCTCTTTCAAACCTTTATATACTTGGGGGTATACTCCCACTTTCCTTCCCATACTCTTTCAGCCTGTGTATTTCTCCATGTATCTGACCACAGAATATTGTTGTTCCAGGATTGTGTATAAAATAGTATTTACCTCTATCCCTTTTAACTCTTGCATACCTCATTGTGTCTTCACCTGTCTTCAACATTCTTCTGCCAACTCCCTCTTCTTGAATATTGTGCTCTCCATCACTCGAGTTAACATGTGTCTACCCTCTAGCCGATTCTTGGAAACCCTATACAGGATCATTATGAGTCGGAATCAATGGGACAACAACAACCATGTATCCAGTTAATTGCTCTCCCTTCCCTCCTACCCTTGGCAACCATCAAATAATATGTCTTTTAGCGTGAAAATCTTTCCTTGAGTTTTTGCAATAGTGGTCTCACATAATATTTGTTCTTTTGTGATTGACTAATTTCATCCAGCATAATGTTCATTGGTAGCTGACTTTTAAGGGGTCAGAAAGTAGTGTTTTTGACAGCCAGTGAGAGAGTAGAGAATAAGACTTAAGGTTGAATATGTGTGAGCTTACTAATGCTCTAGCTGGCTCTCCAGACATTGCTAACAAGACTAGTAAGTCACCCTAAATGTCTCCTGCTGGGGCAAATTCAGCATACATGATGTGGAGATTACCACTTGAACTATGACATGAAGGTGACTCACCTCTCAGGAGGACAGAGAGCTAGGAAATGATTAAGGTCCGTGGGTGTGAGGGATGGAGACAAAATGGGAAGCTATTCTAAACCATCTGTCTTCACCCCACAGCCAGTTCCCGAGGTGCCTTTGCTAGACTAAAGATGAAAAGGTAATGTCCCATATAATTTACTTGATCTGGAATAATTGACATAGGCTTTTTGCCCTTTATTCTCTTTGCAGACTCCATTTCTGCCTGGCACTCCCTGAATATGGCTTAGCAGGTGAACTCTGTTGGCCCAAGGTCCATGGACCCAGACTCTGGCTTTCTCCATGAAGGTGATGGAAAACTGCACCCAGAATACCTTCCTGCTCCTTGCTAACTTCAAAACCATGGGACCAACAGGACTGAAGCTGCCTCCAGTGACAGAACTGGAAGCATCCCCAGGCTGTAATCAAAAGCTGTAACTTGGGAAAGAACCTGAGCTCAAAGTTTGCCTTGACGATACAAAGAGCCACCTCAAAAGTGAGAGGATGTTTATTTAGCTCAGTACTCTAAAGAGCCCACAGTGCAGCCAAGATTAAACCACTGCAAGGTTTTGTCTAGAGCCCATGCCTTTTCTGTAAATCTGTTGGGGAATGGTTATAACCTCTGACTTCTAATCCCAAAGTTCAAATGCCAGCCTTCTATCCTCTCCTCTATGCTGTTTTGCTTTCTTTCTCCCCTTCAGTCCCTCAACAGGTCTTCTTGCCTTTATACCTAACATGTAGCCAGTTTCCTAGGATTACCTAGAATTTAGCTAAGGTTGAACTGATCCTACAAGTATCTGCAGAAGTTACCTATACTGTGTGATTTCAGTATCACCAATAGATCCATTTATTGGTAGTATTTCCTGTACTCATTGCTAGAGCACCTGAAACCTTACCAATGAAGATGTATTCTAATGAGTAAGGCCAAGTGTCTCCAGAAGTCCTCTATTAAGGTGGAAACACCCTTACCAGAGGCAACTTTAATGACCTGTCATTCATGTTGCTTTTTTACAGTACCACTGAGTCATTTCTGACTCATAGTTACCCTTAATTGGAGGGTAATTGGTCCTCCAATTACCGTGGAGGAATTGGTCAATTTGAACCACCAACCTTGCAATTCAAACTGACCTTGAAGTCCAGTGCTTATCCTATGACGCCACACCAGGACCTAGTATAAATTTGTTTCCTCTCTCCAAAATAACATCTGAGTATTCCTAGGTGATCCTGGCTGGTGGCTCTCACAAACACATGCACATCTGAAACAAGTTGTGGAACACAGTGTTGCCTAGTGGTGGAAGGTATGGGTTAGTTATGTGAACTTGAGCAAGTCATGCAACATCTTTAGGCCTCAATTTTCATCTAAAAATGTTTTCTAGTCTAACTCTCAGATTAATCATTAGAATGCCATATAAATGCCCAGAAGTACACACACAAATAGATATACACACTTCAACAATCATTTATTGCACATTTACAATGTACCAGGTTCTAAAATAGTAGCTGGAAATTCTTAGATGACAAATTCGGTTCTTCCACTCAAGGAGCTTTGAGGCTATTGGAGTAGATGATTATCATCCATACACAAAGTGCATAATAGATTTTTACAGGAGTCTAGCAGAACCCTGAAGAGTCATCTAGTCTACTCTCAAATACAGCGTGTGGGCAAAGACTAAAACTAAGTAGAGTAGACTAGGTGAAGAGGACAAGAAGAAAAGGGATGAGCAAAAGTATAGTAGTATAACAGTGTGGCATATGTGGGTAAGAGCTCTGGTAGCGTAGTGGTTATGAATCGGGCTGTGAACCTTAAGTCAGAGGTTCGAAACTACCAGCTGCTCCGCTGGAGAAAGATAAGGCTTTCTACTCCCATAAAGATTTACACCCTCAGAAACCCCTGTACAGGATCGCTATGGGTCGGAACCAACTCGACAGCACTTAACAACAACAACATAACCAATTAAGGGTTTCTAGAGCTTAATTATGAAGAATGGAGTGTCAGGAAATGAGGTTGAGAAATATGCAGGCTGAGACCTAAACCATGGAACTACCTACCACCTGTCTGTCGGTTTGTCTGTGATGTCTTGCATGTTGATGTGATGCTGGAAGCAGGATCAACCACCCTGTTAGTTGACAGGTTTTAGTACAGCATCCACATTAAGACAGTCTAGGAAGAAAGGGCTGAAGACCTGCATTATGTGCCACAACAGACCACTGTCAAACTCACTTGCTTTGGACAGTCACCAGAATGAATCAATTGCTGGAGGAAAGCATCATATTTGATGAAATAGAAGGCCAGTGTGGGGGAGGGAGACCCTTGATGAAATGGATTGTCACAATAGCCACAACAATGGACTCAAACGTGCTGATGATTGTGAGAGTGACGCAGGACGAGGCAACATTTCATTCTATTGTATATATGGACGCCGTAAGTCAGAGAGAGTCAATGCAATGCCATCTCTCTCTATCTCTCTAGCTAAACCCCTCTCGCCATAGGATTTTAAGTAGGTAAATTACTCATAATAGGATTATGAGTTGTTTTGACAGCAGTGTGGAAGATGGATAAAAAATGATGGAGAATAAAAAGTGTTCTGCATGTTGATGGCAATGGGAGACCTCATGTTTGGCCCCCTCTTACTCTTGATTTGGTGTCCTGGTGTGGCGCTGTGGGTTAATGCATCAGACTGCAAAGACATTTGAACTTCAAGGTCGGCAGTTCAAGCTCACCAGCTGCTCCTAGGAAACCCTATACCATGTTGCTATGGGTTGGAACTGACTCGATAGCACTTAACAACAACAACAACAACTCTTGATTTAGCCAGGATACAGATTGAAAGCTGTCATTACTTAAAAGTTTAGTCTGCCCGACCCCACTCCAGACTGGGACCCATGAAGGGACTTCTGGTAGTATCTGAGAAGTATTTTCTCCAATAGAAATTTTATGCCTAAATATCCTAGACATAAAGAGTGTGGTGGTACCATAAGATAAACACTGGACTGCGAACTACAAGGTTCATGGTTTGAGTCCACCAGTCACTCCTCAGGAGAAAGATGAGGTTTTCTGTTCCCTCAAAAATTTTAAACCTCAGAAACCCTATACAAAGTTGCTATGAGTCGGATCCGACTCAATGGTACTTTAAAACAACAATCCTAGGCACAAAGGAACATTCTGTGGAAAGTCTAGTGGGCTGCTGTGGGTCTCTCATCTGGGCCATCCTGATCAACATATTTGTCAAAAAATTGGAAGACAGACCAGATGTTTAGATGACACAAAGCTGAAAATAATATATAATGAATTGCATGACAGAATAAAGACTCTAAAAATATCCTGACAGGCTGGAACAATGGTTAAAAACCAATTAAATTAATTTATCCAGCTAAATGTTAAACTCTGATTTTCCATTTCCTCAAAATTAATTGCATAAGAACAAGATTTGGGGTACTTGACTTGATAACAGGAGTATTTATTCGTTCATCAAATATTCAATGAAAATCTACTGTATTTTTATACAAATAAAGTGCTTGTTATATGGTTTTTGCAAACTGAGCAACCCCTTAGGATGAATTTTCTATGCACACTGTGTGAATTATTTATGTGGGTGTATTACATGTGAAAAATATGGTACTATGTTTCAAGGCCACAGTCCCCTGTGCTTACGTCTATCATTGCATATAATACATATTATTAAAATCAAGACTACTTCCCCTCTTATACTCTAACTTTCTCTAGGTGAGGAGCTAAGCCTCATTTTTGTATTCCAAGGGAATGCAAGCAATGTGTTACAGGGAAAGACAAAGACTTCTTCAATGCTTACTGTGTGCCAGACACTTTCCATCTATAACCAATTTAATTCTTATTCCATCGTACTATCTTCATTTTATAAATGACAGAATTAAGATCCATATGTAAGTTTTCTATGGTTTTGTTGCTAGTTCAGAGCCCAGGTTCAACTGGTATAATTTTGATTCTCTTTCTAGTACATTGCACTGACTCCCTAGCTATGTTGTTGTTGTTAAGTGCTGTCGAGTTGGTTCCGACCCATAGCGACCCTGAACAGGGTTTCCAAGGCTGTAAATCTTTACGGGAGCAGAAAGTCTCATCTTTCTCCCACGGGGAAGCTGGTAGTTTCGAACTGCTGACCGTGTGGTTCATAGTCTGATTCGTAACCACTATGCTACCAGAGCTATATACCCTGTTGTTGTTGTTGTTAAGTGCCGTCGAGTCGGTTCCAACCCATAGCGACCCTGTACAGGGTTTCCGAGGGTGTAAATCTTTATGGGAGTAGAAAGCTTCATCTTTCTCCCACGGAGCAGCTGGTAGTTTCGAACCACTGACCTTAAGGTTCGCAGCCCGATTCGTAACCACTACGCTACCAGAGCTATATACCCTAGCTATATAAAATCCTAATTATGTATGTTGTTGTTGAACTGCAGCCAGAATTGCACAAGCTTGAGCCTCTCCTCAAGGATCTTGCAATGTAGTAGGTATTAACTGACCAAGACCTGGGGGAAGGTGGGGAAGGTAGAAGAGAGGTTAGATATGCTCATGGAGTCAATGAGCACCTCCAGTTAGAAGCTGCTTCTCAGAAGGTAATGGTGGCTTGGGCTGTTCTGATAGAAGTATGGAACCCAGAACAAGGATGGGACTGACCTCACTGTTCTCTGTGGTGTTCCAGCTCCAGCCAGGACACTTTTGAAGGGGACAGCACAGCAATGGTTTGGAAAGCATATCATATGAACAATGATTGGGGGAAATGTAATATTTAACCTGCAGAGGAGATGGCTATTAAGCTATTGAGACAAATAATTATTGTCCTCAAATATTTGAAGATACAATTACATAGCTTTCCTGTTAATGTCTATAGGCAATTGTCAGTCTGTGTATTGTGATTTCTGAATGTTGGAGGGATTGTGGAGAAGAGAATTAGCACCAACTGGGTTTATTACCATGGGTCAGACACATACATAAAATCTAATTCTCATGATAGCCTGCTGAGTCCTCTATTTTGCAGATGAGTAAGAGCTTAAGAAGTTTGCCTACTAGCATAGTTTGTGAATGGCAGAGATAGGATTTGCACTCAGGTTTGTTGTTGTTCTTATAACTGCATACCCTTGTCTCTCCCTGTGATTGTCCTTCCCTATGATTATGCTCCTATAAGGATCATAGAGTCCCCTGATTAGGTGGGCAGTTTATAGACCATTTTCCTACATGCAGCTGAGGGTTCATCTCTTTGAATGGGTCAGAAAAGGGAAAATCTGACAGACTGAGGAAGAGTTCTTTTACTGAATATGTCAACTGCCACAGCCTTCCCAACCAAGTGCAGCCCTAAGTCCAGAAGCCAGAATTGAATTAGGAACTCTCAGGCCCCTTGGGAAGATTGGCACAGAAATAGGGTCAACTCCATAAGGCCTTCAAGGCCTTTTATAATCAATTCCTTGTTTGCCTCCACATTATAACCTCTCTAAATCTATCCCTTCCTTCCTTCCCTCCACACTCTTGACCAGACCACTTGCTCACTCTCCTTCCCAGCCTTAGGTACAAACTGTCCTCCCTGTCAAAAATACATTTTGATACACCCTCTTTACCTGCTTGATCCCTGATTAGCCTTTGGGAGTGATAATTTCTCAGTGATGGCCTCATCCTTGAATGGTTTTATCATCCTTTCCATGCACATTTGAGTACCTTGACTCTGTGTCTTGCTTTATCATACTTTTCTCACTGTTGGAGTTGTTATATAAACCCTTGAGTGTAAGAGCAGCATCATGAGCCTTCTGTATCTTTGTGCCTATTACACAGTGCTGATGAGTGAATAAATGGATGAATATACTTGGAGCATTATTGGGATCTGTCAAACCAAGTTTGGGATCTGTCAAACTTGTAGAGTTGCTGACTGGGTAAAAAACATAGGCCAATTTACTCAGTCTTAGATTTCATTGCCCTTAACTATTAATTGGAGTCCTGGCATGGTGCTGCGGGTTAATGTGCTGGAGTGCCATGTTGGTTTGAACCACAAGATCAGTGATTCAAGCTCACTAGTTGCTCCTTAGAAACCCTATACAGGGTACTGTAAATTGGAACTGACTCAATGGCGGCTAACAACAATAGCAGTAACTGTTAAAATTGGGAATAATAATATCTGCTTCATAGTAATTGTTAGGAGAATTCAACAGAATAACATAAATTTAAAAATTGGCCCATATAACTTAGGCAAAGTTAAGAGTGATAAGACCAGTCAATATAATAGTATCTGGATCAAAGCTGATCCATTCAGTAAAATATTTTCCTATTCTGGAAATTATTTTTGTCAATGCCAAGAATAACAAATACATGTTGAAAAAAATTTGCCTCTGTGTCTCTATATGGAAAAATCCAAATGGACATTTCTCGTCAATGTGACCTGTGTAAGCTCTCATGGCCAGTTTGGGCTGAGGAGGTGGATGGAATGGAAAGTCTGCCCTGAGAGACCACAAGCCAGCCATGCAGAACTTCCCAAAGTCCTCTGAAGATCACATCTCAACTTCCCTTTCCTTTTTTTTTTTTTAAGTTTTATTGTGACTTGAGTGATAGTTTACATGGGAGATTATCAGTTTTGTATTCATCCTATCATATTTCATTTCATTGCAATGATTACAATCCCCTCCATGCATCATCATTCGACAGTATTTGCTTCTATTCCATCTGTCTGTTGTTGTTGTATTTTTGATGTACTTGCACAGTAAAATCCTCCTTATGCTCTAAGAGTCATCTCAGCCATCACACCTGTCCCATCCCCTATTCTTTCAATACTCAGTTGAATCCACCTCTCTCAAGTTTAAATAGTTCCCTTTGATGACTTCTATGAAGCCTTCTCCTCTGCCTATTGGTATCAAGGAGCTCTGGAAGCATAGTGGTTACAAATTGGGCCGCGAACTGCAAGGTCAGCAGTTCGAAACTACCAGCTGTTCCTCAGGAGAAAGATGAGGCTTTCTGCTCCCGTAAAGATTTACAGCCTCGGAAACCCTGTACAGGGTCGCTATGAGTCGGAACCGCCTCCACAGCACATAACCACCACCACCATTGGTATCATATTCTCTGCTATCACACCCACTAGGCTATGAGTAACTTAAGCAAAGGGAAAGCATACTGTTTGTTTTTGCAAAGTCATTCTCCTCTGTGAGTCCTGGCCCTAGAAGGGGTTGCAGACATCACTGAGATTGTCTAACCAGCATCCTAGCAACTCTTGTCCTGGGAACATAGCCACAGTGGGTGCTAATTCTGAAGTGTGGGCACTTGGCCCAAGGAGGGCCCAAATCCCTTCCCTGGGTTTTTGGATGTGGGACAAGAGGGCATTTCACAGCCATCTTATTTGGAGGTATGGAGATCAAAACTGTAAAGTGTAAGCTCAGGGCCATGTTTCTAACCATCACAGAAAACCAGTCTGTGATAAATGAGATGAACAGAGATGGGGAATCCTGAAAGCATGAGAGGGTCCTGATTCAAAGTGTTCCTGAAGCTCAGCCTCTTCTTGGCTTCCCAGCAGTTTGCAGTTTAAACATTTCAATGACGGAATTAAGGTATGCCCTCAAAAACCAGTCATGTTAAACTTGCAGGGCACAAAAGCAGTGAATCAGTTCAAAACAGATAAACCTAGATGGGAGTTAGTGCAAAAAATAATAAACAAATAAACAAAAAGCTGCTTTCTAATCCTTCAGGGACACAATGCTGACATTGCTCTCAGTGTGTCTCCATTAAAGCTTTATTTGTTTATTTTTAAATTACCTCTGTCCATTCCCTGTCTCATCTTCCCATTTCCTCAGAGTGCTACCTGAGTTCACTTTCCAATGAAGCTCTTTATACACTCCTTTCCTGTAAAAATTATTTTCCCAAGAGAAATACAACATAAAAGGACACTAAGAAGATGGTCCCAAATAAAACTAGTCAAATTTCCTACCTTCTTTTCCCAAATTATCATGCAAATATTGTTGTTGTTAAGTGTTGTCAAGTTGATTCCAACTCATAACGACCCTGTAGAGGGTTTCCAAATAGGGTTTCCAAACCAACCTTGTGGTTAGCAGTCCAGTGCTTATCCTACAGTGCCACACCAGACTCCACCATACAAATAGCCACCCTTATATTGGGATGACGTCTTTAAGATTCCCTAAATATGTAAATACATTTTTGTTAAAGCATTGAGCTCATAAGAAATAAGAAATTAATTAGCATTAGCATGTTGAATCACTTAGGTGTCAGTAGTTAATATGGCTAATTGACATTTAATAAGTCTTGTTATCTAATTTATTATTAATTACACTAAATGTTAATTAATTTATTAGTTATTCTTTACACAATTATATGTTAATGTACATTTAATAGCTTATTATTTGGATGATTGTCTTAATAGCAAGCAAGTTACCTGCTAATTCCGGTTTGAATAGATTCTACATGCTCCTAAAATCACTGTCTTAAAAACAACCAATTAATGGATTAATTAATAGAATTTAAAACCACTGAGAAAAATAACCCCCAGTTTATTGTGCTATAATCACCTAATTAAATGGGCAGTTTGTCTATCTGCTATCAGTCCTTGTAACATACAATACTACATTATCAGTGCTGTTAAGCTATTTCCTGACTCTGATAAATCAGTACACTTTATAGTACATTTTCATTGGTCCATGTTTAAAACTCAGAAGGTTCAAAAGCCAGTGTGATTTGGGTTACATTATTAGAAGTATAATGTCTGAAACAAGGGTTATGATAGTCCTGCTTTGCACTGGTCTGGCCAGGCTTGGAGAATTTTGTCAGTTCTGGAAATAACATATTCAAAGAAATATAAAGTATGTGAAGAAGTTGAGAATGTTCAAGTAGAATAAGAAGAAATTAGTGGAACAACAGATTCTCTGTTTTCAAATATATGATAAGGTTGGTAGAAGATAAATTAGTTTTTATCTTTTTAAATTTATTGACAAAATAGGACCAAAGTCTGAAGATAGAGGAAAGCAGATTTTGTATTCACACAGAGCTGTCTGGGGAGTAAATGAGCTACTTCTGGAACGATGAGCTCCCTGTCTCTGGGGAAGTTCAAGCGTAGTCTCCACAATCATTTGTGCAGCGGGATTCTAGCTTCAGATCTGGAGAAGGTGACCTTTCCAATTCCCATGCAATACTAAGATTCCATGAACCTCATGGATAGATTCTTGTGATAAATTATTTGAATGATAGATATGCCGAAGCACTTTGAATTATTTTCTGATTGGTACCAGGACCTTGCTGGTAAGCTTGAACCAGTGAGCTTGAACTGCCGACCTTGCAGTTCAAAAGGCTTTGCAGTCTGGCGCATTAACCCACAGCACCACATCAGGACTCCGGATAAAGCTTAGAGGGATCAATTGAGCCACTGGAGTCATTTGTCTTGACAGGACAGGGTGGAAGAAGGGGCAGGCGCCTGGCAGACAAATAAACTTAATGAAGTTTGTAATAGACTGCGGAAATATCAGCTTCATGATCAAAGCAGGAATAAGCCACAAGAAACTATTAATTAAGACTCTCACTATCTCCCTCTTCCCATTTCCTCCTTCCCCGTGGTGGTAACCACTCTAACTGTTGTCAATCTTTTAAGGATTCAAAGGCAGCTTCTCTTGCCCAGGTTTCTGTGGGTCATTGGGAACCAAGGGTCTGGTGCAATCTCTGGCAAGCCCAAAGGTTTCCGATGTTCTAAGATTTGCCCTCTGTAAGACGGTGAGGTGTCCTGTGCCAGGTACTGCTCCCCGTGCCCCAAGCAAAGTGTTCTGCCCTAGAACGTCCTTCCTGACCTTCTAAAGCTGACTCAACAGTCTTCTTTCCTAGGAAGCCTTTTTTCTCTGATTATGATTGTGTCCCTTGGTCCACTTCTCTAAGATCCTGCTTCCTACCTGCTGTACCTTCATGCTGGATCATGGTGTCTGCTATCTTGCCTTGGAAATTATGCCTGGCCTTGAGGTATATGTATCTGGGGAGATATAATAGTGAAACTACTTACTAACAAAGAGCTCTGGTAGCGTAGTGGTTACGAATCGGGCTGCAAACCTTAAGGTCAGCGGTTCGAAACTACCAGCCGCTCCACGGGAGAAAGATGAGGCTTTCTACTTCCGTAAGGATTTACACCCTCGGAAACCCTGTACAGGGTCGCTATGGGTCGGAACCGACTCGACGGCACTTAACAACAACAATGACAACTTACTAACAAGTAATGAAAGTGCACTGGTGGTTCTGTGTAGAATTTTCACCTTTCCTGTGGGAGATTCAGGTTCAATTCCTGACCAATGTACCTCATACACAACTACCACTAGTCTGTCATTGGAGGTTTGTGTTGCTGTGATGCTGAACCATTTTCAGACTAAGATGGACTAGGAAGAAAAGCTTGGTGATCTAATTCCAAAGCTCAATTAATGAAAACTCTGTGGATCACCACAGTGTGGCTCAGGACCTGACAGTGTTTTGTTGTGTTATGCGTGGAATCCTGATGACTCAGGGATCAAGTAGACAGCAGCTCACAACAGCATGGTAATACCGTTCAACACATAAGTCAACAAGTACAACTAAAATTTTATTCTATTCCTTTTCATTCTCTAAAACGACTTAGCATAGAAGTAGTGCCATCAGTCATTCATCAAATCATTCCAATACCATCCTGTTCTTCTGTTGATTTTTTAAAAAATTGTTGTTATGATCATTTGTTTGACGCAGCTGCCACTCAATTAAATAGTGACCCTCTCTGTGATGGGTCATAGGGAACTGCATCGAACTTTCCCAGAGATTTTCACAGTAAATTGTTACTTAGGTTCCTGGGGTTCAGAGCTTTGTGCAGAAGTTACACCATGGCCCGTGTGCACTTGATGTCATCACTTCCCACATGACTGGATCCAGGAAGCTTGTGCCTAGGTCCCTTGGCAAAGCTGTCACCAACCTGACCTACCCTATGTCTGCCTCACTGGGCCACTTTGCAGGAGGGAATAGAGGCTGCATACATTTCACCATCTCAGCTTGCTCAGCAGCTGCATGGTCCAACCCTATGTCTGCTCCCACTCTTCCAGGCCTCATTCCCATCACTGTGGCCATTTCTGGGCAATACCAAATGGTGGCATGTAGTATCAACCACTTATACTGCTAACCAATGTGTGTGGAGGTGGTTTACTATTTTAACAAGTGGTTCGCTGTACCTATGCATTCATGTACCCACTAACCTCTACTCTCATGTACCTTGTCATCTCCTGAAGGACAACTTGCTCTGAAAGGCAACTGCACCTCTCAAAAGAGAGACAGCAAGTTAGAAAAGGGCCCCAAGATAACAATAAATGACACAGTTGTTTAATCAGCCTATCCGAACCCCACATCCCTCTCTTCCCTAACACAATCTCCAGCATATCCGTGTGAACTTCATTAGCTATAGGAAGATCTGGACCCCATTCTCTGCCTCCTGCCATGGCACCGTGAAGCACCGACTTAACTGTTAATATAATCTTCTTATTTAAGCATGTAATATAATATAATCCCATGGTTCTCTTCCTGATGGTGTCAGAGGTAATCAGGACCCCACAGGCAGGGGCAACCATCATTTTTATATGAATCTCCATCTGCTCAGGAGACTGGTGAAGATGGATGGCTGCCTTGGAGTGGGAGGGACAGGAGCCAGGAGCAGATGGAATGACTTATGATTGCTGTCTATACTGACAGGCCCTTGTTGTTGGAAATGGCTTTGCTGTTGCCTCTGTTGGTTGAAGCCTCAACAAATGTAGAAAGATGAACTGGGGGTCTCCATTGGGGGGCGGGGACTTCCCAATGCAGAGATCATTAGTGAGAATAATTCCTCTCCATGCATAGCATCCATCATCTGTTGCTGAATCAACTAGCTCAGGAGATGAACAGCAGGCAATGATGGGTCAGGAGGCAAACAGAAATGGGCAGATCCAAAGCTATTATCTGCTGCCCTCACCCCATCCTCAGAAAAGTTGGCCTGTTCAATTAACTTACTGACATTAATGGCATGGTGGGAGATGGTATTTCCAAACAGTGGAAACAGCTGGGCTGTGAGCACTCGAGGCATGCCGGGTAGCCTCCTTGGTGGCACAGAGACCCAATCAGTGTGACACACATTCCAGGGGAAAGTTGTAATTCAGCATGGATAAATGAAACCCTGGTGTGGTGCTGTAGGATAAGCACTGGACTATTAACTGCAAGGTCAGCAGTTCAAACTGCCCAGATGCACTTTGGAAAGCCTACATAGGGTTGCTATGTGACAGGCTTGCTTTGTGTCAGAAACCACTTGATGGCCCTTAACAACAACAACCTGAGCCAATGGTGCCCATTTCAGAGCATCATCTTCCCAGGGAAACAGGTCACAGATCATGCAGCCGTGGTGTCACTTGTCCCCCATCCTTCTGAGTCTGCTGGCTTCTATGTATAACGATTCCATGTACTGAACAGAGTGACTGAGTGTGCACTCAAATCCTGGTCCACCATGCATTTCCCAAATAATCCTGAGTAAGTCTGAGCCGTCTACTAACTGTGCCCATAAAATGGCAGTGAAGTGTGGGTACAAGAATTAAAGAGATTGTGCTTATAAAGATTTCATCACGGTACCTCACACACTGAAGACCTCTAATAATAAGCATTAACTGCTGGACTGTGTCGTTTACTCTCTTCTCTCTTTTTCTATTATTTGGATCTTTGACTGACATGTTACCTCTGTCCCCATGTATTCCTCATAAACCTTCCTCTATCTGTCATCCCTGGGTGGTAGAAATGGAAAAGTGATTAACTACACTACATGGTTGGCAGTTCCAACCCACAGGAGCCTCTGAAGACAGTCCTGGCAATCTGCTTCTGAAAGTTGAAAGCCTTGAAAATCCCAGGGAGCAGTACTGCTCTGCACACGTGGGGTCACTGTGAGTTGAAATGAACAGCAACTAGTTCGGGTTTGGGTTTCATATCTGTGTCTACTTGGGTCACTGTCAGTTTGTCTGTTTTTAGCTTTCTGTCTCTCTCCTCAGGCCTCTCTGGGTCTCTCTCTGGCTGCCTCTGTCATTCTCCCTGGCTAGTAAGTATTCCCTGGAAGCTGAGGCTCCTTCTCCATTCCTTAGACACAGAGCATCACGATGTCAGAGGGTTTTCATATCCCACACAGGGAAAATGAATTCCCTTGAATGGTGATCACCACAGCCTCAGTGAAGCTGGAGCTGTGAAATCTGGAATTTACTACTGTAATTAGCCCGCCTGAAGCAGTGCCAACCTGGCTGGGCTGGCAGAGTGACAGACCGGTCACGAGCCAAACACCACCTTCCCACGGAGCCCAGAGAAACTGCCCAGCCCTCTGCCGGGGCTAAAAATAGGCATCAGAGGGCTGTAGTGGCTCAGAGTGGGAGGTGAGCTAAAAATACGCTTCTTACAATGCAGCCTTCTTGTGCCCCACAGACTTTGGGCTGGCAGGGGCAGGGTTTCTGGAGCCCTGGGGTCCACAGCTGCAGACCCCCAGCTGGGACAAGGGGAGGGAAGAGATGGGACTCAAGCAGGGACGAGAGGCCAGCAAACCCATCAGTGAGCTACAGAGTTAGTCACAGAAGCATAAGACCCACAGGGGGCACACAGGCAGGGGAGGGTTCATGAATAGATAGTGCCCAGAGTCTGTGGACAAGGAGGTCAATAGTGGGGGCCTGGGTACCCCAAGACTTAGGTAACTTTTGTCTCCCTACTCAGACCCCTACTGCTCCCTGCTAAGACTGCAATTACCTTCATTCCTAGTTTCCTAGTGATTTGATCCCACTGAATGATCCCTTCTGTTCATGAGGCCCCAGGTAGCACAAATGATTTGCACTCAATTATTAATCTAAAAAGGAGCTCTGGTAGTGTAATGGGTTGCAAATTGGGCTGCTAACCACATGATCAGCAGAGAAAGATGAGGCTTTCTACTCCTGTAAAGATTTACAGCCTCAGAGTCCCTACACAGGGTTGCTATGTTGTTGTTGTTGTTGTTAGGTGCCATTGAGTCAGTGCTGACTAATAGCAACCCTATGCACAACAGAACAAAACACTGCCTGATCCTGGGCTAACCTCACAATTGTTGCCACACCCACTGATGCTGCCACTTTGCCAATCCATCTTGCTGGGGTCTTCCTCTTTTTCTCTGACCCTCCACTCTACCAAACATGATATCCTTCTTCAGTGACTGGTCCCTCCTGACAGTATGTCCCAAGTATGAGAGACGACGTTTGGCCATCCTGCCCTCCAAGGAGCACTCTGGATGCAGTTCTTCCAACACAGATCTGTTGGTTCTTTTGGCAGCCCATGGCACTTTCAATATTCTCCTCCATCACCATAACCCAAAAGCATCAGTTCTTCTACGGTCTTCCTTATTCACTGTCCAGCTTTCACATGCATATGAGGTTATTGAAAATACCATGGCTTGGGTCAGGTGCACCTTAGTTCTCAAGCTGACATCTTTGCTCTTCAACACTTTAAAAAGGTCTCGTGCAGCAGATTTGCCTAATGCAATACGTCATTTGATTTCTTGACTGCTGCTTCCATGAGTGTTGATAGTGTGTCATGAGTCAGAACCAATTCTAAGGCACATAACAACCACCACCACTAATCTAAAGGCTGGTGTTTTAAACCTACTTAGTAGTACCATGTATAAGAGACTTGGCAACCTATGTACATAAATGTTAAAGCCAAGAAATCCCTGTAGAGTGATACTACACATGGGGTCACCATAAGTCAGAATTGACTCTAGTTCTAAAAAGGATTTTTGTTTGTTTTGTCCCAAGAAGGATCAAAGCTCCTGGCCCCACTCACTTCCCAAACATCCAGACACTCAGAGTTGCTCATTCTCTCCAGGAAGGAAGACAAAAATGTATCTTTGCTGAGAACTTACCCTATGCTAATCTCAACAATCTTGTGAGGTCAGCAGTATCCTTATTCTTTTCCTCAACTGTAAAATGAGGAAACCAAGGCTCAGAGAAGCATTATCAAGAGTTGCTCATCTAGTTTCAGAGCCAGAATTTTAATCTCTTTCTGTCCAACTGTAGACCCTCTGCTCTGCCCTCATTTGTGCTGTCCATTGTTCTTAACCAGGGGCAATTTTTGCTTTTCAGGGGACATGTGACAATGTCTAGGGATACTTTTAGTTGTTACAATTGGAGAGGGGTTTGCTACTGGCATCTAGTGGGTACAGACAAAGGATGCTGCTAAACATCCTACAAGACATGAAACAGCTCCTCACAACAAGGAATTATCCAGTTCAAAATGCCAATAGTGCCAAGAGTGAGAGACCCAAGCTGCACCAGTGCCTGTTCCAGTCCATCCCAGTGGTTGTCAAACATGCATGCACATCAAAATTACTTGGTAGCACATTTAAACCAGACTCATATTCTCTGGGTCTGCGGGGACTTAGGAATCTGCATTTTAGAAAACCTCTCTCCTAGTTCTCCCTTTCAGAAGATTCTAACTTAGATATTCCCAGCACCATACTGAGAAATACTTTCCAAGAGAAAAATTGCAAAGGGACAAATGCCATATCCCTTTCAATTCTGAATAGCACTGTGACACAAAGTGAGCACTTGGAAAACACTCCCAAATAAGGAAAGTCTTTCCCTCTCTGTCTCTCACACACACATGAAACACACACATCTTAGAAGAACTAAATAGGTCATGTAGCCAAGTTTAAAGGGTTAAACTTCTATGGCCCATAGCACTGATTTTATGTCCTTCATCTGCATGTCAATTACCTGATAGTTGCTCACCTTGGCCAGTGGGCAATCGAGGTACAAATTATTATGCCTTGTACTAAACTCTTCTTTTAATATAAACAATCCAATGTATTGCACAGATGGGATTGTTTGGATTTGCAGCTGAAGTAAGAATGAGTGAAACCACAGGTGCATTGTCAAGATTAATATGCAGGCAGATTCGGAATTGGAACAAGACCAGGTAGCCTCATGCTTGGATAGGGAAGCAGGGTAATATGAATTGACTAAAGACAAAGGGAAAAGAAATGGAAAGTGACAAGCAAGAAGGGGAGCACCTAATGGGCTGAGTAGCTAAGACTTCCAACCAGCCCATCAACTGGCTGCTTACTTGGTTCTTTCTTCCCCATCATTCAAGAAACATACCCAGAACTTGGCTCCTAAGCATCTGGATGGATGATGTGCCCTGCACGATGTCAATAACAACTCCCCTATTGTTATCAATTTGGTTTCACAGATGTTCACCTCAGACAGAGAAGACAAACGAGACACTATTGGAGAAAAGAAAATGCACTTGCTCTGAGCATTCGTTCCATAGGAAGGTTTATTAGAGGAATAACAACTAGGAGAGTGAGCAAAGGTCTGGGGACAGCCCAGAATGGGCCAAGAATGAAGAAACCTTCTTTCTCCTTCCTTCCTTTATTCTAAAAGAGATGAGTTTGGTGGCCCTGGTAAAAGACCCTTTACCCAGACTGCTAGAAAATCCTTGAGTGAGGTCTTACAGGGAATGGGGTTTCCATTCTGAAGCTTGCACTCATGGCAACTCTACCTTTGTCTCTGCTACAGGGGATTAGAAGTACAGCAAGGCCTCATTTATAGGATTCAGGAATGTTATTCACTATCAACTGGTAAATCTCAAAGATGAGAAGAAAATTGGTTTATATCCAACCAACAAGTCAGAGAGATCTTCTTAACCGTCAGACTGACAAATTTGGGAATCTTCACAGATCCACGATTCATGTGGAAGCAGGATTATACCAAGCAGTTTCTATATGGATCCTGCTTGCTATAGACTTCTATTATATGCCAGCTTATAGTAGGCTCTCAATAAGTATTTGTTGAATGAGGGAATTAACCCTGTTTGTGCCAATGGACATAAGGAATGATGGACCCCTTTTAATGCTGTTGCAGAATAAGGAGGCACAGAATATACTCTCTGCCATGCGACTGAGTGTCGGCGGCAGAGCCCAAAGGTTGTGAAGGTCATTATGATAAACATTTCCCAAAAATGGTCAAAAAATGGCTGTGGGAAAAAAACCACTAAGACCACAACTGCATGTTACAAGCAGAACAAAAAAATTACATCCTATCAGTAGGAATAAGGAATATCATTGCTGATGTCAGAAGAATCTTGGCTGAGAGCAGATAATACAAGGAAGATATTTTTCTGTGTTCTATTGACTATGCGATGGCTTTTGAATGTATGGACCATGACAAGCTACAGACAACATTGCAGAGAACGAGTATTCTGGAACTCTTAATTGTGCTCATGAGGAACCTGTACATAGACCAAGAGACAGTCATTCAAACAGAACAGAGAACATTCAATGGTTGAAAATCAGGAAATGTGTGCATCAGGGTTGTATTCTTTTACTATACTTATTCAATCTGTATGCGGAGCAAATAATCTGATTATTTATTATATAAATAATCCATTATTATATCCAAATAATGGATTACATGGCATCAGGACTGGAGGAAGACTTATTAACAACCTGTGATATACAGATGATGCAAGCTTACTTTCTGAAAGAGAGGAGGACTTAAAATATTTACTGGTGAAGACCAAAGACCACAGTCTTCAGTATGGATTGTGACTCAATGTAAAGACAACAAAAATCCTTACCATTGGACCAATAAATAGCACCATGATAAATGGGGGAAAGACTGAAGATGTCAAAGATTATATCAACACTCATGGAAGCATGAGAAAAGAAATCAAATGATGTACTGCGTGAAGCAAATCTGCTGCACAAAACCTCTTTAAAGTGTTCAAGAATACAATGTCAGTTTGGTGACTAAGGTATGCCTGACCCAAGCCATGGTATTTTCAATAGCTTCATATGCACGTGAAAGCTGGAAAATTAATAAGGAATACCACAGAAGAACTGATGCACTTGAGTTATGGTGTTAGAGGAGAATATTTAAAATATCATGGACAGCTAGAAGAACAAACAAATCTGTCTTGAAAGAAGTACAACCAGAATGCTCCTTAGAAGAAAGGATGGTGACACTTTGTCTCTCATACTTTGGACCTATTATCAAGAGGAAGCAGTCCCTGAAGAAGGACATGATGCTTGGTAAGGTGGAGGGTCAGCAAAAACAAGTAAGAGCCCCAACGACATAGAATGGCACAGTAGCAGTAGCAATGGACTCGAGCTTAATAATGATTGTGAGAATGGAGCAGGACTAGGCAGTGTTTTGTTCTATTGTGCATAAGGTTACTATGAGTAGGAGCTGACTTGACAGCACTCAACAACAGCAGCAACATAGGTAGCTTTGGATGAATGTGCAAGTCCTTTAACATGGTATTCTAGAATTCTTCATTACCTCAAATGTGACATGCAGCATTTTGGGAAGGAAAAATGAAGAGTTGGTCATGCAGATATGACTAGAATCAAGTGAAGAAAATATTTCATTTGACAATGATAACCTTATTTCACAGTAATTATGTAGGAAACACATGTTTGGATAATTAATATTTTATTTGCTGAGTGATAAAGCTTTTAAAAATATATCTCAAGTCTTCAAACACCTCCATTCTCAGTCACAAGTCAAACCTGTTTGTAAGTACTTTCAGAATCTAATGTTCTTGTCAATTATGAGCTTATCCGTGGGTGGTAATTTTTGGCAGAGGTCCTAATCCCTCCATACTAGATAACTAAAATGTCCTTATGTTGCCTCCCATTCAGAATCTGCTCTTCGACCTGAAAAAAGTTTATAGGAATATTCTAACCCCATTAATGCTAAATGACAATGGAATTGGCCATTATGGATAAAGGCTTTTCCTTCTATAACCTACATACTAAGAATAGAATTGCAGTATGTAAAGAGTCTACTTTCAAAAATTAACTTTACCTTCTGAATACTCAAATAGCTATATAGTCTCTAGTGCTATTAGGTATTCAATAAATCTTTCTTGAATGAATGGCTAGAAAATACCATAGTGAATTACTTGTCAACGATCCTGTAGAGAGAGAGTGGGAGAGCTGTCCATCTTTATGGGTAAGTGCTGCATGGTTCTGATTTCAAAAGAATTGAAGCATGGTAATAATCTTTTTAATAAACTGACAGTTTTATAATTACACTGTGCTTTTAAATGAGAGTCTTATTAAAGATTTTAAAAGTAGGGGGAAAAAGAATGATGGGCTCTTTTCTTATAGTTGTATTTATATTATGTCTTCTTTATTTGCATATTAGTTTTTTCATGTGTCTTGACAATCTAGAGAAATCACACAGATTTCTATAATTTTAAGACCTCAACATACATGGTATTTATAGAGTAACTTTCCAGCTCTTGTCAGTACCTGGTGCCCCTAGTTAAGTAGTGACCTTAATCTACCTGTCCTTAGACTCTAGCCTCCATGACTTCATGTGATAGGTCCAAGCATGGACCCAACTCATACGTGCAACAAATTGCAATTGAACTTCTAGTAATGGAAGCTATGATGCTAGACAGTGAGGACATAATAGTGAGCAATAATGGTGAGGGTCTGTTCTCTTTTCATCTAAACTACATTTTAGTGGAGAATGATACTAATAAAGTATTGATAAAACTAAATAATCCAACTGTGGTAATTGAGTGCTGTAGATGACAGTTATGGGGCAGGATGCTGAGAGTGCTTGGCAAATTGACCTGACAAAGAGGGTATCAAGAAAATCTTCATTCAGAATGGGCGGGGCTTGATGGAGGCTAGGGTGAAGGTGCAGTGAAGTTCACCATCAGTCATACCACAGAATACCAGGCAAAGGAAATCCAGGACAGAGCTCCAAAACTCAGGACCACATAGCTAGGAATATTTTAAAAAGTTTGAAGGCTTATAGTTAATGGAAATTGAAGCTGAAGTAAGAAAGCACATACTTTTGAATCTGCCAGGCTTGGAGGCCTGGAGCCAACATCTTAGGCAAAACCAAATGGCAAGACAAAGCGGGGGAGCAGAAACACCATGGAAAAAGGCCACGGGAACCTTGGAGCAAAGGTGGACATTACAGTTTGTTGGTTTTGCTTTGTTCTGATTTTCTTCTTCTTCTTCTTCTTTTTTTTTTTTTGGTATCTGGTCATTGCCCTTCCCCCCATTTGTGTACCTCCATTCTGGTGACTAGAGGAGGTGCTTGAGCAAATAAATGGACACCCCCCGCCCTCACCACTGGTGGTTTCTTCTGCCACACATGCGCACAGATACTCAGCCCAAGAGCAGGCACTGAACTTTTTTTTTTTTTAATACGGGAGAGGGCAGGACTGGGCTGTAGAGAGGGAAAGAGAGTTTAAAAACAAAACAGGCTGAAAATTAAAATAAAGTATGAGGTATAGCATAATAACCAATAGTTGTTGCTGTTGTTATGTGCCATGGAGTCAGTTCTGACTCATAGTGACCCAGCAAACAGAAAAAAGGATAAAAAAATCTGAAGAAGGTCTAAGATTCATGTGGGACAATATGAAGAGGAATAACTTAAGAATTATCAGCATTTCAGAACAATAAGACTCACACAAGTCCATAGAGGAAATAGTTGAAGAACTGCTGGAAGAAAATTTCTGTAACATCCTGAAAACTGAAAAGATAAACATTCAAGAAGCTGAATGAACGCCAGGAAGGATAGACCACAAAAGAAAATCAAGGAGACATATCATAATCAAACTCTACAAAAATCAAAGATAACGAGACACTCCTGAGAGCAGCTAGGGAAAACAGAAGTGTTACATACAAAGGCAAGCAAGTCAGATTAATCTTGGATCTCTCAGCAGAAACCATGCAAGCAAGAGGGCAATGAGGAGACATATATAAAACCATGAAAGAAAAAAATCTGCCAACCAAGAATCCTCTATCCAGCAAAGCTATCAATCAAATACAACAGTGTAATCAAAACATTCCAGGATAAACAGAAGCTAAGGAATTTTTCCAAAGCCAACTCTGTGCTACAAAATATCCTAAAGGGAGTTCTGTGGACTGAGAACCAACAAGAACAGACAACAACCAGAGATTGACATATGTTGCAGCACCTCCCAGAATTAAGTCAACAAAAGGAAGAGTCGAGACTAGAACAAACTCAGAGAATCTGGGATGTCAGTCTATGAACAAAACAATTACAATGTAAAAGAAAGTAATCACATAAGAACAGAGACCCAGATAGTGAGAGGTTAGGTAGATTACAGGATAAAATAGACTGCACTAAATGGAGAGAAAAGTTAATGGACTATAAGGCAACTTCAAAGAAAATTAACACTTCACAACAGTCCAAGAGAATGAAAATCCAAGAAGGACATGGAAACATTACAACTATGAGGAAATTCACAAGAAAGAACTCAAAAAGCATGAACTCAACAAAGGAAGACACACAGAACAAATAAAGCAGTAATGCCACAAAAAAATATAAACATAATGGCAGCAATTAATCCATACGTATCAATAATTACACTGAATGTAAACAGATAAATGCACCTGTTAAGAGATGGAGAGTGACAGAATGGATTAAAAAACAAGATCCTTCAATATGCTGTCTGCAAGAGACACATCTCACACACAGAGATAAAAACAGATCAAAAGTCAAAAGATGGAAAAAATATACCAAGCTAATTGCAATAAAAATGAACAGGAGTGGCAGTACTAATCTCTGATAAGATAAACTTAAAGGTAAAAACCAGAATAATAGATAAAGATGGACATTATCTCATGATTAAAGGGACAATTGAACAGGATGACATACCATAATGAATATCTATGTTCCCAATGAAAGAGCTCCAAAATATATAAAGCAAAAGCTAATAGATTTGAAGAAAGAAATAGATGAATCTATAATAATAGTGGATGGTTTTAATATACCACTTTCAAAAATGGATAGAACAACCAGAAAGAAACTTGACAAAGACACAGAAGAAGTAAACAACACAGTCAACCAACTGGACCTCATAGATGTGTACAGAACATTGAACTCAACAACTGCACAATACACATTCTTTTCCAGTGCACATGTAACATTCTCCAGAGTATACCATGTTTTAGGCCACAAAACAAATCTCCATAAATTTACAAATATCAAAATACTACAAAGCATCTTCTCAGACCACAATGCTATCAAATTAGAAATCAACAATAGGAAGACCAA
>NW_006408603.1:4977616-4999603 GCF_000296735.1 Chrysochloris asiatica | reverse complement strand
GAAATAATTAAGATTAGAGCAGAAATAAATGAGATAGAAAACAGAAAAACTCTAGAAAGAATCAACAGGACAAGAAGTGGGTTCTTTGAAAGGATTAACAAAATTGACAGACCATTGGCAAACCTAACAAAAGAAAAGAGGGAGAAGACACAAATAACACGCATTAGAAACCACATGGGTGATATCACAATGGAACCAAAGGAAATCAAAGGGCTAATAATAGAATACTATGAAGAGTTGTACTCCAACAAATTTGAAAACTTGGAAGAGATGGATACATTTTTAGATAAACACAGCCTACCTAAACTTACACACAGTGCAGTAGAAAACCTGAACAGACCCATAACAAAGAAGAAATTGATCGGGTCATCAAAATACTCCCAACCAAAAACATCCAGGCCCAGATGGCTTCACTGGTGAGTTCTAGCAAACATTCAGGGAAGAGCTGTCACCACTTCTACTCAAATTATTGCAGAATATAGAGGTAGATAGAAAACTTCCTAATACATTTTACAAAGCAAGCATAACCCTCATACTAAAACCAGGGAAGGACATCACTAAGAAAGACCAACAGGAAAAATACAAAACAATATAGGCAGACCGACTGATTACTACTAGAACAAGCAAGTTGCTCGCCCAGGAGACCTCAAGGCAAGTGGTCGGGTCCCCTCAGAGCAAACCCCCTTCCAAGACTAAGACTCAATGGGAATACATGCTCTGACTGATGACCACATTCGTCACCAATAAAAGGAAGTGAGGGAAAAACAACATTGAAGCTGCGAGCTAAGCCCTACAATGTTCAATAGACTCCTGTGAACCTGGGGGGAGACCTGGTTGGCCAGCAGTGTGGAAAGACCTGGGGACTTTTGGGCCAGAGTCAGTGACATAGCCACAGAGGACTAGAGTGGAGAGTGAAGCGTCCAGTTAATAAGAAGAGAGGGCATATGCACAAGAACACCACACTTGCAGATAATAACCACTTGATCTGGCTTCAATGACTGGATGATCAGAACTCAACTAGAAGAAGAAAGAAGAAGGGGAAAAAGAGTAATCTGATACAATTTGAAGAACTTGACCTATACCTATGGATGCAGTAGCTCAAAAGAGGGAACAAATCTTTACAGCAAGGATCACTTCCACCCGCTCCATACACTGAGCAGACAGGTATGGGCCACTTGGACATTGGCTACCCAAAATGGGAGGGCTACAAAGGCAAGAAGTGACTGACTTACAAGCTTTCAAGAGGGAACCTAGATCCAGATGGCGTGGAGGAAGATAGAATCTCCACTGAGTAGTATTCAATTTGTCTAGGCGGGGCTGATGAAAGGAAATGCTACAGGTCTCTTGTGATACAATAGTGAATAATTGTTATCAGGACTGATTGTGAGGGTTGGAAATGTAAAGGTAGATGTTTTGTAGCAAGGAGAGGAATGATTAACTTTGCAGTGTAGGAGCGGAGGTCTCTGGGAGCATCAAGGGAGAAGAGCGGAGTACAAGACCATACCCAGAGCAGCAGTGATGCCAGAGATGGACGCAGAGACGATGATGTGGAGAGATGGGGAGCAGCTGGGGACTTTAGACCTAGATAGGGAGAAGGGCTGTGTGCTGACAACCGGGGGCGGGCTTGCAGGATATAACCTTTGGTTGGTTGATGATTCATGGAGGGGATTGTAAACATGGCAATGAAACAATATACAATAGGATGGATGTAAAACTAATGTTCTCCCATGTAAACTATCACATAATTCACAATAAAACATTTAAAGAAAGAAAGAAAATCTTCATTCAGGCAGCCAATAAGCACATGAAGCAATTCTCACAATAATTAGCCATGAGAGAAATGTGAATCAAAACAGCAATGAGATATTATCTCACCCCAGCAATAATAGCAAACAAATGCTGGTGAGATTATGGAAAGACTGGAACAATTATACACTGCTAGTGGGACTGTAAAATGGTTCAACCACTGTGGAAAATGCTATGGTACTTTCGCAAAAAGTTGGAAATAGAAATACCTTACGAACAACCAATTCCTCTACTTGGTATATATCCTAGAGCAGTAAAAGCTGCAACATGAATAAATATGTGCACACCATGTTCACCACAGCACTATTCATAATTAACAAAAAGATGAAAACAATCTAAAGGCCTATCAATGGAAGAATGGATAAACAAACATTGGTACATACACAAAACAGAATACTACACAATGCTAAAGAATAAAGATGAATCTGTAAAACACCTTATAACATGGATGAACCTAGAGGACATTATGCTAAGTGAAATCAGTCAGTCACAAAAGAACAAATATTGTAAAACCACTATTGTAAAAAATCATGAAAAGATTTTCACACTAAAAGCAACATTCTTTGATGGTTGCCAGAGGTGGGAGAGAAGTGTTTCACTGGCTAGAGGGACAACATGTGTTAACCTGGGTGAAGCAGAAGACAGCATATAGTAAGAGGGAGGTTGGCAAAAAAAATGAAGGAAGATAGAAGACAACATGGGGAGGAGTGAAAGAGTTAAAGGAAACTAGACTTCCAGCGAGATGGATTGGCAAAGTGGCAACATCATTGGGCTCAAAGGTGGCTACAATTGTGAGGTTGGCCCAGGACCAGTGACGGCACCTAACAACAATAGCAACAAGAAGATAAATACTGCTAAATTCTCAGTGCTGCAATACTGGTGATCTACAAGTAAGTACATGGCTAGACCTGCAGGCTGAATGGGTGTGAGAGGGAGAATGGGAGTATACCTGCAAATATATAGATATCTGACACAGGCTATCTGTACATGGGTATTTACCTTGCTACAAATGTATCCATGAATGTAGTCGATCATACAGGGGACAAAGTTATGAAAACTTCTTATACATAACCGCACATCTTGATAGAATGAGTTACTGGGCGTGGGGACTCAAGACCCTGAAACCAGAACTACACGGTGCCTAGATATCACTATCAACTGCTCTGGAAGGGGTCACATTAGAAGGTACTGAATAGAGTGAAAGAGAAACATGAAACAAAACTAAAAATCTTAAAAATCAATAGCTCACTGTCAGATACAGTCTGGTAGAACCCCAATACTATAGCCCTAAGCTACCCTTCAGCTTTGGAACTGAACTCATCCCCATGGCTCAATTTTCAGGCAAATAATAGATAAATCTATAAGGGGAACAATATCACTTGTGAAGTACACACACCTCAGTATAATCAAACATTTGAGATCAAAAGAGTGGCATTTACCAAAGGACAAAGTTCAGAGGGCTAGTGTCTGAGACAGTTCTCTAGAGAAGTGAAACCAGTGAAATTTAAATATGTATATACAGAAAGAAGTTTATATCAAGGAAATAGCTTACACTGTTGTAGAGGTGGAAGAGTCTCAAGTCCATGTCAGATGAACCAAGACTGGCATATCAGACAGCAGGAAGGTCCCACAGGGAGGCAAGTTCAGCAAGTAGGCAGGTGTGGAAGGTAGGTAGACAGACAGATGCAGGAAGTAAGAAAGCCTAATATAGAGAATAGATTGTTGTTGTTGTTAAGTGCCGTCAATTCCGACACAAAGCAACCCTGTATAGGGTTTTCAAGGAGCAGCTGGTGAGCTTGAACCACCGACCTGGCAGTTCAAACAACTTTGCAGTCTGATGCATTAGCCCACAACACCACACCAGGACTCTAGAGAATAGATTAGAGAAGGGTTAAAAGTGGCTCTGAGAAAATCAGATATAAAGCTATTTTAAAAATCTGGGCAAAAGATGATGATAGCTCAAACAGAGGTGTCAAGAAAGATAGAAAGAAGAGGACTGAACCAGAAGATATTTGTTGCTGTTGTTGTTATGTGCCGTGGAGTCGGTTCCGACTCATAGCGACCCTGTACAGGGTTTCCGAGGCTGTAAATCTTTACGGGAGCAGAAAGCCTCATCTTTCTCCCGCAGAATAGCTGGTAGTCTTGAACTGCTGACCTTGTGGTTCGCAGCCTGATTCGTAACCACTACGCGTAGGAGATAAAACTTATAGGATTTAATGATGAATTGGGAGCAGGGTGACTCTAGAGGGTAACTACTGGACTTGGAACCACAAGGTTGGCATTGGAACCCACCTTGTGATTCAAAGGTTTTCTGCTCCTACATAAATTTACAACCTCAGAAACACTATATAGGGTTGGTATGAGTCAAAATCAACTTGGTGGCACTTAACAACAACAACAATGGACTAGATATACGTAAAGAACAATTAAGAGAGCTGACCCTGGTGTGATGCTATAGGGTAAGCACTGGACTGTGAACCACAAGGTCGGCAGTTTAAACCCACCAACTGCTCCTCAGAAATCCTATACATGGTCACTATGAATTGGAACCAACTCGACAGCACATACAACAACAACCCCTAGATAAATAATGGTGTATCAAACATTGGACAAGTATGAAAAGAATGGGATGAGAGTGGGAATGGACAGTAAGAACAGAAGCTTGGTTTTCAATGTATATCACATCAAAGGAAATTTAAGGTTAATATATATATATATGTATATATATGAACAGAGAAATCAAGTATGCCATTGGATTTATGGATTTTGAGCTCAGAAGAAAGGTATGGGATGATCTATAGATTTGGAAATCATCAGTGTGGTCACTGAAGTCATGAAAGTAGATGAAGTATTTACAGAAATAGCATAGAGTGAGAACAAAAGAGAATAAAGGAGGATAAACCTATAAAGGAGTGCAAAAGAGGTCAGAGAAAGGACGAAAAATCAGCACATAATGTTAACTAGTCTGTGTCTCATAGGTTTGGACTTGGGACCAGGTATTAGAGTCTAGTTGGTTTTAAAGAGTGCATGAACCAGGGCTGGGAGGGTGAGGGGGACATTTTATGCCATATGCATACAGTACCAAGTAAACCAGTCTGCAAGGAACAATGAAGGCGGCACAGCAGAAGAAGAGAAGCGGCCCACACCATGCAGCCCAAAGGGAGTGAGGGAATGTGGTGACTGAACTACCAGCTCCAGGACCCAGTATGCACCTTTGTGTATCCTGTCCAGTTTTTGTCTTTAGGTGGTTTAAGTGGATTACTCCTTTTTAATGGGAAGCCTCAAGCCAGAGGAGAGATAGGGAAATAGAGAGTCTATTGGCCTGGCACTGAGACTAGATTGAGGGAGGGTTAAAAATAAACAGACACATTACTAAGTACCATGAGCTCTTTCACACACATTTCTCTCAAATGAACTTTATCACAACCCTCAAAGACAAGAATTATCCCATTCACCCCAACTTAGGTGAGACTACAAGGTATCAGTCATAACCAGTGTGCAAAAGAGATGAGATGAATAGCTAGTTGTGCTGATATTAAGTGCAGCATTGTAGTTAGACAGGGAAGAGAAAAGTGGCTGTTTTGTGATTGCTGTTGTTGTGTAGTTTTGAAATCCATGGAGAAGGATCTGTAAGGAGAGCTCATGATGAGCCATCATGGATTTTCAGTTGTCAATTAAGGGAATCCAAGTGGTGCACAAGAAGAATGATTAGAATTGATATGAGAAGAATGGATTACAGAGGGGGAGGCTGGAGGCAGGAGATTATTCTAATATCTAGTCCTAGTTGGAAGCAGCCATGTCTCCTGTTCCAACCATATTAAGAAGAGATGAAGAAAGAAAGAGTGAGGATTATATCTCTTCATAGTTCAAATTGAAATAAGACTTTACAAAATAGCCTCAAAAAGAGAAAAAAACAAGCTTCTCTAAAGCATGCGCTGATTTAATTCAACTTACTTTAATTCTTAGCGACCATATTCCTTCTTGTACACTAACTAGCAACAAGCTGCCTTCTAGTCATTCCTACTTAGGCAACCCCATGGGTATCAGAGTAGAACTGTGCCCCAGAGCATTTTCAATGGCTGATTTTCAGAAGTGGTTCACCAGATCTTTCTTACATGGTGATTTTGGGTGGACGCAAGGCATCAATCTTTTGATTAGCAGCCAAGCATCTCAACTGTTTTCATCATCAGGGCCTTCTGTTATACACTGTTATTAAGTGCCTTCAAGTCAGATTCGACTCACAGTAACCCTGTATAGGGTTTCCCAGGTTTTTAAATCCTTGTGGGAGCAGAAAGCCTCATCTTTCTCCTGAGAAGTGACTAGCTGGTGGGCTCAAACCACGAATCTTGTGATTTGCAATCCAGTCCTTATTGTATGGAGTTACCATGTTCCCTTCTTGTACACTTGTTTTTGTTAAGTGCTGTCTAGTTGATTCTGACTCATAGCGACCGGGTATAGATAGGGTTTCCAATGAGTGGCTGGTGAGTTTGAACTGCTGACTGTGCAATTCAAACCAACCTTGCAGTCTAGTGCTTATCCCACAGTGCCATACCAGGACTAGGCCTTGAAATTTTCCCTGTGGTTCTCACTCATTCAAGGGGTGAAGTATGATGGAAAATGGAAGAGATTGGTTTGGGAGGGAGAAGCTACCATGATCCCGAAACCCACTGAAGTCTTCACAAACCAGGTGGGGCTCAAGATGGCCTCAGGCTGTCCTATGGGCAAGTCTGGGAGTGGTCAGGGAAAACTATGCTAATGCTCCTTGAATTGGATATTACATTCTTAAGATGAGGGTTTGTCCTGAAAATGGAAGCCTAGGTTGGGAGTGATAGAATTTAGTTTGGTATATGGAATCATCTGTAAATGAAGGGAGATCCAAGGAATGGGATGCTATTGATTTAGTGACTGTTTTAGGATGGAGAGACTTGCCGGGAATAGGAAAATTTAGGGATGCTCTGGGAATAACAGAGCTATATTGGATTAGGGGCTGGGAAGGAGAGACACTCTGGGAATGGAGCCATCCTGGTGTGGAAATTGTATTAGAAGTTGAAAGACTAGAGGATTGAGGAGGTCTAAACCTGTCTATGACACTAACTGAGCTTCTGAACTGGCTTGGCAGGAGCATCCCTTTTCTAGAAAGACTTTTCTCTCTGGTGAAGTGAGAAAGGAACGTGCAGAGAGGGTGTGCACCAGCTGAGGTGGGTGATGAATGAGAGGCGATCAGGCCAGTGGCTTTCAAATGTTTTCCATCAGATAGAAAAACCCTGTCGTCTCATTCCCAATTTTATTTCATTCTGTTTCACCTCATATTTCACTTAATGCAAGCTGTCAAGGAGATTCTTTGATATCCTCTCTCCACCCCCTCCCCCTTTCTCTAGCAGTTTATGCAGTCTGACAGCCTGAGCGACATGAGTTTTTGGAGGATCTACAATGCCATAAATTGTTTAAACCTCCAGTTTTAGAATCTGTGTGTTTATGTGCACTTACGTAAGTGCTGAAACAACCTTGAAAGAGGAGTCTGAGTGTGGGTTTGAGCTCTGATTTATATATAGTATCCCTGAGCCTCAGTTGACTCACATGTAAAATGGGTATAATGATACAGGCGCTCCATACCTCAGAGGGTTGTCATGAAATTCAAGACACAGATACATAAATACTCCCTTGTGAGCCCTGGTATGGCTCTATAGGACAAACACTGAGCCACAAGTCGTTTGAGCTGCAAGGTCAGAACTTCAAACACACCAACACTTCCTAAAAATCCTATACAGGGTATTATGAGTCAGAACTAACTCAGACAACACTTAACAACAATCAATAAATGCTACTGATAAAGTACAAATTACTGGTTGGTTTTGTGAGGGGTACTTCTTGATTCAGCCTGAGTTCCATGCTGCTCTCTGTGACAAAATCACCATACCCTGCTCTTGGCCTCACTCCATTGACTGCTTCCTCTACCCACGCTCACAAGTCAGACCAATGCCAGAAAAAGTCAGCAAACACATTGTAACTGAGTGTCCCTAGATTTATACATTTATTAATCCAGCAAATGTTTATTGGACATTTACTATGGGCAAGAATCTGTGTTGATTTCTAGGAACACAACGTTGAATAAGATAGAGGCCCTGTACAAAAGGCACTTTCAGAATGACCCTCAGTTCTATGGGAGAAAAGATCTGATGATCTGATCTGAGAAGATTTCAGCCTAAGAAACCCTATGGGGCAGTTCTACTTTGTCCTGTAGGGTCACTATGAGATAGAAATGACTCAATGGCCAACAAAAATAGCAACAACATGGTAGATCTAGTCCTTGGATGGTGCAAAGGGCTAACACTTTACTGCTAAGTGAAAAGCTAAAGGTTTAAATGTTCCCAGAGGCCCCTTGGAAGAAAGTTCTGGTGATCTACTTTCATAAAATTAGCCATTGAAATCCCCCTGGAGCACAGTTCTACTCTACACACACGGGGTCACCATAAGTCAGGATTGACTTGATGGCAATTGGTTATTGGTTATGGTGGACCTAAGCCCAGGTACCATGGTGGTGCCGAGGAGGGCACCTAACCCAGCCTAGGTAGGGAGATTCAGTGAAGGCTTCCTGGAGGGAGTTGGCTATGTGATAGCCTTCTTACTGCTCAGCAAATCTTTCATTTCTCTTTTGACATCTCCTAGTCTGGAGTCCTGGTGTGGAGCTATGGGTTAATGCACCAGATTGCAAAGCCATTTGAACTGCAAGGTCGGTGGTTCAAACTCACCAGCTGCTCCTCAGAAACCCTATACAGGGTCACTATGGGTCAGAACTAACTTGACAGCACTTCACAACAACTACAACAGTCTATTCTCCAATGGCTCTTTCAAGTTTCTCCTATTTTTCTCAAGCCCCAAGTACAGCTTTGTGCCCCTCCCTGTCAGAACATGGTTTTACTTCCCACTTCACAGAGAAGAGTAGAGCCCATTTAGAGTGGTGATGGTGGTGGTTGTGCGTCACCAAGATGGTTCTGATTCATAGCGACTCTGTACAACTATACATCTTTATGGGAGCAGAAAGCCTCATCTTTCTCCTGTGGAGTGACTGGTAGATTTGAACTATTGACATTGAAAGTATTTACCTGGGAGGGTTTTCACCCCATCTCAGTGCTAAAGTCAGTAACATCTTTAAGTCAATTTAGATTTCTTACCAGCATTTTTCTTTCTCCCTAATCAGTTATAACTCCTGATTTTCCTATTTCCATTAATATTCTACATTTGCCCACTCTATGTTTAAAGCACTAGAATTATTCCTTGTGTTTCATACATGTAATCAGAATTAAAGCCTACAGATGCACTCTATACAATGTCTTTCAGATTTCTTATCTCTTGTCCCCTTCTTCCCCAAACCCCTCTCATTCTTTTTAACACTATCCTAATTAAAGCCATTTTAATTTGGTTGTAATCTATTAAAAATGTCCTTATTGGTGCATTACCTCTAGATTTTTCTCCTCCAGTTGCCCAAATTATGACCACTGGGTTAGTGCTCCCATAGTATTAATAAGATTGGGTCACTTACTGCTTAAACACTAACGTTGCATTCAGAACCAAGTCTTCTTAAGTTGACATTCAAGGAAATCCCCTAAGAACTTTCACAACTTCACATCCTATGGAACCCCAAACAACAGAAAATCAGTTACTTGTTGGTCTTTGAACATACAGTGTTTTTATGTCTCCATCATTATTATCCACTCTTTGCTATATTCAGAAAGCCAAACAAACCTGCCTGTCCCATTTTCCCTCATGGAAATTATATTGCATCTCAATGTAAAGAAAACTGAAATTGTCACCACTGGACCAAGAAACAACATTCTTATTAATGGAGAAAAGATTGAAGTAGTCAAGGACTTCATTCTTCTTGGATCAACTATCAACACTCATGGAAGCAACAGTCAAGAAATCAAACGACGTATTGCATTAGGCAAATCTTTTGAAAGTGTTGAAGAGCAAAGATGTCAGCTTGAGGACTAAGGTGCTCCTGGCCCAAGCCATGGTGTTTTCAATAACCTCATATGCATGTGAAAACTTGACAGTGAATAAGGAAGACTGTAGAAGAATTGATGCTTTTGAGTTATGGTGTTGGAGGAGAATATTGAAAGTGCCATGGGCTGCCAAAAGAACCAATAGATCTGTTTTGGAAGAAGTGCAGCTAGAGTGCTCCTTGGAGGCCAGGATGGCCAGACTTCGTCTCTCATACTTTGGACATATTGTCAGGAGGGACCAGTCGCTGGAGAAGGACATCATGTTTGGTAGAGTGGAGGGTCAGAGAAAGACTCCCAGTGAAATGGATTGGCCAAGTAGCAGCATCAATGGGCTGAAGTGTGGCAACAATTGTGAGGTTGGCCCAAGACTAGACAGTGTTTCATTCTGTTGTGCATAAGGTCCCTATGAGTCAGTACTGAGTCAATGGCACCTAACAACAACAACAATTGAGTCCTAGCGAAGATTCCACTGTCTCATAATGCCTTCTATAGTCCCACTAACTCATATATTAAAGTGTTTTGTTTTTTTTTTTTCCAATGAAGAAGATGACCAAGAAAGCTCAATGGTCACTACAGAAAGAAAGCTCAAAGCTCACTACACAAAGACAGGAACAAAATGAAACAACTCTGGAACTTTAGGTATCAAATAAATGGAGGGATGGGCAGAGTAGCCTGGAGAACCCATAAAATCATTTTGCATAGGCAGTTATGGACAATAATTCATGAAGAGAACTAATAAGTAGAATTTCTGGTTCAATACAATAAAATAAACACATATGTTTTCACCCATTTCTATTCTAAACTCCACTAAATTATGGAAATTACTTTAAAATTTTAAATCCACCTAGACAAAAAATTGAGAGTGGAACCCTTAGCCAATGACAAACAGCAACCTAGAACCTAGAACCTAGAACATAAATGGAACAGAGATAGTTGATTTAGCAGAGCTATTGTTGTTATTGTTAGGTGCTGTTGATTCTATTTCAACTTAGAGTGACCCTATATGGAGCAGAACCATCCTAGTCCTGCACCACTTTACAAATGTTACTATATGTTTGAGCCTATTGGTACAGCCACTATGTCAATTCATTTTGTTGAAGGTCTTCCTCTTTTTCACTCACCATGTACTTTACCAATCAGAATGCTCTTCTCCAGAGTCTAGTCCCTCCTGATAATATGCCCAAAGATGAAGTCTCACTATCCTTACTTCTAAAGAGAATTCTTGATCATAGGCTACATCCTGAAATGGTTGAATGCCAAGCAATTCTTTTTGGTATAGTGACTGTGCATTTCTTACCTCTTCTTTGATGCTTCCTGCAATATTCAATATTTTGCTCATAAAACAAAACAAAATTCACTGCCATCAGCTTGATTTCAACTCATAGCAATCCTTTATAGGTTTTCCCGAGACTGTAAATGTTTACGGAAGCATGAAGCCTCATCGTCCTCCTTTGGAGCTGCTGGGGGTGGAAGTGGGGCCTGAACTGAAGACCTTGCTTATCCTACAACACCACAAGGGTTCCATTTTACTCATAGAATCTTTTAATATTGCAACTCACGGCATGGATTTTTGTTTTTTCTTTTGGCTTGCAAAATGCCAAGCATGTTCTTTCTTTTCATTTTTTTAATTCCAGTTTAAATAATACTTGATTTTATCTCTTCAAATCATCCTTTGAAATTTTCTGCTCAACTCTTTTACTTCATCATTTCTTCCATTTGTTTGAACCACTCTACATTCAAGAGCATGAAGTCCTCGTGTGGTGCTGTAGGATAATGCGCTGGATTACAAGGTCATTTTGAACTGCAAGGTCAGTGGTTCAAACTCACCAGCCCCTCCTCAGAAACCCCATACAGGCTCTCTATGAGTCAGAATCAACTCGACAGCACTTAACAATAACAACACATTCAAGAGCAAGCTTCAGAATCTCTTTTGATACCCATTTTGATATTTTCTTTCCTATCTTTTTAATGATCTCTTACTTTTTTCATTATGTCTTTGATGTCATTCCATAACTAGCCTGGTCTTTGATAATTCATGTGCCATGCCTCAAATCTACTCAAAATTCAGGTGGGATATACTCAAGGTTACACTTTGACTCTGGTGGACTTGTTTTAGTTTTCTTCAACTTCAATTTGAACTCGCATATGAACAATGGAGTACTGGTGTAGCATTGTGGGTTAATGCACTGGACTGCAAAGTTGTTTGAACCACAAGGTCGGTGGTTCAAGCTCACCAACAACTCCTTGGAAATCCTATACAGGGTTGCTATGGGTCATAAATGACTTGACAGCACTTAGCAACAACAATAATGAACAATTGATAGTCCATTCCATAGTCAGTCCTTGGCCTTGTTCTAAATGATTGTTTCCATAGTCTCTTCTCACAGATGTAGTCAATTTGACTCCATGGATCTTTCATGGAGACATGTATTAGACACCATTTTATGTTGTTAAACAAAAAGCTAGTTGCAATAAATAAGTTGTTGGTTTTGCAAATTTTTATCATGCACCATTTTTTTTATTTTTAATTGAGTGAAGATTCAAAGACAAGATCATCAGCTTTACATTAGACAAATCATATAGTTTGCTTCATCTTAATGATTGCAATCCTTCCATGCAACAACAGCTATCTCACTTTATCATTGGAGTTCTTATTTCCATTCCACTCATCTTGCCATCCCTTCTCAAATTTTTCCTAAAGTAAATGTTGTCCTTTTGATCTTGAATGATTGACCATTCTATGGTGAGCATATTTTACTAGTGTTGTTGTCCCCACCTATATACTTATCTACTGCTTCACTGAAAATGTGGCCATAAGGGTGAGTTCTGTTCCAGACCTGGAGGGTGGTCGAGGGCCATGTTCTCAGGTTCCTCCAGTTTTTTTTCTGATCAGTAAATTGGAAATTTTTGTATAATTTTGAGTTTTGTTCCATATTTTCTCTTACTCTATCCAGGACCTTCTAATATGATCCCTTTCAGAATAGTTAGTGATAGCTGGGTACCACCTAGGTCTTGTAGTCTCAGAGTCATGGTGACTGATGTTCACCTGCTCCATTGATTCATTGGACTAATTGATTCCAACCATGCTCTATTTTCATCACTCTTCTTTCTTCTGCGCATGGAGAGACTAATAGAAGACATCTTAGAAGGCTGCTCATGAGCTTTGAAGATCCCAGACATTACTCACCAATAGGATGTAGAACATTGTCTTTGTAAATTTTGTTATGCTAGTTGGCCATATCATGTATCATTTCTATCATCAAGGTCATAATTTCTAGCTACCAATTCTTCTTATTTCCCAACTTTCACATTCCAATTACCAGTAACTATTAATGCATCTTGATTGCATATTTGATCAATTTCAGACTTCAGAAATTGGTAAAAATCTTCAAGGTATTCATCTTTGGTATTTTTGGTTAGTATGTAAATTTGAATAATAATAATAATATTAATTAGTCTTCCTTGTAGGCATAGGGATATTATCCTATCACTGATACCATTGTATTTCAGGATAGATATTGAAATAGTCTTTTTGGCGATGAGTGGGATACCAACCCTCTTCAATTTGTCATTCCTGGCATAGTAGACCATATCATTGTTAGATTCAAATTGGCCAATACCAGTCCATTTCAGCTCACTAATGCATAAGGTATCTATTTTCAAGGGTTCCATTTAATTTTTGACAACTTCCAATTATCCAAGATTTATAGTTCATACATTTTATGTTCTGATTATTAATAGATGTTTTCAGCTGTTTCTTCTCTTTTGAAACATGCCACACCAGTAAAGCTTTATTCCATCCACATCATTCATGTCATTAAGGTTAACTCTATTTTGAGGGGGCAGTTCTTCACCAGTCATATTTTGAGTGCCACGTGAGGGGCTCATTATCTGGCACTATATCTGACAATGTTCTACTGCTATTTATAAGAGTTTCACTGGACAATTCTTTCTCAGATGTAGATTTCCAGAGCCTCATTTCTAGTCTGCCTTAATCTGGAAGCTTCACTGAACTTTTCCACCATGAGTGACCCTGTTGTCAATTGAAATACCAATGGTCTAGCTTCCAGTACACAGCAACATGAAACCTACAACAGTACAACAGACTGGCAGGTGACTGGTGGTTTAGCAGAGCAGAGAACCCAAAATTCCAGTAGGGAGGAAGCTAATGATAAGCAAATGGATTCCCATTTATATAAAATACCTCTTTTCTACCATTTAAGGCCTTTAAATGGTACCACTTTTTCCTCACTAGCCAGTATACTATGACCAACTGTGCTTAAGGTCCAAGAAATTTTATGATAACAGAATCCAACAGTATCTTCTCTCATGTCTGCACTGTGCTCACTGCCTACCTCATGCATGCATACCTCGAGCTTTCCTATAGATGCTATGGGACTTACTCAGTGCTCATAGTAACTGTAGGAGAGTAAAATCCTATGGAATGAGTTTTTGGGGATCAAGAGACAAGCAGATATACTCTATTTTCCTGTACTCATATAAATGATGCCAACGTGCCATCATTCATATTTGAAAGTAGTCCCACAAGATTGCCTCTTGAACCAAGTGGTAACTTGGTTCAAGAAATACATTTTGTATTGGTTCTTCCTCCTTCCATACCTTATTTCTATTTTCCCTCACTTCTGAATTCCTTGGATTATACTTAATAAAATATAGCACTTAAAGGCTCTGTTTTCTGAAGAAATCAGCTAAGATACTACCACAGTCCAAAAAGATTCAAGAAAAGGCAAGCACCAGATACCACTGAAGGCAAGTATGTAGGAAAGGTAAAAAGACAGGAGGGTTTTAAAACTCTGTATTGAGGAGCCCTGTTGTCACACTTTGGAAAGCACTTGCTGCTTATCAAAAGGTCAGCATTTCAAACCCACGAGCCACTCCATGGGAAAAAGATGTGACAGACTGCATCTGTAAAGATTTATAGTTTTGGAAACCCTATGGAGCAGTTTCTGTTACATTAGGTCACTATGAGTCAGAATCCACTTGATGGCAATGGGTATAATAAGCCTAGACTCTAGATCCACTTCCAGTGCAAGATGCTATACAATTACACTTCTACCACCCTCCATAAACCTTTCATTGTTGCTAGCTGCTGTCATGTTGGCTCTTACTAATGGCAACTTTCTGAATAACAGAATGAAATATTGCTTAGTCCAGTGCCAACTCCATGATCACAGGTATGTCTGAGTCCATTGTTGTGGCTGCTGTATCACTCCACCTCATTGAAGGTACCCCTCATTTTAGTTAACCTTGTACTTTATCAAACACGATGTCTTTTTCTAGCAATGTCCTTCTACAGCAGCACCAATCAAGTAAAGCCAGCCATTTCCTCTTAATTTTCCTGCTGCTCAGTCTTAAAGGAGCCAGAGGCAATGGCCAGTAAGTGGTGGTGGAATGAAAAAAGAACATGAAGGAGTAAACAACCACTCCCTCCACACTCCAAGTTTCTGAACTCAGGTAGAACCAGAGTTAGAAAGAAAGAGAGAAGCTTAAATTGGATGTGAAATGAAAGTATTGATTTAGACCCACCTGGCCTTTTTAATACCTGAAATATAACTGTTCTTATATCTGAAAGGGGCTAGAAAAGCTATAAAATCTTGTCAGGGGAGGAAAGGGAGATATAACAGAGCAGGTTTGAAAGACAAGTAGATATTTGCCAATCCATTTTTCTTAAAGTCACCATATTTTTAAAATATAGGGGTATTAACAACAATCACTGATACTTATTATGTTCCATATATGTACATGTATTATTGCATCTAATCCTCCCAATCATCTTTGGAGGCAGTGATAACTATGTCTGTTTTGCAAATTAGTGAAGTGAAGTTCAGAGAGGAGGAGGTACATGTGATTAGAAAGTGATGGCCTAGGATATCTATCTTCAAGCATTCCATTTCATTTTTGACAACATCCAATTTTCGAAGAGTTAAGCCAGGAATCAAGCACAGAATGCACCTCCAGAGCCCAAATACATCCCCTGCCATGTAACAAAAAATCCAGATACTGGTGACAAATAGGTGGGGCTCAAGTCTCAGCTTAGCCAATGACTTACACTGTCTCTCTTAGGCAAATTGTTTATTCTCTCTCAGCCCCAATTTATCTCTAAAATAGGAAAATATTACTTATTTCAAATGTCCCTAGGTGACATAAACTGTTTACACTTCACTGCTAACCAAGGGTTAGCACCCACTCATGTACTGTGGAAGTAAAGACCTGGTGATCTGCTTCCATCAAGATTACAGCCAAGAAAACCCTAAGAGGCAGCTCTACTTTGTAACACATGTGGTCACCACAAGTCAGAATTGACTCAATGGCAACTAAGATCATTGCACAGACTTGTCTGGGCATTAAATGAGATAATTCATGAAAAGAGTTAAGCACATTATTTGGCAGAGAGCAATCACCTGGTCAACAATATCCTCTATTATCATTAAATTATATTTCTCTCTGAATAAGAAAATTATTGTCAAAATAAAACAAGACAATAATTTAGAAGTGACTAGGACAATATCTGACAAATTGCAGATACTCAATAATTGTTTTAATCTAAAATATAGTTTCCTCTTTTGGGATAATCAATATGCTCCTATGGACTGTGTTACATTGTATTATAGATTTTTCATAAAAACAAATTCATAATGCTGGATCTTAGAAGTTGTTTCTTCAAGTATTTTCTCCTCTCATAGAACCCTCTTGAAGATAGAGGTCATGTCATAAACTCAATTAGTTAATTTCTTTTCATTTATTCATTCAAGAAACATGTATTCAAACAAGAAACCAATGGGCTAAAAATTGAATGACACAGGGAGCATCAAAAGAAGATGAAGGAATGCACAGTCATGTACCAAAAATAATTTGTTGACTTTGAACCATCCCAAGAGGTAACAAGAACCAATGATATTGTAGGAAGAAGTTTCAACTGAATAGATTGGTGAAAACAAGGCTTTAGGAATTGATGGGACACTAGTTGAGACGCTTCAACAAATGGTTGCAACATTTGGCAGAGTTCACTTGTCTATGCCAAGAAATTTGGAAGGCAAGCTACCAGGCTAACTGACTGGAAGAGATCCATGTTGATGTCCATTCCAAAAAAAAAGGTGATCTAACAGAATGCAGAAATTTTTGAACTATATCATTAATATCACATACAAGCAAATCTTTGCTGACGATAATTGAAAAATGACTGTAGCCATACATCAACAGGGAACTTTAAGAAACCTAACTCAGATTCAGAAGAGGACATGGAATGAGAGATAGCATTGGTGATAACAGATGGATCTTGGCTGAAAGCAGAGAATGCCAGAAAGATGTTTAGATGTGGTTTACTGACTATGCAAAGGCATTCAGCTGTGCAGATCTTAATATATTATGAATAACATTGCAAAGAACGGGAATTTCAGAACACTTAATTGTGTTCATGAATAACCTGTACAGAGATTAACAGGAAATCATTCAAACAAAACACGGAGATACTGCATGGTTTAATATTGGTAAAGGTGTGCCCCTAGGACTGTATCCTTTCACTACACTTATTCAATCTGTATGCTGAGAAAATAACCCAAGAATCTGGACTATATGAAGAAGAATGCAACATCAGGATTGGAGGAAGACTTATTAATAACCTGCAATATGCAGATGACACAACCTTGTTTGTTGAAAGAAAAGAGAACTTGAAGAATTTTCTGATGAAGATCAAAGACTTCAGTGTGGCTTACTCAGCATAGGGGGGAATAAATCCTCATACCAACATAGACAAAGTATTGCTACTGCACAAGTTATTTTTAGAGCAACAGAGATTATTATAATTTTGATACATCTCTGATAACTTAAGCAAATATCATAAAGATATTGAGAAAAGAGGCACACATGAAGTCCTAGGACAGTTCAGAGCAATCTTCCCAAAACAGTTCCCCTCATAGTCCTAATACCAACAACAATTGCTCCAGAGCTCATTCTTGTTCATAATAACCCTCCTGTATGTCAGAGTAGACCTATGCTTCATAAGGTTTTCAGGAGATCACCTGAACTGGCACATTAACCGTTTGCACTGTCCAGGAACTCTGACACAGAGAGCACCAAATGGTTGTTGAATAAATCATGAGCTAGTGTATCTGTGACTAAGATGTGTTCACACAGAAAGATAGGAGGAAGAATGGTCTGAGCACACATGTGGGCTTAAAATTTCATATATATATATTTTTAAGTTTTTATTGCGAATTATGTGTTAGTTTAGATGGGAGAACATTCTCTTTACATTCATCTCACCGTATTTTGTTTCATTGCAATGATCACAATCCTCTGCATGCATCTGCCCCCAGGCCACCAACATCCAACCCCTCTCCCTCCCTGAGTCCAGAGTTCCCAGCCACTCTTTCTCTCCACTTCATCGTCTCTGCCTCCATCACTGGTGTCACAGCTTTCCCGGACAGGGTCCCACACTTTGCTTTTCTCCCTTGATGGTTCCAGGGATCTCCTCTCCTGGACTGCAAAATCAGCCACTCCCCTCTTTTTGTTACAAACGTTTACATTTACCTTTCCAACACTCACTGTCAGACCTGATAGCATTCATTCCCTATTGAATCACAGGAGTCTTATCCCCTTCACATTTTATCAACCCCATCCATATAGGTTGGAAACAACTCAGTGGAGAGTCTACCTTTCCCCTTGCCCTCTGGAACTAGGTTCCCTATTGAAAACTTGTAAACCAATCACTTCTTGCCTCCCATTTTGGGTAGCCAATGTCTAAGTTCCCCATCCTTGTCGAACCTTGTGTAACAAGGGGGTAGGAATGATCCTCACTGTAAAGATTTGTTCACTCCTTTGTCATATTGCATCCACAAGCATAGGTCAAGTTCATGCAATTGTAGTGGGTTACTCTTTTTATTTTCATCTTCTTTCTTCCTCTAGTCGTGTTCTGATCATCCAGCCATTGATGCCAGGTCAAACGAGCACTATCTGCAAGTGTGGGTGTTCTTGTGTATCTCCCCTGACTTCATATCAGCTGGGCATTTAAAACTCCACTCTAGTCCTTTGGGGCCATGCCCCTGCCCCTGGTCCCAGGAATCCCCAGGTCTCGTTATACTGCTGGTTAACCAGGTCTCAATCCAGGTTAACAGGAGTCTACTGAATGTGGTCAGACTTAGCTCACAACTTCATTGCTGTTTTTCCCCCACTTCCCCTTATTAATGACCATTGTGGTCAGCAGCAAGACCACATGCCTGCTCATATATTCCATTTGAGTTTTGTCTTAGAAGGGGGTTTGCCTTGAGGGGACCTGACCACTAGCCTTGATGGCTCCCAGGGGAACAACTTGCTTGTTCTTGTAGTAGTCAATTGGACTGCTGTTATTGTTTTTTATTTTTCCTGCTGGTTTTTCTTTCAAGAAGTATCTTCTGTTCTTCGAGCTGCTCCAGGCTAGTCTGCTTGTCCTTTCAAGTGGAAATCTCCCACCTCAGAAGATTCTGGATTGGGATCAGGATTCCACCTATGGTCTTGTGCAATGCAAAGGCTCTGCAGGAAGCCTCCTTCACGGGGCAAGTTCTAGCCCCATTTTAGGTATTCCAATCAGTTTTAGGCTAAAGATGGACTTACAAGCTTTCTATGGTGATGTTTCTAGCTATTCCTTTCTCTCCCTTTCAAGTATCTATTTTACAATTGTAGGTAAGGGAAACCAAGATTCAAAAGACAACCAAACATCTTAAACATCATTTTCCAACTTTTACCCATTCAAACCATGCCTCCATCTTTGTATCCCTGAGCCCTATTGTTCTAAGGTTGTGCTTACATCGTTATTTACCTCTGTCCTATTTAGCCCATGTAAACCTGCCTAATTGTTCTCCCATCTGCTTTTTTTTCCTTTCCTCTTCCCCTTCTAGAGTGTGCCCCCAGCACCCAAACTATCCCATGTCTATGCCGTATCCTGTGCTCCACTATCCTGTATCTATTCCCTATCCTGTGCTCCACCTTCCCCACCTCTCCTTACCTCACCCATACACCCTGGTAACCAACAAATAAAAATTTCCCCCCACCTTTTAGTGTGGGTACTTTTTCTTAATATTTTACAATTATGGTCCTATGCCATGTTTCTCCTTTTGTGACTAACTGATTCCACTCAGCATAATGTCCTCAAGGTTCATCCATGTTATGCGGTGACTTGCAGCTTCCTTGTTATTCTTCAGAGAAGCATAATATTCCATTGTGTGTATGTACCAAAGTTTGTTTATCCATTCTTCCATTTATGGGCACTTAAGCTGTCTCCATCCTTTTTCTAGTGTAAATAGTGCTGGATCATAAATTATCTCTATTTCCAACTTTTTGAGGAAGCACCATATTGTTTTCCAGAGTGGCTGGGCCATTTTGCAATCCTACCAGCAGTGTGATCCAATCCTACCAGCAATGTGTCCCCCGGTCTCTCCACACTTTTGTCAACATTTATTGTCTCTACTTTTTTTAACTTTGCTATTATTGCTGGTGTGAGATGACATGTCATTGCTGTTTGGATTTGCATCTCTCTAATGGCTAGCTCTGGTAGCATAGTAGTTACGAATCGGGCTGCAAGCCTTAAGGTCAGCAGTTCGAAACTACCAGCGGCTCCGTGAGAGAAAGATGAGGCTTTCTGCTCCTGTAAAGATTTACAGCCTCGGAAACCCTGTACAGGGTCGCTATGGGTCAGAGCCGACTCGACAGCACTTAACAACAACAACAACAATGGCTAGTGATCGTGAACATTTCTTCATATGTTTGTTAGCTGTCTGGATTGCCTCCTTAGTGAAGTGTCTATTCATGTCCTGTGCCCATTTTTCAATTGGGTTATTAGTCCTTTTCTTGTAGAGGTGTTGTAGGTTGCTATATATTTTAGAAATAAGTCCCTTGTCTGATGTGTCACTGCAAAACATTTTTTTCCCAGTCTGTGGGCTCCCTTTTTACTCTTTTGATGAAGTCTTTTAATGCACATAAGTTTTTAATTTTTAGTATGTCCCATTAATCTATTTTGTCTACTTTTGTTTGTGTAATTTTCAAAATGTTTGGTATATGCCCTGTAGTAGAGCCCTCACCTTTGTTCCTAATTTTTCATTGGTGGTCTTTATAATTCTGGGATTCATAGTTAGGTCTTTAATCCATGCTGAGTTGGTTTTTGTATAGGGCGTGAGGTCAAGGTCTTGTTTTAATCTTTTATATCACTTTCCAGTTCTGCCAGCACCATCTTTTGAAGAGACTATCCCCTCCCCATGCCACATACTTAGGTACTTTGTTGAAAATCAGTTAGCTGTATGTGGATGGGTTAATGTCTGGATTCTCAATTCTGTTCCATTGATCAATGTATCTTTCATTGAATGAGTACCAAGCTGTTTTGACCAATGTAGCCGTGTAGTAAATTTTGAAATCAGGGAGTGAGAGACTTCTGATCGTGTTCTTCTTAAGTAATGCTTTGCTTATCCTGGGTCTCTTTCCTGTCCATATAAAGTTTGTAATTGTTTTTTCCATCTCTTTGAAGAATGTCATTGGAATCTGGATTCGGATTGCATTATATGTGTAAATTGCTTTGGGCTATACTGACATTTTCAAAATATTAAGTCTTCCTGTCCAGGAGTATTCTTCTATTTTTGTAGGTCTCTTTTGGTTTCTTGTAGTAGTGTTTTGTAGTTTTCTTTGAACAGGTCCTTTGTTTTTCTGGTTACATTTATTCCTAAATATTTCATCCTATGGGTGGCTATTGTAAATGGTATTGCTTTCCTAATGCCTTTTTCAGCACTGCCATTGTTACTATAGAGGAATCCAACTCATTTTGTCTGTTGATCTTATACCCTGCAACTTTGCTGAGTCCTCCAATGAGGTCTAGAAGCTTTTATACTGAGTCTTTGGAGTTTTCTATGTATAGGATCATATCATCTGCAAATAGAGAGTTTTACTTCTTCTTTGCCAATTCAGATGCCTTTAATTTACCTATCTTGCCATATATCTCTGGCTAAGACAAGTTTGGCCATCTTGGCCTCCAAGGAGCACTCTGGCTGCACTTCTTCCAAAACAGATCTATTGGTTCTTTAGGCATCCCATGGCATTTTCAATATTCTCCTCCAGCACCACAACTCAAAAGCATCAATTCTTCTATGGACTTCCTTATTCACTGTCCAGCTTTCACATCCATATGAGGTTATTGAAA
>NW_006408603.1:4975899-4976607 GCF_000296735.1 Chrysochloris asiatica | reverse complement strand
AATCAGTTGGCCAGATAGTTGTCTTCCAAATTTCTTGGTAGAGATGAATGAGTGTCTTCTGTGCTGCTTCATTTTCTTGAAAGATTTCAATTTTCATTCCATCAATGAAAAATTTCATTTTCATTTCATTTCATTCCTGGTGACTTCTTCTTTGCCAATTCCTTCAATGCACCTTGGACTTCCTCCTTCAATATCATTGGCTCTTGATCATACGCTACCTTTTGAAATGATTGAACATTAACCATTTCCTTTCAGTACAGTTACTCTGTGTATTCCTTTCATCTTCTCTTGAAGATCATTTCTGCATCATTCAATAATTTGCCTAGAGACTCCTTCAATAGTGAAAGTCGAAGCTTGAATTTTTTCTTCAGTTCCCCCAGCTTGAGAAATGTTGAGCGTGTTCTTCCTTTCTGATTTTCTGATTCCAGATCTTTGCACGTTTTGTTGTAATATTTGGCTTTATCTTGTCGAGCTGATCTTTGAAATTTATGGTTCAGCTCTTTGACCTCATTTCTTCCATTTGCTTTAGCATCTTTATGCTGAAGAGCAAGTACCAGTGTCTCTTCTGACTTCCATTTTGACCTTTTCTTTCTTTCTTGTGTTGTCAATGACTTTTTGCTTTCTTCCTGTATGGTGTTCTTGATGTCATCCCACAACTCTTCTGGTCTTCAGTCTTTAGTGTTTAATGTATCAAATCTGTTCTTCAGA
>NW_006408603.1:4958882-4975334 GCF_000296735.1 Chrysochloris asiatica | reverse complement strand
ATCCTCACTGGCTTTAGTAGTTGATGCATAAATTTGAATAATAGTGGTATTAACTGGGCTTCCCTGTAGGCACATGGATATTATCCTATCACAGACAATGTTGTACCTCATGACTGATCTGGATATGTTCTTTTTGACAATGAATGCAACACCATTCCTCTTCAATTTGTCCTTCCTGGCATAGTAAACCATGTAGTTGTCAGATTCAAAATGGCCAATACTAGTTCATTTCACCTCACTAATACCTAAGAAATCAATGTTTATGCATTCCATTTCATTTTTGACAATTTTCTATTTTCCCATATTCGTACTTCGTACGTTCCATGTTCTGATTTTCAATGGCTGTTTAAAGCTATTTCTCTTCATTTTGAGTTATGCCTCATCAGCAAATGAAGGTCCTGCGGGGTTTTCTCCCACGAGCTTTACTCCATTCACATTATCATGGTCAACTCTACTTTGAGCAGGCATTTCTTCCCCAGTCGCATTTTGAGTGCTTTCCAACATGAGGGGCTCATTTCTGGCACTATAACCAACAGTGTTTCTCTGCTATAAAGGAATACTACTCAACAATAACTAATAATGGTGACTCTGTGAAACACCTTATAAATGGATGAACCTGTGGGTCATTGCACTGAGTAAAATAAGTCAGTTACAAAAAGACAAAGATCATATAAACCCACTATTGTAAAATGCCCCCCCCCCAAAAAATGTTTTCACACTTTGATGGTTACTAGGGGTGTGAGGGAGTCCTGGTGTGGTGTTGTGGGTTAATGCACCAGACTGCAAAGCCATTTGAACTGCAAGGTTGGTGGTTCAAGCTCACCAGCTGCTCTTCAGAAACCCTACACAGGGTCGCTATGGGTCAGGATCAACTTGACAACAACAACAACAGGGGTGTGAGCAGAAAGGAGGGTGGGTCACAGATTGTAGAGATGACATGTGTTAAAAATAATATGAAATTTAAGAAATGAAAAAGTTATATTGATGATGGTTTCACAACATGATGAGTAAAATTAATGCCACTAAATTATATATGTGAAGAATATAGAAATAACAAATGTTTTGCTATATGCATGATTACTACAAAAAAAAAAAAAAAAGTATTGCCCACCAGATTCATTCTAGGTATTGTTTGGAACACAACAGAAAGGCAATGAATGAAAACCAGACTCAGAGCAGTTCACAGTTTAGTAGCTAAGACCAACAAGTTAGCAAAAATTTATATGTAAACAGATATATAGTACATGCAATAATGGCAATTTTGAATTGGACAACCACATGGTTTACTATACTGGGAAAGACAAACTCAAAAGGAATGGTATTGCTTTCATTGTTAAAAGCATTTCAAGATCTGTTTCAAAATATGATGCTGTGATAGGATAATATTCATATATCTACAAGGAAGACAAGTTAATACCACTACTATTCAAATGAATGCACCAACCATTAAAGCCAGTGATGATGAAACTGAAGAATTTTATAAACTTCTTTAGGGAATACAGTGACTCTGTAGGATAAACACTGGAATTCAAGCTACAAGTTTGGTAATTTAAGCTCACCAGCCATTCCATGGGAGAAAGATGAGGCTTTCTGCTTCTGCAAAGATTTATAGCCTCAGAAACCCTATATAGGATCACTATTAGTTGGAGCCTATTGGATGGCACTTAAAAATACAACAACAACCAACTTCTTCAGTCTAAAATTGATAACATTTTACAATCAAGATGCACTGATAATTACTGGTTACTGGAATGGGAAAGTTGGAAACAAGAAGAAGGATCGGTGATAAAAATAATGCTGGAGATCTCATGATAGAATTTTGTAAGATAGACAAGTTTTTCATTGCAAATACCTTTTTTAAACAACATAAAATGCGTACCTTATCAGATGAAAAACACAGGATTCAAATGGACTGCATCTGTGAAAAGAGATGATGGAGAAGCTCAATATCATCAACAAGGGCAGACTGTGAACAGACCATCAGTTGTTCATACGCAAGTACAGGTTGAAGCTTAAGACAATGAAAACAAGTCCACAAGAGCCAAAATATGACCTTGAATATATCTCACTGAAATTTAGAAGCCATCTCAAGAACAGACACTAACAACTGAAGACCAGAAGAGTTGTGGGATGACATCAAGAACACTATACACTCCAGTAGCGTAGTGGTTGCGAATTGGGCTGTGAACCTCAGGGTCAGCAGTTTGAAACTACCAGCTGTTCCATGGGAGAAAGATGAGGCTTTCTGCTCCCATAAAGATTTACAGCCTCAGAAACCCTGCACAGGGTCACTATGAGTCGGAACCGACGCCACAGCACATAACAACAATAACAACATACATGAAGGAAGCAAAAGGTTATTTTAAAAAGACAGGAAAGAAAGCAAAGACAAATACGGATGTCAGCAGACACTAAACTTTGTTCTTGAATGCTAAAGCAACTGGAAATAACAAGGAAGTAGAAGAGTGGAACAGAAGGTTTCAAAGAGTAGCTCAAGAAGACAAAGGCATGTATTCTAATGAAATGTGCAAAGACATGAAGTTTGATAAACAGAATGGAAGAACACACTCAGTATTCCTCAAGCTTAAAGAACTAAAGACAAAAAAATCAAGGCTCAGGTTACAATATTGAAGGATTCTATAGGCAAAATGTTGAATGATGAAGGAAACATTAAAAGAAGATGGAAGGAACACAAGTGTCACTCTACCAAGTGTCTACTGATCAATGTTCAACTATTTCAAGAGGTAGCATATAATTAAGAGCTGATGATACTGAAATCCATGCTATACTGAAGGCACTGGTGAAAAACAAGGCTCCAGGAATTAATGGAATGTAAATTGAAATCTTTCCACAAACTGATGCAGCCCTAGAAGTACTCACTGGTCTATGTCAAGAAACTTGGAAGACAGTTACCTGGCCAACCAATTGAAAGAGATCCACATTTGTTGCAATTCCAAAGAAAGGCAAATCAATGGAATGTGAAAACCATCAAACAATATCATTAATATCACATGCAAGTAAAATTTTGCTGAAAATAATTCAAAAACAGTTGCAGCTGTTTGAAACAGTACATCAACAGGGAGTTGCCAGAAATTTAGGCCAGATTCAGAAGAGGGTGTGAAACCTGGGCTATCAATGTTGACATCAGACAAATCTTGACTGGAAGTAGAGAATACTAGAACAATGTTTACTTGTGCTTTATTGACTATGCCAAGGCATTTGACTGTGCAGATCGTAACAAATTATGGATAACATTGTAAAGAACAGATATTCCAGAGCACTTAACTTTGCTCATGAGGAATTCATACATAGACCAATAGGTAGTCATTCAAACAGACCAAAGGGATATTAAATGGTCTAAAATCAGGAAAAGTGTGCACCACGGTTGTATCATTTCATCATATTCACTAAATCTGTATGCTGAACAAATAACATGAAAATCTGGGTTATATGAAGAGAAATGTGGCATCAGGATTGGAGAAAGACTCATTAGCAACCCACAATATACAGATGATACAAATTTCTTTGCTGAAAATGAAGATGATGAAGATCAAAGACTACAACTTTCAATATGGGTTATACCTCAATGTAAAGAAGATTAAAATATTCACCACTGGACCATTAAATATCTTCATGATAAACAGAGAGTGAAGTTTTCAAAGACTTCAATTTACTTGGATCCACAATCAACATTCACAGAAGCAGTAGTCAAAAAACCAGACGCCATATATAGCATTAGGCATTATCTGCTGCAAAATATCTTTTTAAAGTGTTAAAGAGGAAAGATGTCAGTTTGAGGACTAAAGAGCACCTGATCCAAGCCATGGTATTTTCAATTGTTTCATATGCTTGTGAAAGTTGGATGATGAATAAAGAAAGATCAGAAAAGAATCCTTGCATTTGAATTACAATGTTGGAGGAGAATATTGGTAGCATTATGGAGTGCCAGAAGAATAAAGAAATCTGTCCTGGATGAAGTAGAGTCAGAATGCTTCTTAGAAGCAATGATGATAAGACTTTGTATCTCATACTTTTGACATGTTGTCAGGAGGGACAAGTCCTTAGAGAATGGCATCGCGCTTGGTAAAGTGGAGAGTCAATGAAAAAGAGGAAGACTCCCAAAGAGATAAATTAAGACAGTGACAGCAACAATAGGCTCAAACAATTGTGAGGATGGTGCAGGACTGTTTAGTGTTTTGTTTTGTTGTACATAGAGTATCCATGAGACTGAGCCAACTTGATGGCACCTAACAACAACAACAATAATAATGAAGATCAAAGTTGGGGGTGGGGGAGCCTAGGGGAGAGGCATCTAAACCCAGCTAAGAGGTAGACCTCTAGAAGGAAAGCTTCTTAGAGGCAGAGACACCCAAGACTGAGTCTTTATACTGAGAACTAAGACTCCTTCCAGCCAGTCTTTTCTAAAGAAATAACTGTAAGGGTTGAAATTAGACAGGAATCAGACAGGCATGTTGAGGCTGGACAATATCTTCTCTGTGGAGATGTAAGGTGACAATACAGAAAGCACAACAGGCTTGCTTTCAGATCTACAGTTTAATTGCCAGCTAAATAGCTTCAGTAAGAGTAACTTTGTCTCTCGCAGTGACACCAAAGATGGAGGCAAAGACAATAACGTGGAGAGATGGAGTGGCTGGGGACCCTGGACTCAGGAAGGGAGAAGGGCTGTGTGCTGATGGCCAGGGGGTGGGCTAGCGGGGTGTGCCCTTTGGCTGTTTAAGTGGTTGTTATTCCTGAGTGCTTCAGTGCACATCCAAAAACAAAAATCAAAAACAGATGGAATGGAAGCAAATGCTGTTGAATGATGATGCATGGAGGGGACTGTAATCATTGCAATGAAATGAAATACGATAGGATGAATGTAAAGCTGATGTTCTCCCAAGTAAACTATCACACAATTCACAATAAAAACTGAAAAAAAAAAAAAAAAAGTAACTTTGTCTCTCTTGGTCTCAGTTTCCTCAAAATACTGTCTGTCTTGACTGCCTCCTCAGGTTGTCATAAGACCTGATAAGATGACTTAGGTTCAAACACTCTGTCAACTGTGCCACTGTAAATGTATGGCATTGTTTTACTGTGTTTTGACAGATGTCTTCCTTTTTGCCTCTCTGGATGAACTTAACAAAGAGCTTCCTTTCTCTCCACACCAACTCTGAGCTCCCAGACATTTCCCTTGAGGTTACTATGAGGTCCCAAAGCATATGTTTCCAGCTCCAGGCTTGAGTCTCAGAAAGAGGAGTCTGCATGAGGAGAAGAGCAGAGTGGAGACTCAACAGGAAATAAGTTACTTAGGGCTTGAGGGTAATGAGCATATTAGTCATGCAGTATTAATAACCACACAATAAGTACTTTAGTAATGGTTTGGCTCAGAGTGCTCTTCTTACAAGTGCCAACAACATGTCTAAGCAATAATTGTAGTATTAAATATTCACTGGATCTCATAAAAATAATACTTTTTAAACCTATGTAATCACCTGAATCCCTTCTGTCTACTCAATCTATTCTGAAAATCTACTGACAAGTACAAAATAAATAGAAGTTCAAGATGGGAGGTCAAGAAATAGGACTGGTTGCACCTCCTTGATTTTGTAACTCATAGATCTGTTGTGGCTAGAAAGATTACATTCTCAGATACATGAGGGTTTTCAATATCAAAACCAAAGGTTTAACTCCCTAAGAGCTAGCCCTGGGCAAGAGTGTGAAAGAGGTGAACTTTTGAAATGATAAACAGAGCATTTAGATTCAAGAGACCTGCATTCAAATCTGAATGCTGCCAGCTGATCTTTGGACACCATGCTCTGATGTTCAGTGCCCTTATTGATAAAATCATCACTATCGCATATCCTTCTTAGAGCTTTCATAAGGGTAAAATGAAATAATGGAAGTGAAATTGATTTGTGAATTGTAAATTAGCTGTTATCATTATTGATATATATTATTCACTGCTGCCTCCTGTTTTGTAGTCATTTTCTTGGAGTCTATTGTCTCCCAGATGACCACATTTCCACAATGAGACCCCTATCAAAGCTTGCCCTCTTGTTATAAATGTAATCCAAATTTCCTAATTTTCACGAGCGAATAGAAGGAAAGTGGCCATTTTGCTGTTGTTTGGTGCCATCAAGTCAGTTCCGACTCATAGCAACCCTATGCAAAACAGAATGAAACACTTCCTGGTTTTGTGCCATCCTCGAAATTATAGTTACATTTGAGTCCATTGCTTCTGTCACTGTGTCAATTCATTTTTTGGGGGTATTTCTCTTTACTGATCCTCCATTTTAACAAGTGTAATGTTCTTCTCCAAGGGTTGATCGCCCCTGATAATGTTTCTGAATTATGAGAGATGAGGTCTTGCCATTCTCACTTTTAAGGAGCATTCTAGCTGTACTTCTTTCAAAACAGAACTTGTTTCTATTCCTGGCAATCCAAGCTACTTTCAATATTCTTCTCCAACACCATAATCCCAGTAAATTAATGCTTCTAAGGTCTTCCTTATTCATTGTCCAACTTTCATATGCAGATGATGCTACTAAAAATACCATGACTTGGGTCAGGTGCATCTTAGTCTTCAAGCTGTTACCTGTTCTCTTTAACACTTTAAAGAGGTCTTGTGCAGCAGATTTGCTTAAAACATTTGACACTTGATTTTTTTACTACTGTTTCCATGAATGTTGACTGTGAAGCCAAGCAAAATGAAGTATTTGACAACTTCAATCTTTTCTCTCTTTATCTTGATGTTATTTATTGATCCAGTGGTGAGGATTTCATTTTCTTTATTTAGAAGTGCAAGTCATACTGAAAGTTGTAAGCTTTTAAGCCCTCTTTGCTTCCAGAAAGCAAGGTCACATCATCTATATATTGCAGGTTGTTAATGAGTTAAGGAGCTCTGGTAGCGTAGTGGTTACGAATTGGGCTGTGAACCTTAAGGTCAGCGGTTCGAAACTACCAGCAGCTCCGCGGGAGAAAGATGAGGCTTTCTACTCCCGTAAAGATTTACACCCTCGGAAACCCTGTACAGGGTCGCTATGGGTCGGAACCGACTCGACGGCACTTAACAACAACAACAACAACAATGAGTTTTAACAATCCTGATGTCTCCAATACTGATACCACATTCCTTTTCTTTTTTTTTCATTCATCTTTTTCGATTATTTGCTCAGCATACAGATTGAGTAAATCTGGCGAAAGGATTTTAAACCATTTAAACCCCCTTGTTCTGTTCAAACCACTGCCTCTTAGTCTATGTAAAGGTTCCTCATGAGCACAATTAAGTGTTCTGGAATATCCATTCTTCACAATGTTATTCATAGTTTGTCATGATTCAGACAACTGAAAGCCAGTAAAGCACAAGTAAACATCTTTTTGGTATTCTCTGCATTCAGACAAGATCCATCTGATGTCCAAAATGATGTTCCTAGTTCCATGTCCTCTTCAGAATCTGACTTGCTTTTCTGCCAGCTCCCTGGGTAAGTATTACTTTAACTGTTTTTAAATTATCTTCAGCAAAATTTTACTTGCATGTGATATTAATGATATTGTTCAATTATTACCATAATTTGTTAGGTCACTTCTCTTTGAAATGGTCACAAATATGGATCTCTTCCAGTTAGTTGGCTAAATAACTCTTCCAAGTATCTTGGTATAGATGTGTGAGCATCTTCAGAATTGTTAGAATTCATCAATTTTGTCATCACTGACTTTAGTGGTTGGTGCATAAATCTGAATAATAGTGGTATTAACTGATCTTCCTTGTAGGCCTACGGATATTATTCTATCACAGACAGTATAGTACTTCAAGATAGATCTTGAAATATTCTTTTCGATGATGAATGCAACACCGTTCCTCTTGAATTTGTCCCTCTCAGCAGAGCAAACCATTTGATTATCTGATTCAAAATGGCTTGTGTCAATCCATTTCAGCCCACTAATGCCTTGGACACTGATGTTTATGCATTCCATTTCATTTTTGACAACTTTCAATTTTCCTAGATTCATACTTTGTACAGTCCATATTCTGATTATTATTGGATGTTTATAGCTATTTCTCCTCATTTTGAGTTCTACCCCATTATCAAACGAAGATCCTGAAAGCTTTGCTCCATTTATGTCATATGGCCACCTCTACTTTGAAGAGGCAGCTCTTCCTCAGTCATATTTTGAGTGATGTCATCTCTGGCACTATATCTGACAATGTTCTGCTGTTATTCATAATGTTTTCTATTTCTGGCACTATATTGACTATTCCACTACTATTCATAAGGATTTCTGTGGCTCAGCATTCAGGTGTAGTTCGTCTCTCCTTTCTAGTCTGCCTTAGTCTGGACGCTCCACTGAAACCTGTCCAGTATGGATGAACCTACTCTTATTTAAAATACTAGTGGCATAGCTTCCAGCATCACAGGAACATACAAGCCACCACAACCACATTATGACAAACTAACAGGTGAATGGAGGTCATTTTACTATTTCACACTAAAATGTAAATAAATATTTATATTCAATAATTGTCCATTTCCTAGGACCTGCTACTCAAAATTTGTTAATCTCTAGTAGAAACACCCACCACTTGTTTGTCACTTTGTCATAATATGGTGGCTTGCATGTTGCTGTGATTCTGGAAGCTATGCCATGGGTATTTTAAATACCAGCAGGGTCACCCATGGTGGTCAGGTTTCAGCTGAGCTTCCAGACAAAGACATACTAGGAAGGAGAGGTGAACTGCTTCTAAATGTTTGGCCACTGAAAACATTATGAAAAGCAGTGGAACACTGTCAGGTAGTACCATAGTATTGAACATGGAAACATGATGAATAGGACTAGAATATTGTCAGATATAGTGCCAGAAGATGAGCCCCTAAGGTTCGAAGAAACTCAAAATATGACTGGGAAAGAGCAACCTCCTCAAAGTGGAGTTGACTGTGATGATAAAAATGGAGTAAAGCTTTCAGGACCTTAATTTGCTGATGGGCACAACTAAAAATGAGGAGACACAGCTGAAACATTTATTAATAATTGGAGCATGGAATGTAAGGTGCATCAAGCTAGGAAAATTGGAAGTTTTCAAAAATAAAATGGAACACATAAAGGTCAACATTCTAGGCATTAGTGAGCTGAAATGGACTGGTATTGGTCATCTTGAATCTGACTATATAGTTTTGGAAGAAGTGCAGCCAGAGTACTCCTTGGAGGCCAAGATGGCTAAGCTTCATCTCTCATACTTTGGACATATTGTCCAGAGGAAACAGTCGCTGGAGAAGGATGTCATGCTGGGTAAGATGGAGGGTCAGAGAAAAAGAGGAAGACCCCTAATGATTTGGATTGGCCAGGTGGCGTCATTGATGGACTCAAGTGTGGCAGCAGTAGTGAGGTTGGCCCAGGATCAGACATTGTTTCGTTCTGCTGTGCATGGGGTTGCTATGAGTAGGTTCTAACTCAATGGTACCTGAAAACAACAACAATCACAGGTGTACTATACTGGGAATGACAAATTGTAGAGGAATGACATCACATTCATCATCAAAAAGAGCATTTAAAGATCTATCTCTTGAAATACAATGCTGTCTGTGATAGGATAATATCATGCGCATACTCACAGCTGTGCACAGAAAACACATAAATTGCCATACTAGCCTTCAACATCTCTTGGAGAGATCCAAACCCCAAAATATGAAACCACCTGAAATCTCATTCAGTTTGATTGATAACTGAAGAAGAAGCTCAACTTTCCTACTTAATTCAGTCATAGTTTCCATAAGGTCTAGATAATTACTTCCCCAACCCAGGCTTCTACCCTGTGCCTTATATTTGCAGGCTAATTCTATTCTGGGTGTTCATCATGATAAATAATGCAGAGAATCGCTTGGAGAATCTTGAAGCAAATTTGGAAGGGAGCAGTTTCCAGTGTCTCTCAACCAGCTGCATTCGAATGAAGAGCTACCTTTTGGCACCTTCTCAGAGTGCAATTAGATGAGTTTCTATTTCTTTTTCTTTTTTTGTGTGTTTCCAATACTACCCATACTATGATTGAAATCTCAGCTTCTTTAAATGACGTACACTTTCTAATATACTGTGATTAAAATTGTTCCTGCAACTTAAGGGAAAAACAAATGAGACAAAGAAAGACATTTAAACTGTGTTGCCTCCTTTCCCCCCAGATGGTTCCAATATGTCCTTATTTCTTCAGAAATGAATACTATTTTATGGAGTCCTTAAAACAGACAGAATGTGAAAGGACCTCATAGGATCTCAGATCTGGGTCATTTTCTAAAACCTAGAGAATGGACTATGAAATGATGCTCCAACTGATCTGAAATAGTAAACTTTCAACTGATTCCACAGTTCCCAGGAATTCTAATTTAGCAGAAAAGATGCTAAGAAGCTTCATCCAACCTACATTTATATTTCTCTAGAATCAAACCACACGGTTAGAGCTAGGTTGTCTGCATCATGATTAATACAAGAAGAAAATGTAATGTTGTTATGCATTTGTATAATGCCAAACAACTTATAAATCATAGGCACACATATTATCTTTCTTCATTTTAGCCTGACCTATGGAGTACTGGTGTGGTGCTGTGGGTTAATGAGCCAGACTGCAAAGCCGTTTGAACTGCAAGGTCGGTGGTTCAAGCTTACCAGCTGCTCCTCGAAAACCCTATGCAGGGTCGCTATGGGTTGGAACCAACTCGACGGCACTTCACAACAACAACAGAGATCCAACCATACCACAGGAAATATGGAGAGGTGGTGTGTTGAGTGCCCACTATCCTCAATTCCCTAGATAACCTAGAAAGGTTTTTACATTTTATTTTGTTTTCATGGTGTCTATTTCATGTGCCCTATTCATTCAGAATCAGTGAATCAATGAGGATAGTGGGAGAAGCCAGAGACTAATCAAAATGTGGTGACCTCATTAGGGAGCTGTGACAATCTAAATAATGCCACAAATTAAGCTTTATGATCTATGATGGAAAACACTCATTTATAAGTTAATTCTATGCAAATATCCTCACAACTCACTCATGCAATTTGAGTGTGATGTCCTTGTGGGTATAGTCAGTCCCCAAAGAATCTCTGGTAGCATAATAGTTATGAGTCAGGATGCTAATCTCATGGTCAGCATTTCAAAACTATCAGCAGTTCTGTGGGAGAAAGATGAGGCTTTCTGCTCTCATAAAGAGTTACAGCCTCGAAAACCCCATACAGGGTCACTATGAGTCAGGGCCAACTCCATGGCACACTACCACTACCAATGTACCCCAGAAAATCTTCAGCCCTAGAAGTTCAAGGTTGATAGCTAGGAGTCATGGTATTGGAGTTGTAGTCCCCAGTTGTAGATTTCTGAGTGTTCTCAACCAAATTCTAATTCCATAATTTCAATCCTGACTTTACATTAAAGTCATCTGTGGAAGTTGTTTAAAAAACAAAAACTCTGACACCATACATCATGACCAAGTGGGATTCTTACCAGGGATGAAAGGATGGTTCAACATTAGAAAAACAATCAATGTAATCCACCATATAAATAAGAAAAATGAAAAGAACCACATGATCATATCAGTTGATGCAGAAAAGTAATTTGACAAAATCCAACATCCATTCCTGATAAAAACACTCATTATAGTAAGAAGTGAAGAGAAATTCCTCAACTTAATTAAGAGCATATATACAAAACTAACAGCTAACATCACTCTTAATAGAGAGAAACTGAAAGCCTTCCCCTTGTTAACAGGTACCAGACAAGGCTGCCCTTTATCACCACTTCTATTTAATATTGTTTTGGAAATCTTAGCCAGAACTATACAACAAGATAGGGAAATTAAAGGTATTCAAATTGGTAAAGAAGAAGTAAAACTCTCTATATTTGCAGATGATATGATCCTATACATAGAAAACACCAAAGACTCAGTAAAAAAAAAAAAAAGTAATAATAATACTGGAACTCATTGGAAGATTCAGCAAAATGGCAGGGTACAAGATCAACATACAAAAATCAGTTGGATTCCTCTATATTAATATTGACAACACTGAAAAGGAAATTAGGAAAGCAATACCATTTACAATACCCGCCCAAAGGATGAAATATTTAGGATTAAATGTAATCAGAAAAACAAGGGACCTATACAAAGAAAACTACAAAACACTCCTATAAGAAACCAAAAGAGACTTACAAAAATAGAAGAATATATCATGCTTCTGAATAGGAAGGCTTAACATTGTGAAAATGTCAATTCTACCCAAAGCAATCTACACATATAATGCAATCCCAATCCAGATTCCAATGACATTCTTCAAAGAGATGGAAAAAAAATTTACAAACTTTATATGGAAAGGAAAGAGACACAGGATAAGCAAAGCACTGCTTAAGAAGAACAAAGTTGGAGGCCTCTCACTCACTGATTTCAAATTTTACTACATGGCTACAGTGGTCAAAACAGCCTGATACTGGTACAATTAAAGATACATAGATTGATGGAACAGAATTGAGAATCCAGCAATTAACCCATCCACATACAGCCAACTGATCTTTGACAAAGGGCCAAAGTATATTGAGTGGGGAAGACATAGTCTCTTCAACAGGTGGTGCTGGCAGAACTGGAAATTGATATGCAAAAGAGTGAAACAAGACCTTTACCTCAAACGATATACATAGACCAATTCATGGATTAAAGACCTAAATGTCAATCCCAGAATTATAAAGGTCATCAATGAAAAATAGGGACAAATTTAAGGGCTCTAATCCTGGGCACACACAGACTACCAATCATTGTGAAAATTACACAAACAAAAGAAGACAAAATAGATGATTGGGATGTTATAAAAATTAGAAACTTATGTGCATCAAAAGATTTCTCCAAAAGAGTAAAAAGGGAGCCCACAGAATGGGAAAAAAATTTTTTGCAGTGACATATTGGACAAGGGACTAATTTTTAAAATCTATAGGAAACTGCAATACCTATACAAGAAAAAGACAAGTAACCCAATTAGAAAATGGGCACAGAACATGAACAGACACCACCAAAGAAGACATTCGGGCAGCCAACAAACATATGAAGAAATGTTTATGATTATTAGACATTGTTGTTGTTGTTAAGTGGCATTGAATTGACTCTGACCCATAGTGACCCTGTATAGGGTTTCTGAAGAGCATCTGGTGAGCTTGAACCACCAACCTTGCAGTTCGAACGGCTTTGCAGTCTGGCACATTAACCCACAGTGCCACACAAGGAATCCCATTAGCCATTAGAGAGATGCAAATCAAAACAACAATGAGATATCATCTCACACCAGCAATAACAGCGAAGTTCAAAATTGCAGAGGATAATAAATATTGGCGAGGATATGGAGAGACTGGGACCTTCCTACATTGCTGGTTGTTGTTATTGTTATGTGCCGTGGAGTCGGTTCCGACTCATAGCGAATGTAAAATGGTCCAACCACTCTGAAAAACAGTTTGACTCTTCCTCAGAAAATTGAAAACAGAAATACCATATGATGCAGCAATTCCTCTACTTAGTATATATCTACAAGAAATACGAGCCATAACATGAGTAGATATACACACACCGATTTTCATAGCAGCACTATTTACAATAAGAAAAAGATGGAGACAGCTGAAGTACCAATTAATGGAAGAATGGATAAACAAACTTTGGTACATACACACAATGGATTATTATACTATCTTGAAGAATAACAAGAAAGCTGCAAGCCACCACATAACATGGATGAACCTTGAGGGCATTATGCTGAGTGAAATTAGTCAGTCACAAAAGGACAAATATTACATAAGACAATTACTGTAAAAGCTTAAGAAAAGATACCCATACTAAAAAAATTCTTTGTTGATTACCAGTGGTGTTGGAGTGGAGGGGGGTGTGCTAGGGGGAGGTGGAGGGAGGCAACAGTAGAGCACAGAGTAGGGGCAGACACAACATAGTTCGGGTGTTGGGGAGGGCAATACACAAGAAGGGGGAAGGGGTGGAAGAACAAGTTAGATAGAGGAACACTGAGACTGGTTTGCATGGGCTAAATGGGACAGAGGTAAATAGTGATGCATGCTCAAACTTGGACGAACAGGGCTCTGTGATACAGGAATCAAGGCATAGTTTGAAGGGGGAAAATAATACTAGATGCTTGATTGTCTTGTGTATGTTGGTTTCCCTTACCTACTATTGTAAAATGGACACACGAGATGGATAGAAAGGAATGTCGGGAAACATGATTACAGAAAGCTTGTAAGCCTGTCTTCAGCCTATAACTGATTGGAATACTTAAAAGGGGTTCTAGAACTTGCCCAGTGAAATAGGCCTCCTACGGAGCCTTTGCAAGTGTACAGAACATTAGGTAGAATCCTAAGCCCCATCCAGAACCTTCTGAGGTGGGACATTCCCACTAGAAAGGACAAGCAGACCAACCTGGAACAGCTAGAGCGACAGAAGATACATCTTCAAAGAAAAATCATCCGGGAAAAACCAAAACAAAAAAGGCATTATGACTGGCTTCTACAAGAATAAACAAGTTGTTTGCCAGGAATCCATCAAGGCAAGCAATCAAGTTCCTTCACAAAACTCAAAGGGAATACATGAGCTAACATGTAAGCTTGCTGATGACCACATTGATCTACTGGTGAGTGGAAGAGGAGGCAAGGCAGTAATGAAGAAATGGGCTGAGTTCAACCACTGACTCCCATTTACCTGGACATGAGAGAGAGAAGAGGGAGAGCTGGTTAGTCCAAAGTGTGGTGCGACCTGGGAACACCTGAACCTATGGACAAGGGCATAGCCACAGAGGGCTAGAGCTGAAAGTGAAGCATCCAGCTGATATGATGTGAAAGGAGGTGCACAAGAACACCCAAACTTGCAGATAGTACCCATTTAAACTCAATTACTTGATAATCAGAACTCGACTAGAGGAAGATAAAAAAAAATTAAAAGGCAGAGAGTACAAAACAATTTTTGATAAAGGTAATGAGGGAAAATTGCTACAATTTGATGAACTTGACCTATACTTATGGAGGTTGTAACTCTAAATACAGAGATGGAAGGAGTCTTCACATCAAGTATCAATGCTATCCCCTCTGTACACAGGGCAGATAGTGATGGTCAACTTAGACATTGGCTACCTAAAATGAGGGGGTAATAAAGGCATGAAGTGACTGGCTTACAAGGTTTCAAGGGGGAGTTTAGTTTAATAGTGTGTGGGAAAAAAAGAGCCCCACTGAATAGTTTTCATCTTGTCTAGATGGGTCTAGTTAAAAGAGATGAGGATAAGATTCTTATGATCCAATAGTGAGTAATTGTTATCATGACTAATTGTGACTGTCACAATTGTAAATGTAGAAGTTTTGCAACAAAAATGGGGGAGTAGTTAATCTTACAGTCCATAAATAAAGGACCCTAGTACCATCAAGGGAGAAGAGCACAAATGGAATGTGAGACCTTATCCAGGGAAACAGTGATACCAGAGATGGAGGCAGAGATGGGTACCTGTAGAGAGGGAGCAGCTGAGGACTCTAGATTCATGGGAAGAGATGGACTAAGAGATGGCAGCCAGGAGGCAGTCTAGCAGAATGTGCCCTTTAGTGGTTTAAATTATTATATATTCCTGAGTGTTTAAAAAAAGAAATAAGAGCTAAAATGAATAGAGAGAAATATTGGTAACTGCTGGTACATGGAGAGGATTTTAATCATTGTAATGAAATAAGATGTATGATTTGCTGAATGTAAAACTGATGATCTGGGAAAGAACAAACAAGATGGTGGATCGAGTGAAAGTGTAGCAAAGAGCTCCACCAGCAACAACACAGAATACCTGACCAAGCAGGCTCAGGGATGGTCCCAGAACTCTGAACCACATATAAAGGAATATTTAGAAGGTTGGGAGGCTTACAGCTGGGGGAATTTGTGGCAGAAGCAAGAAATCTATTGCTTTCTAGTCCGGGACGCTAAGCTGCTCCAGGAGCCACCATCTTGGGTGAGACCAAGTTGGGGGGGTGGGGGGGAGAAGATCGGAGCAGCCACACACACCTCACAGAACCACAGAGATAAAGATGTGGAAATTATTTTCTTTTGGTAGCTGTTCATTGGTCCCTTGTTGTCTGCGGACCTCTATTCTGGTGATTATAGGGGTGCCTGAGCTAGTCGGCACCCCAGCCCCACCCTCAGAGGATTCTACTACGCATGCACATAGATCTCCTCCAAATTTAAAGAGACAGTTTCCAATTAAAACCAAATGGCCACAGCTGGCCCTGAACTGTTTCCAACTAGAAAAAAGGCCTGAACGGGGATTGTGGAGTGGAACAAGTAGACAAAAAAGGAAATAAGCTGAAAATTAAATCCTAAGCTACCTCAAAATTACCAACAGGGTATCTTGAAATTTCTCAAGGAGAAGAGTGAAAAGGGAAGCCCATTTCCTGATCACATCTACCTGGAGGCA
>NW_006408603.1:4950156-4956827 GCF_000296735.1 Chrysochloris asiatica | reverse complement strand
GGTTAATCTTACAGGCCAGAAACAGAGGACCCTAGGACCATCAAGAGAGGCATGCATCAGTAGAATGCGGGACCTTATCCAGAGAAGCAGCAGCGCCAGAGATGGAGGCAGAGATGGGGGCATGGAGAGGGGGTGCGGCTGAGGACTCTAGATTCATGGACTAAGGAGAAAGGGACTAAGAGCTGGTGGCCAGGAGCAGACTTGCAGAATGTGCCCTTTGGAGATGTAAATTATTATATATGCCTGAGTGTTTTTTTGTTTGTTCGTTTGTTTGTTTTAAAAGCTAAAGTGGATAGAGAGAAATACTGTTAACTGATGGTATATGGAGGGTATTATAATCAATGTAATGAAACAAGGTATATGATTTGTTGAATTAAAACTGATGATGTGCCCTGTAAACTTTCACTCAATCCACAATAAAAACCCTAAATAAAAATAAATAAATAAATAAAATAAAAAAGCCAAGGAAAAAATGCTATGAAAAACAACAACAACAACAAAACTGATGATCTGCACTGTAAACTTTCATTCAATCCACAATAAAAACTAAAAAAAGCAAAACTCTGACAGCATTCCCAGAGACTCTGGTTTAATTTGGGCAGTTGGGTGGGATTTGTGTCAATATCTTTACATAGCTCGAGAGTTCTAGTATGCAGTCAGCATTGAGAATCGTTGTTCTAGATACAGAGATTCTCAAGCTTACCTGAAGGTTTTGTTATAACACAGATTGCTAAGACAATTCCAGAGTTTCTGATTCAGTATGTCTTGGAGGGAGTGAAGAATATGCAATAAAAACTGTTTCCCAGGTGATGTTAATGTAATCATCCAGAGATCATAGTTTGGAAATCACTGCTATAAAGTGTCACAAAGCATTTTACAGTTCTTACATATCAAAACCAATTCATCTATGTTCTTTAATTTATAGGAAGCATCAACACCTCACTATCAGATAGTTCTACTTATTGAGTCTTAGTTATTTGCCTGACTCAGTGTGAAACAACAAAGAAGCACAAAGAAACTTGCTTTCCTGTTCTCACTCTCTCATTTCCTTTTCCTTCTCTGCATTGATGGAATCGGGAGAGAAGATTATTTTTTTTGTAAGTACAACGAGGTCTTTTCTAAAATTTTGCCTGTTGTAAAGTGCCATCACATCAGTTTCGATGCATAGAAACCCTGTTTAGGGTTTCCAAGGAGCAGTTGGTGGGTTTAATTACCAGCCTTATCTAACTATGCAATAGTATGGTTTGTGCTGGGTCAGTCCTTGACAAAGACCGATAGGCTCTGGATTCAGCACCCTGGAGAGCAACTTCCATGTTACACAGAGGAATAGCACAAGGACACCACAGTAAATCATTCCCCAGGAAGAATGAAAGAATGAAAGCAGGAAGAATGAAAGGTACATAACGGTCCCTGACCTGTAACAAATTAATAAATCACACTGGATAAATATTGTTTTTATGATCCCCTCAAAAACTTACTGGGTATTTGATCTATTGTCTTCTATCCATTGCATGGTCTTTCTCACACATAGTTTTCATTATGCCTTACTTGTGTCTCTGTTTCCATGACTCTTTCTGTCTTTTTGACTCTCCTCCTCAATTCTCGCTGTCTCTGTCTCTCTCTTTCTCCCTCCTCCCCCCACTTTTCAATGAGTTAGTGTATGTAAAGTACTGTTGTTGATAAGTGATGTCCACTCATAGCAACCCTGCATAGGGTTTCTGAGGAGCAGATGGTGAGTTTGAACTGCTGACCTTGCAGTTCAAACCAACCTTGAGGTCGAGTGCTTATCCTACATCAACAAAAACGTATTTTGTTGTTGTTATTAAGTGCCGTTGAGTCAGCCCTGACCCATAGCGACCCTGTAGAGGGTTTCCAAGGAGTGACTGGTAAGCTTGAACCACCAACCTCACAGTTCAAACTGACTTTGCAGGCTAGCACATTAATCCACAGCACCACACCATATATCACACTATAAAAGACTATTCCTAGCAACAAGAAAAGTGCCTTGAACCTGGTAAGTGCTCAATATTTATAGAATAAAGTATCTAAGAGTAATTGTACCCATATCTGAAATTTATCCTAAAATGTACCCTTAAAATTTTATATTAAAGTGTCCCTCTAATTTTAGTGAGCATCAGAATCACCTGGAAGGTTGGTTAAAAACAGATTGTTGGGCCCCATCTCTATAATACTTGAATTCACTTAGTGTAGGGTGAAAGCTGAGATGGTTTAATAAATTGATAGAGGTATGGAGAAATAAATGATTATATGAAAGGAAAAGGATAGTAAGAAGCTAATGGTAGAATCTAGGTGGTAGTTATACAGGTGTTTATTATAACATTCTTCCAACTACTCTACATCTACATTTTTTTCCAATAACAAAATATTGGGAAAACAGTGTAGCGAATTGCCAGTGTTGAGTAACTTGATCTAAAGAGCATGTAGATATTTATAGGTGTACACCACTCATCTGTCTGTTTGTCATATTGTGGTGGCTTGTGTGTTGCTGTGATGCTGGAAAAGATGCCACCAGTTTTTAAATACCAACAGGGTCACCCAAGGAAGCATAGTGACTCTAAAGAATAAGCACTGAAATACAAACCTGGTGTGGTGCTGTAGGTTAATGAGCCAGACTGCAAAGCCATTTAAACTTCAAGGTTGGTGGTTCAAGCTCACCAGCTGCTCCTCAGAAACCCTATACAGGGTGACTATGGGGGAACCAACTCGATGGCACTTAACAACAACAACAGAAGATTTGTGATTTGAGCCCACCAGTTGCTCCATGGGAGAAAGATGAAGTTTTCTGCTCCTGCAAAGATTTACAGCCTCGGAAAGCCTTTAAGGGTCACTAGGAATGAGAAACAACTCAAGAGCATTAACAACAGGGTTACCTATGGTGGACAGGTTTCAGTGGAGATTCAAGACTTAGACAGATTAGGAAGAAGGAGAGGTGGATCACTTTTGAATGGATTAGTTAGTGAAAACCTTATAAACAACAGTGGGAAATTATCTGGTATAGTGCTGAAAAATAAGCCCCTCAGATTGCAAGGCACTCAAAATATGGCTGTAAAGAGTTGCTTCCTCACAGTGAAGTTGACCATGATGACATGAATGGAACAAAGCTTTTGGAACCTTAATTTGCTGATGGGGTACAATTCAAAATGAGTAGAAATAGCTGCAAACATCACTAATAATTAGAAGGTGGAATGTACTAAGTATGAATTTAGGAAAACTGAAAGTGATAAAAAAATTAAATAGAAGGCATTAAGTCGATGTCTTAAGCATTAGTGAACTGAAATGGATGGCATTGGCCATTTTGAATCAGATCATTGTCTAATCATATGGTTTAATACACCAGGAATATCAGATTGAACAAGAATGGCATCACATTCATCATCAAAATAGCATTACAAGATCTATCTTGAAGTACAATGTTGTTTGTCATAGGATAATATCCATTTACCTACAAGGAAGACCTGTTAATACCACTATTATTCAAATTTATACACCAACCACTAAAGCCAATAATGATGAAATTGAAGAATTATACCAATAGCTTCAGTCTGAAATTGATCAAATATGCAGTCAAGATGCATTGATAATTACTGATGATTGTAATGAAAAAGTAGGAAAGAAAAAGGAAGGACAAGTAGTTGGAAAATATGGCTTTGGTATTAGAAATGATGCTAGAGATCACATTGTAGAATTTTGCAAAACCAATGACTTATTCATTGCAAATACCTCTTCTGAACAACAAAAAAGACAAGTATACATGTGGACCTCACCAGATGGAAGACCCAGGAATCAAATGGACTGCATCTGTGGAAAACGTCCATATCATCAGCCTAAACAAGGTCAAGGGCAGGCTGTGGAACAGACAAACAATTGTTCATATACAAGTTCAGGCTGAAGATGAAGAAAATTGAAACAAGTCCATGAGAGATAAAATGTGGCCTTGAATATGTTGTTGTGGTTAAGTGCCATCGAGTCGGAACCGACTCATAGTGACCTCATGCACAGCAGAACAAAACAATGTCTGATCCTGGGCCAACCTCACTACCTCTGCCACACCTGAGTCCATCAATGCTGCCACCTGGCCAATCCATCTCATTGGGGGTCTTCCTTTTTTCCTCTGACCCTCCATCTTACCAAGTGTGATATCCTTCTCCAGCGACTGTTCCCTCCTGACAATATGTCCAAAGTATGAGAGATGAAGTTTGGCCATCCTGACCCCTAAGGAGGACTCTGGCTGCACTTCTCCCAAAACACATCTATTGGTTCTTTTGGCAGCCCATAGCACTTTTAGTATTTTTCTCCAACACCATAACTCAAAGGCATCAATTCTTCCATGATCTTCCTTATTCACTGTCCAGTTTTTGCATCCATATGATATTATTGAAAATACCATGGCTTGGGTCAGGTGCACCTTTGTTCTCAAGCTGATATCTTTGCTCTTCAACACTTTAAAAAGTTCCTGTGCAGCAGATTTGCCCAATGAAATACGTCGTCTGATCTCTTGACCACTGCTTCCGCGAGTGTTGATAGTTGATCCAATAAGAATGAAGTCCTCCACAAATTCTATCTTTTCTCTGTTGATAAGAATGTTGTTTATTGGTCCAGTGGTGAGGATTTTTGTTTTCTTGACATTGAGATGTAATCCATACTGAAGGCTGTGCTCTTTGATCTTTTTCAGTAAATGTTTCAAGTCCTCTTCACTTTCAGCAAGCAAGGTTGTATCATCTGCATATCACAGGTTGTTAATGAGTCTTCCTCCAATCCTGACGCCACGTTTTTCTTCATAGAACCCAGCTTCTCGTATTATTTGCTCAGCATACAGGTTGAATAAGTATGGTGAAAGAACACAACCTTGTCGCACACCCTTCCCAATTTTAAAACATTCAGTGTTCCCATGCTCTGTTCGAACAACTGCTTCTTGATCCAGGTACAGATTTCTCAGAAGTACAATTAAGTGTTCTGGAATACTCATACTTCTCAATGTTGTCCATAGCTTGTCATGATCCACACAATGAAAAGCCTTTGCGTAGTCAATAAAGCATAGGTAAACATCTTTCTGATATTCTCTGCTTTCAGCCAAGATCCATCGGACATCCGCAATGATATCTCTTGTTCCACGGTCTCTTCTGAATCCAGCTTGAACCTCTGGAATTTCTCTGTCAATGTATGGTTGTAGTCATTTCTGTGTTACCTTTATCAAAACTTTACTCTCTTGAGCTATCAAAGAGATTGTTCAATGATTTCTGCATTCCGTCGGGTCACCTCTCTTTGGAATGGGCACAAATATGGATCTCTCCCAATCAGTCGGGCAGATAGTTGTCTTCTAAATTTCTTGGCAGATATAGTGAGTGCCTCCTGTGTCACTTTCTTGAGAGATTTCAAATTTTATTCCATCAATTCCTGGTGCCTTATTCTTTGCCAATTCCTTCAATACACTTTGGACTTCCTCCCTGAGTAACATTGGCTCTTGATCATATGGTACCTCTTGAAATGAACATTAACCATTTCCTTTTGGTACAATGACTCTGTGTATTCCTTCCATCTTCTCTTGATGCTTTCTACATCATTCAATACTTTGCCCAGAGAATCTTTTAATAACAAAAGTCAAGGCTTGAATTTTTTCTTCAGTTCTCCCAGCTTAAGAAATGCTGAGCATGTTCTTCCTTTTTGGTTTTCTGACTCCAGATCTTTGCACATTTTATTGTAATATTTGCCTTTATCTTCTTGAGCTGATCTTTGAAATTTTCTGTTCAGCTCTTGGACCTCCTCATTGCTTCCATTTGCTTTAGCATCCCTATGCTGGAGAGCAAGTTTCAGTGTCTCTTCTGACAGCCATTTTGACCTTTTCCTTCTTTCTTGTCTTCTTAATGACTTTTTGCTCTCTTCACGTATGATGTTCTTGATGTCATCCCACAACTCTTCTGGTCTTTGGTCTTTAGTGTTTAATGTATCAAATCTGTTCTTAAGATGATCTCTAAATTCAGGTGGGATAAATTCAAGGTCATATTTTGGCTCTCGTGGACTTATTTTCATTTTCTTCAGTTTCAGTTTAAATTTGCATAAGAGTAATTGATTGTCTGTTCCACAGTCTGCCCCTGGCTTTGTTTTCACTGATGATATGGTGCTTTTCCATCTTCTCTTTCCACAGATGTAGTCAATTTGATTTCTGTGTTCCATCTGGTGAGGTCCATGTGTATAGTTGTCTCTTATGCTGTCAAAGAAGGTATTTGAAATAAACTAATCATTGATTTTGCAGAATTCTGTCATTCATTCTCCAGCATCATTTCTATCACCAAGGCCATATTTTCCAACTACTGGTCCTTCCTCTTTGCTCACAACCTTTGCATTCCAATCACCAGTAATGAGCAATACATCTTGATTGCATGTTTGATCGATTTCAGATTGAAGAAGTTGGTAATATTCTTCTATTTCATCCTCAATGGCTTTAGTGGTTGGTGCATAAATTTGAATAACAGTGGTATTAACTGGACTTCCCTGTAGGCACATGGATATTATCCTGTCATTACAGCATTGTACCTCATGACTGATCTGGATATGTTCTTTTTGACAATGAATGTAACACCACTCGTTTTCAATTTGTCATTTCCTGCATAGTAAACCATGTGTTTGTCAAATTCAAAATGGCCAATACCAGT
>NW_006408603.1:4929262-4944601 GCF_000296735.1 Chrysochloris asiatica | reverse complement strand
GGACCCTACCCAGAGAAGCAGTGATGCCTGAAATGGAGCCAGAGATGATGATGTGAAGCAATGGAGCAGCTGGAGACTTTAGATCCAGAGAGGGAGAGCGACTGTGTGCTGAAGACCTGGGTAATACGAGGAAGGATTGCAGGGTATACCCTTTGGTTAGTTGATGATGCATGGAGGGGATTGTAACCACGGCAATGAGACGATATGTGATAGAATGAATGTAAAATTAATGTTCTCCCATGTAAACTATCATATAATTCACAATAAAACATTTAAGAAAAAAAAGAAAGCCCAATGAAGGGAACTGTCAAAAAAAAAGATAACAGGTATAAACATATCTCTACATAAAGATAACTTCTGGAGCATTTCTATTCTATAACACATGGGGTCGTCATTCATGGGCACTGACTTGAGTGTGGTCCACAACAACGGTTACACTGTAACTAATATGTATCTGCATAAATGTTGTGGTTACCACAACTCACCTCCTCTAGCTTCACAAATGGGAAAGAGAATCAAACTCAAAATTAGCCCATGGACTGAGAAAGGTTGCGTGCCTGTGGGTAGGAAGCTGGCTTGAAAATGTGTCCTTTGGACGTTTAAATGAATATATATTTTTTGTTTTGTATGTGTATATCAAATACTTTTGCTTTGTTGACTTTGTGAATAGTAAAATGTAAAAGGGAAGCAACAGGGAGGAAAAGCAGGAGAACAATGTTGTAGGGAGGGGAGAGTAATCACTGGGGTGAAACAAAACACATGATTGATTGAAAGTGAAGGTGATGATCTTGTCTGTTTACCTTCACTCAATTCACAATAAAAAGTTGAAAACAAAACAAAGAACACTGGACCAAATATTGAATGATGCAGGAAGAATCAAAAGAAGATGGAAAGAATACATAGTCATTGTACCAAAAATAATTGGTCAATGCTCAACATTTTAAGAGGTAGCATATGATTATGAGCCTATGGCACTGACCTAAGTCCAAACTGTACTAAAGTCATTGGCAAAAAACAAGGCTCCAGGAATTGATGGAATACAAATTGAAATCTTTCCACAAACTGATTCAGCCTTGTAGGTGCTCACTTGTCTATGCCAATCAGTTGGAAGAGGTTCTTATTTGTGTCCATTACAAAGAAAGATGATACAATGGTATGTGAAAATCATCAAATGTGATATCATTAATATCACATACAAGTAAAATTTTGTTGACAATAATTCAAAAATGGTAGTATCAGTATATCAACAGAAATTTATCAGAAATTCAAGCCAGATTCAGAAGAGGATGTGAAACTAGGGATATCTTAGTTAATGATAAGATGGATGTTGGCTGAGAGTACAGAATACTGAGAAGAAATTTGCTTGTACTTTACTGACTATGCAAAGGTGTTCAACCATAAGGATCATAACATTGGGTAACATTGCAAAGAAAGAGTATTCCAGAACACTTACTTGTGCTAATCAGAAACCTGTATACAGATCAAGAGACAGTTGTTTGAACAAAAAAGGGGAAATTGAATGGTTTAAAGCCAGAAAGATGTATATCAGGATTGTATCCTTTCACCATACTTACTCAAGCTGGATTGTATGAAGAAAACCATGGCATGAAGACTGGAAAAAGATTCATTAACAACTTGACATGCAAACACCTTGCTTGTTGGAAGAGAAGAGAACTTAAAATACTTACTGTTAGAGATCAAAGACTACTGCCTTCAGCACAGATTGCACCTCAGTGTAAATAAAGGAAAGACAACCCTCATCACTGGACCAATAAATAGCATCATAATGAATGGAGAAAAATTGAAGTTGCCAAAAACTTCCCTTGACTTGATTCTACAAGTAAGAAATAAAAAGATTAAATTGGCATTAGGCAAATCTGCTGCAAGAGACCTCTTGAAAGTGTTAAAGAGCAAAGATGTCAGTTTGAAGACTAAGGTACATCTGACCCAACCTGTGTTATTTTCAATATCATCATTGCTGTCATTGTTGTTATGCATGTGAAAATTGGACAATAAGTAAGGAAGACCAGAGAAGAATCAATGCATTTGAATTATATTGGAGAAGAATATTGAAAGCACCATGGACTACCAAAATAAACAAATCTATTTTAAAGAAATACAGCGAAAGCTTCTTAGAAGCCAGAATGGTTAAACTTCATAGTTCATACTGTGAACATGTTATCAGGATGGACCAGTCCTTGGAGAAAGACATCATGCTTGGTAAAGTGGAGGGTCAATGAAAAAGAGAAAGACCCCCCCCTCCCCCAATGAGATGGACTGACATCATGGCAGCAACAATGGGCTCAAACTTAACAATTTGGAAAATAGCATGGAACTGACAGTATTTTGTTCTGTTGTGCATAGAGTCACTATGAGTTGGAGCTGATGACTCAACAGCACCAAACAACAACAGTAACAGTTCAGACCTGCCTCCCACTGCCCCAGGACAAAGACTGCATTTCCTGCTTTGCAGGATTCAAGAAAAGATTCTGCATTAATGCAAAGTTGCATTAGTGAACCACAGCAGAACAAAGTCTAAACCATAACAGGAATGGAGGAAATTCTCAGGCTGAAAAGGTCCCCTCAACTTTTTCTAAAGGCAGAGAGAACAATTATCTTTATCTCTTCCATTATTTCCCTGTAAGAAATATGTGCCTTAAGACAATAGCAACAAAGAGTTGGGCTGGCTATAAAAAGACTTGTCTCAGTACCTGGGTGTACCAGATATTGGTCAAGGAAGCTGTGACATCTTCTTTTATGAAGGTCCTCAAGCAACTGTTCTACATGGGCATGCTTCTTATGGTACCCTCTGGAAATTTGCAGACTGTAATTTTTGCAGTATATTAGAAGATGGAGTGAATGGAAGAGTAGGAAATGGGATTAGTACACTGTGGAGACTATCTTAGGATCTGGCAGTTTGAACTTTGGCTCAGGTGGCCTTTGTCTTTCCTCCTCTTACTACTACTTCTCCTTCTACCCACCCTACCACAGCCACAGCATTAGAAGCAGCTCAGACTAGGGAAAGAAAAGCAGAGTTATGCTTCTACCATGTCACTCAGGAAAGTCCATTGGATTTTCTATCATGATTTTCCCTGGTGCCTTTTTAATTAACTTAATGAAGCCCTCCCACTTGTGGGTGCAAAGAAAGGAGATGAGAAAAAAAAATGTGAAACTAAACCATCTTAATGACTCAGGCTTTAGGGCTGTTCTCTACCCCAGCAGGTTTAGAGAAACAATCTATTCCTTCTAAAGTATTGCTAAGGCAGTTGTCAAAGGAGTCAGTTCTGCATCCCTGCTCTGCCAACCCCCCTCACAGCTGAGGTCTCCCTCAGAACCCACTCCATTGGTAAAGCAAACCCAAAGTTTACACCTTCTAGAACAGTCATGGTGTCCCTTTAGTCTTGTAACTCCAAAGCTCAGCATGAAGCTGGGCACACCATGGGAGCTCAATAAATACTGGGTTCTTTAGTATGTGAATGTATGACAGCGTTCCACTATTCACTTTCCTCACTTCACTTGCCCCCATCTGGAGGGCAGGGACAACCTCCCACCAGGGCGAGGGCTCATGAGTGCTTACCACTCTCTTCACGGAGCTGTCATTCTGGCATCAACGTGCTCTCCCTACAGAGTAGGACCCACATAGATTTTTTACTCTGAATTCTCCAGGAAGATAAATCGATCCAGCCCAAGTGACATCAATAGACCCAGATAACTGAATAAAGCTTCTTGAGTTTGCCTTAAAATATGTATGATTCTGCCTCAAGACACTACCTTGTAGCTTTACTGTCCCTTCTCTGCTCTCAATTCATTGTGACTCTTAAACACCATCTACTTCTCAGTTCTACTTTCAATTTCTTATCCCAGGCACTTGCTGTCCAGTCTAAGGATGAAATGAAGAGGATGTGAGTGGAAATAAAGATGAGGGTGATGGGAAACAGAAAACAAAACGTGTAATCCTATCCATGTCAAAAACTTCATAAACTCCTTGATCTGAGGATTCTTCATTAGTTTCCTAGGGCTGTCAGAACAAAGTACTACAAAGTAGGATTATAAAGACAAATTTATTTTTTATTATAAATGGTTATTGTCATTAGGGGCCATTGAGTCATTTCTAACTCATAGTAACCCTGTGTATAATGGAATGAAACACTGCCTAGCCTGCACCATCCTCACAATCATTGCTCTGTTTGAGGCCATTATTGCAGCCATTGTGTCAATTCATCTCATTGAGGGTCTTCCTCTTTTTCACTGACCCTCTACTTCACCAAAAATAATCTCCTTCTTCAGAGACTGGTCCTTCCATATAACATGTCCAAAGCACATTAAATGAAGTCTTGTCGACCTCCCTTCCAGGAACATTCTAGCTGTACTTCTTGCAAGACAGAGATGTCCATTCTTCTGGCAGTCCACAGTTCATTTAATACTCTCTGCCAACACCATAATTCAAATGCATCAATTCCTTTTCAGTCTTCCTTATTGCTTGTCCAACTTTAGTATGCATATGAGGTGATTGAAAACATCTGTAGATCATCATTATTGCAGGATTGTATTTATAACAGTATTTACCTCTGCTGCCTTTAACTTTTCCACTTCTCCCCACGTCTACCCTTGCCTTCATCATTCCTCGGCCAACCTTCCTCTTGTTGCATATTGTCTTCCCTTTCACCCAAGTTAACACATGTCTACCCTCTATCCAGGGAATTATTCCCCTTCCTTCCTATCCTAAGTAACCATCAAAGATTTTTTTCTTTTAGTGTGAAAACCTTTTCTTGACTTCTTACAGTCGTGGTCTCATACAATATTTGTCCTATTGTGGTTGATTAATTTCACTCAGCATAATGTCCTCCAGGTTCATCCATGTTATTAGGTGTTTCTCAGATTCATCATTATTCTTCAACATTGCATAGCATTCCATTGTGTGTATGTACCAAAGTTTGTTTATTATTCCATTGATGGGCATTTAGTCTGTCTCCATCTTTTTGCTATTGGTAATAGTGCTGCCATAAGGAGTCCTGATTGGTGTAGGATAAGCACTGTCCTGCTGACCACATAATTGGCACTTCAAACCCACCAACTGCTCCTTGAAAACCCTATACTGGGTCACTATGAGCTGGAACCAACTTGACGGCACTTCACAACAACAAACAACAACAAAACAAGGATGTGCATGTATCTATTTGTGTTACGGCTCTTATTTCTTTAGGATATATTCCAAGTAAAGGGATTGCTGGGTCTTGCAGTATTTCTATTTTCAACTTTTTGAGGAAGCAACATATCATTTTCCACGGTGGTTTGTACCATTGTACACGCAGCAGTGTAGGAGATCTCACTTTCTCCATACCCTTGCCAACATTTGTCATTTTCTTCTTTTTTAATTTTGTTATTAATGCTGGGGTGAGATTATATCTCTTTGTTGTTTTGATTTGTATCTCTCTAATGACTCCTGAGTCCTGGTGTGGCGCTGTGGGTTAATGCGCCAGACTGCAAAGCCATTTGAACCGCAAGGTCGACTTCAAACTCACCAGCTGCCCCTTGGAAACCCTATACAGGGTTGCTATGGGTCGGTATCTACTTGACGGCACTCAACAACAACAATGACTCCTGGTGTGGTGCTATGTGTTAATACGCCAGAATGCAAAGCCATTTGAACTGCAAGGTTGGCGGTTCAAGCTCACCAGCTGCTCCTTGGAAACCCTATACAGGGTCTCTATGGGTCAGAACAGACTGGCGGCCCTTCACAACAACAACAAAAACAATGACTCCTGGTGTGGCAATGTAGGATTAGCACTGGAAGTAAACCACAAAGCCGGTGGTTCAAACTCACCAGCTGCTCCTCAGAAATCCTGTACAGGGTCACTATGAGTCAGAATGACTCAACAGCACTTAACAATATACAATATAGTATTGGAGTCCTGGATTGGCACTGTAGGATAAGCACTAGGCCACAAGGTAGGTTTGAATTACAAAATCAGCAGATTAAACTCACTAGCTGCTCCTCAGAAACCCTTTACAGGGCCGCTATAAGTCAGAACTGACTCCACAGCACTTAATAGCAACAACATTGGCTAACAATCACAAACATTTCTTCATGTTTGTTGGATGCCTGAATGTCATCTAGAAGTGTCTGTTTATGCCTTTTGTCCATTTTTTAATTTAACTATATGTCTTTTTCTTGTTGAGGTGTGAAGTTTTCTATGAATTTTTTTAATGGAGACTTATGTTTTGCCAGTGTTTTCCTTTTTTTCAGTACCATCAATTCTCAATCGTATACCGTCTCCTCAAATAACTGAATATTAGCCAATTCTTTTTGTTACAGTAACTCTGCGTATTCCTTCCATCTTCTTTTGATGCTTCTTGTGTCATTCAATATTTTTCTCATGGAATCCTTCAATATTGAAACTCAAGGCTTGGATTTTTTTTGTCAGTTATTTCAGCTTGAGAAATGTCAAGCAAGTTCTTCTCTTTTAGATTTCTAACTTTCAGTCTTTTTGCATTTTATTATTGTACTTTACTTTGTCTTCTCAAGCTATCCTTTGAAATCTTCTGTTCAACTCTTTTACTTCATCATTTCTTCCATTCACTTTAACTATTCTGTGTTAAAGAATAAGATTCAGGGTCTCTTCTGAAATCCATTTTGGTCTTTTCTTTCTCTCCTATCTTTTTAATGACTTTTTTATTCCTTCATATATGATGTCCCTGATGCCAGCCCACAGCTCATCTGGTCTTCAATCATTAACATTCAATGTCTCAAACCTGTTCTTGAAGTGCTTTCTAAATTCAGATGGGATATACTCAAGACCATACTTTGGCTTTTGTCTTGTGTTAGTTTTCTTTAGCTTCAACTTGAACTTGCATTTGCGCAATTGATGGTCTATTCCTCAGTCAGTCCCTGGTCTTGTTCTGACTGATGATATTGAACTTTTCCAGCATCTCTTTCCATAGATGTAGTTGATTTGATTCCTTGTATTCCATCAGGCCAACATGCAGAGTTCCCCTTTATGGGGTTGAATAAAGGCAATGGAGAGTTTGTATAAAATTTTATCGTGGGCTATCTATCATTTTCTACCATATTTTTCAACTACTGATATTTCTTTGTTTCCAAATTTCACATTCCAATTACCAGCAAGTATCAATGCATCTTGATTGCATGCTTAATCAATTTTAGACTACAGAACTTGATAAAAATCTTTAGTATCTTCATCTTTGGCATTAGTGGCGGGTGCATAAATTTGAATAGTCATATTAACTGATCTTCCTGGTAGGCATATGGATATCATCCTATCACTAACAACATGGTATAACGCACTGTGACTCTGCAGAATAACCACTGGACTGCTAATCACAAGGCTGATTCAAGCCCTCCAGCTGCTCCACAGGAGAAGGATAAAGCTTTCTGCTCTGACAAATATTTACAAGTCTTGGAAACTTGATACAGAGTCAGAGTTGGTATGAGTCAGAACCAACTCTACGGCACTTAACGACAACAATCATAGCATTGTATTTCAGGATAGACCTTGAATGTTCTTTTTGATAATGACATTTCTTTTCAACTTGTCATTGCTGGCATAGTAGACCATATGACTGTCCAATTCAAATGACCGACACCAGCCTACTTTAGTGCTAGTACCTAGAATATGGATCTTCCAAAGTTCCATTTCATTTTTAACAACTTCTAATTTTCTAAGATTCATTCTTCCCACAGTCCACGTTCTGACTATCAATGGATGTTGACAACTGTTTCTTCTTCTCATTTTGAATTGTGCCACATTAGCAAATGTAGTTCCTGAAAGATTACTCTATCCATGTCATTAGGGTAAACTTTACTTTGAGGAGGTGGTGGAGTTGGTTCCAACTCATAACAACCCTGTATAAGGTTTCCAAAGCTTTAATTCTCTACTGGAGCAGAAAGTCTCATGTTTATCCCAGCTCTGAGGAGGTAACTCTTCTCTAATCATATTTTGTTTGCCTTCCAATCTAAGGGGCTCACCTTTTGGCACTATACTAGACAATGTTCTGCTGTTATATTCATAAGGTTTTCACTGGTCAATTTTTTCAAAAGTAGATTGCCTGGTCCTTCTTCCCAGTTTGGGAATCTCTATTAAACTTGTTTATCATGAATGATCCTCCTGGCATTTGAAATACCCATGGTATTTTTCTGGCCTCACAGTAACACATAAGCTACCACTGCATGACAAACTGACAGACCAGCAGTTGTTCTTATAGACAGGAGTGCAGATTTGAGTTTTATGCACAGACTATTAGTTCTCTATAGAGAAAGTTTTGATTCACAGATGAATCAATAATAAGAAGGACACTTCCTGACCTAAATTAGACCCCCAAAATAGCTCAGGTGACAGTGAAACCAGCTTTTCTGTGAAACTATAATAATAAAAAAAAGTTTTATTTGTTGGTAGAACTGCCTAGATTAAAACGATAGACAAAATGGCTTCTAAATCAACCCACTAGTACTGAGTATACTGTTTACTATCACCAGAAGCTAGAAGAGAATAATGAAACAGATTCACCCTCAGAGCCCTCAGAAGTAATTAACATGGCCAATCTCCTGAATTTACACTTCTATTCCCAAGAATCTAAATTCAGGGTTTGGCCATGTTAATTCTTTCTTTGGGCTGTGAGGGAAATCTGTTTCATTCCTCTCTCCTCATTTCTGGTGACAGCAAACAATAGGTGCTCAACAAGTACTTGTGGGTTGATTTAGAGGTCACTTTGTCTATCTCCTTGACTATCAGCAATTCTATCAATAAATGAAGTCTTTGTGTGGTACTGTAGGATAAACTGAACTGCTAACCCAGAGGCTGGTAGTTCAAAACCACCAGCAGCTTTTTGGAAACCCTATACAAGGTCACTATGAGTCAGAACCAACTTGATGGCACTTAACAACAAGAACAACCAATAAATAGAAAGTTTTCCAATTATAATTTCACAGGCAAACTAATTCCATTCTCATCTCAACTATTTTGGGGTCTTAGGAAATGTCCTTCTTATCTTGACTCATCTATAAATCAAGGGTTTTTATAGAGAGAAATAATAGTTTGTGAATTCAACTCAAATTTACCCCCTTGTCCCTACCATGAACAAAATGCACCAACCAAGAGACAAGACTACTTGCCTCAAAAATCATTGTTTCTAAGGCAGGTCCTGTTTTACCTAAGATTGGAAGAGCCTGTTGTTTCCTCAGGAGTTTCATGGAGGGCCATGGAAATGCTCCATAATGCTCCTCAAATTGAATGAAATGTATAATAAAAAATACATATATTGAAATCCTGTCCCCACATAATAAATAATATTCTAATTAGAAGTAGGAGGGATTTTGTTATTTTAATTAGGTCATCCTCAAGTAGGATGGGTTCTATACCTATTTCCTTCTGAGTTATAAAGAAAGCAGAATGGATACAGAGGCATGCACACACCAGGAGAAGAGGAAGACAGATGATGGAGGCAGATGTATCTAGCAGGATTACTGGCAAGGAGCACTGGTAGCGTAGTGGTTATGAATCGTGCTGCAAACTGCAAGGTCAGCAGTTCGAAACTACCAGCTGTTCCACTGGAGAAAGATGAGGCTTTCTGCTCCCGTAAAGCTTTACAGCCTCGGCAACCCTGTACAGGGTTGTTATGAGTCAGAACTGACTCTACAGTACATAACCATCACCACCACCACTAGAAGCTGCAATAGACAAGGAGGGACTTACCTTAGATCTATGACTTGAATTTCCACTTCTACTCTACTAAACCATGAGAAAATAAGCTTCTGTTCTTCAAACAGTGTATTGCATTGGGCAAATCTGTTGCAAAAGACTTCTTTAAAGTTTTAAAAAGCAAGATGTCACTTTGGTGACTTAAGAGCTCCTCAAGTAAGCTCTGATCTTTACAATCATCTCATATGCATGTGAAAATGAGACAATGACAAAGGAAGACAAAAGACTCGATGCATTTGAGTTGTGGTGTTAGTGAAGAATATTGAATATACCTTGGATTATCAGAGTAAATACAACTGGAATTTTCCTCAGAAGCAAGGATGGCCAGATTTCTACTCATTTCCTTAGGACACATCATCAGGAAAAACCAGTAATGAGAAAAAAACATCGTGCTTGGTAAAGTGGCACTGAAAATGAGGGGAATCCTTAGTGAGATGGATTGACACACAACCAAAACAATGGGCTCAACTACACCAGTGAACGCAAACATGGCCTAGGACCAGGAAGAATTTCATTCTCGTATCTATAAGGTTGCCTTGAGTAGGAGGTGACTTGACAGCAATTAATAACAGCAAAACCACCTACTTGTAGTATTTGTGTTACAGCAGCACTTAGTAATTAAGACAACCCCTGAGAAAAACCCAAGAATCTTTATCCTGCAGCAAAGAGTGTCTCTTTCTGGGTATCATTCAGAGGTAATAAAGCCATCTTGGGTGAAGCAAGTCCTTTAAAGAGAAATGCCAAACAGAGAGAGAGAGCAGCTGATGATTCTAGACCCAAGGATTAAGAGGGGCTGTGTGCCTGGGGGTAGAAGGCTGACTTGCAAGATGTGCCCTTTGGACATCTAAATGAATATGTTTTGTTTTGGATATGTACATCAAATATTTTTGCTTTGTTCATTTGTGAAAAATAAGACATGAAAGGGAAGCAACAAGATGGAAGCAAGATAACTTGTTACAGAGAGCAAAGTGAAATCATTGAGATGAAACAAAATGTATGATTGGTTGAAAGTAAAAATAAATAAATCAGTAAACCTAAAAAAAGAGAGAGAGAAAAAAGCCAGTGTGGTGAAAGGGGCTCTGCTATATGAGAATTTTAGAGGCTGGCCAAAGGGGCGGCAAGGAGAAGGTTCCTCATTTCATTTACAGCTGACACCACCAGGGGCCTAGCCTGTAAGGGACAGAGAGAACACATTTTGAGCTGATTTTTTAAATCTGTATTTATTGGTTTGTGGACATGGGATGTTTGAAAATGCCATATGGTCTCCAACACAGGTTACAGCAAGAAAAACAATCTTGGAATTGAAGTAAAGTCAGAATTAAATAGCCAGGTTTCGAAGTCAGATCATTTACAATCCTCAGAGCTTTGGAAAGGGCAAGATGGAGGACAGAGTTTGGGTTCTGACAACCACAAAGGGTTTAGCCAATTAAGCCAAATCCTATTTGTTGGCAGCTATGGCTTTGGTCTTCTCAATTCTTCTCCTTCTTTCTCCTAACTTATTTCTTTCTGACTCTAGTCTCTGTTACCCTGAACCCAACAAGAACTCTTCCCAAGGCTGACTCCATAGGGAGCCAAAATATAGGCACCATCACTACAATGTGGTCTTTCTTATCCAGGGACAGATTTAACAACAGAGAAAACCAGGCTTCTGTTACTAGTGGAATTTCTGTGATTTCCAATATTTGGAGCACTTGTGGCCCAGGCCATTGTCACATTTTTATGTATCTGAACCCTAAGAGTTCTGGTGCGGCAGTGTGGGTTATTGCGCAGTACTACAAAGTTGGTTTGAACCACAAGGTTGGTGTTTCAAGGTCACCATCCGCTCTGGGGAAACACTGTACAACATTGCTATGGGTCAGTAGTGACTTGACAGCACTTAACAACACAACAGCAACCTCTAAGAGTTCTGGTGTGTCACTGTGGGTTAATGTGCTGGACTGCAAAGTAGGATTGAATAGCAAGAGCAGCAGTTCAAATTCACCAGCGGCTCCTTGGAAACCCTATACAGGGTCACTATGGGTCGGAACTTACTCAGTGGAACTTAACAACAGCAACAACCCCTAAGACAAAGAGGAGGTACCTGTTCCTTCCCACACTAATCCCGTCTATTCTGACCTCTCAAGTTCCATTCTGAGTCTCACTACTTATATTATTCCATCATCTTATATTATTCTCTGAAGATTTTATATGTTCTCTCTCCAATTATAAAGTTCTTGGAGAGTAAAGATTAAATATCAGAATAACAATCATATTTAAAAATACTAAAAACAGAAACAGGGCAGAGCTCCAAAACTCTGAACCACATAGGTAGGACTATTTTAAAAGTGTGAAGGCTTATAGCTAGTGGAACTTGTAGTGGAAGTAAGAAATTCTGTACTTTAGAATCTGCCTGGCTCAGCAGCAGGAGCCAGCAACTTGGGCAAGACCAAACAATGGGACTAGGTGTGGGAAGAAGCACACCTTCTGGGAATTAACAACTGCGGGAACCTCAGAGCAAAGGTGACAATACTATCAGTTTGGTTTTGCTTTGTTCTAATTTTTTTGTTTTGTTTTTTGGTATCTATTCATTGGCTGTCTGCACACCTCCATTCTGGTCACTATTGGGAGTGGGTGCCTGAGCGAGTGGACACCCCCAACCCCCACCAGTGGAGGACTCTTCCACCACGCATGTGCACAGATCCTCTCAGCATTTAGAGGTACTTGCCTTTCTTGCTACCTGAGTGCCTGGGAGTCACTTTCAGCTCATAGTGACCCTGCATGGGATTTCTGAGGCGGTGAATCTTTGTGGGAGCAGGGGGCCTAGTCTTCCTCCTGCAGAGCAGCTGGTCATTTCAAGCTGCCAGCCTTGGGCTTGGTGGCCCGATCTGTAACCACTAAACTACAAACAGCTTAAAATCGTCACAGCTGGCTCTGAACTATTTTTTAATAGGGAAAAGGCCAGAATGGGGTGAGGAGAGGGAGTGAGTTTTTTTAAAAAAAAAAGCAGGCCAAAACTAAAATCCTGAGGTACACCATAACAACACAGTGACATCTTGAAATTTATCAGACGGGCTTGAAGGCAAGAAGCTGAAAGAGGACATTAAAATAATACTCATATTAGGCTAAAGATTTTTTTTTTCTTTTTTCTTCTTTTTTTCTTTCTTCTCTCTCTCCTTTTGCATGATTATAGACTACAATACTCAATCTGGTTTTTTTATGTTTTTCTTTTTTTTCCCTTTAGTTCTATTGTGTTTTGATTTTGTTACCCCATTTACCTCTGGGAACTCTTTCCCTTTCTATACTACCCAAGAAGAGACAGCAATTGCTGCCATATAGTTAAGATACAATAACACACTATAAAGCCCCACAATCCATACAAGAACCAATACCAACTGCCATACACCAGGGAGGCAGACAACACATGCTAAAGGTACTTTGAGAGTTAAGCAATAAGAAGAGTGAAAAGGGAAGCCCACCTCCTGATCACATCTACCAGGAGGCAATCAGAAAGCATAAAAAAATACCAAAACACACACTCAAGTAAGCATTAAGGCCACAACTAAGCACTAAACATGTCCAAAAAGCAAAAACAAATGACCATATCAGCACATGTCCAGAAACAAGATTAAGTGCCTGAGACAAATGACTTGGACGTAGACCTGAACTACATTCTGGAAGGAGAACAGGCCTTGGAAATGCCTGAGAAGGAATTAAGAAAAATGATTATAAATTGTTTCAAAACACTTTACAATGGAGTTGAGAAAAGTAAGGAAGAAGTCAGGAAAGGGCTACAGGAACAATCAAATAAGAGAGCTACAGCATTGGAAACAATTCAAAACCTACAGAAAGAGGTTCAAATGATCAATAAGAGAATATCAGAAATAGACAACACACTGAAAGGGCAAGGAATAGAATAGAAGAGATGGAAGGCAAAACTAGTGAACTGAATGACAAATCTCTCAATACCACTAAGATAGAAGAGCAAACAGAAAAAGGATTTTAAAAATTCTGAAGAAGGTCTAAGATTCATATTGGGCAACATAAAGAGAAACAACTTAAGAATTATTGGCATTCCAGAATAGGAGGAAACACAAAAGTCCACAGAAGAAATAGTTGAGGAGCTTCTGGAAGAAAACTTTTTTAACATCCTGAAAAGTGAGAAAAGATAAATATTCAAGAAGTTCAACGAACCCCAGGAAGGATAGACCCCCCAAAAGAAAATCACCGAGACATATCATAATCGAGCTATCAAAAATCAACCATAAAGAGACAATCCTGAAAGCAGCTAGGGAAAAGAGAAGCATCATATACAAAGGCAAGCAAGTCAGACTATGCTCTGATCTCTCAGCAGAAACCATGAAAGCAAGAAGGCAATGGGGAGACATAAATAAAACCCTGAAAGAAAAAAACTGCGAACCAAGAATCATTTATCCAGAAAAGCTGTCAATCAAATAGGAAGGTGTAATCAAAACATTCCAGGATAAACAAAAGCTAAGGGATTTTTCCAAAGCCAACCCTGCACTACAAAACATCCTAAAGAGAGTTCTGTGGACTGACAACCAACAAGAACAGACAACAACCAGAGATTGACATACATGGCAGCACCTCCCAGACCTAAATCGACAGAAGAAAGAGTCAAGAATAGAACAAAACTATAGAAAAAAAATCAGGGAATCTGTGAGGTCAGTCTATAATCAAAACAATTACAATGTGAAAGAAGGTAAACACATAGGAACAGAGATCCAGATGGTAGGAAGGTCAGGTAGATTACAGGACAAAATAGATTACACTAAATGAAAGGAAACATTAATGGACCTTAATGTAAGTGCAAAGAAAATTAACACTTCATAACATATCAAGAAAATGAAAATCCAAGAAGAAAATGGAAACATTAAAACTATGAGGAAACTCACAAGAAAGAACACAAAAACCATGAGCTCAGCAAATTTAGTGCAGTGTAGATAAGAAAACAAGATCCTTCAATATGCTGTCTTCAAAAGACACATCTTAAACACAGAGACAAAAACAGATTCATAGTCAAAGGATGGAAAAAAATATACCAAGCTAATTGCAATAAAAATGAACAGGAGTGGCATTACTAATATCTGATTAGATAAACTTCAAGGCAAAAACCAGCATAATAAAAAACAAACAAACAAACAACAACAAAAAAAAAAACAGCATAAAGATGGACATCATCTCATGATTAAAAGGACAATTGAACAAGATGACATAACCATAATAAATATCTATGCTCCCAAATACAGAGCTCCAAAATATATAAAGGAAACTCTAATAGAGTTGAAGAAATAAATAGACAAATCTGCAATAATAGTGGGCAATTTTAATACATCATTTTAAAAAATGGATAGAACAACCAGAAAGAAGCTTGACAAAGACACACAGGAACTAAGCAACACAATCAACCAACTGGATCTCATAGATGTGTACAGAGCATTCAACCCAACAACAGCACAATACACATTCTTTTCCAGTGCACATGGAACATTCTCCAGAATAGACCATGTGTTAGGCCACAAAACAAATCTACATAAATTTACAAATATCAAAATACTACAAAGCATCTTCTCAGACTACAATGCTATCAAACTAGTAATCAACAATAGGGAAACCAAGGTAATAA
>NW_006408603.1:4926223-4928127 GCF_000296735.1 Chrysochloris asiatica | reverse complement strand
CAAGAAAGTAGGAATTGAAGGGAAATACCTCAACATAATTAAGAGCATATATGCAAAACCAACAGCTTACATTACTCATAATGGAGAGAAACTGAAAGGCTTCCCTCTGCTAACAGGAACCAGACAAGGATGCCCTTTGTCACCATTTCTATTCAGTATTGTGCTGGAAGTCTTATCAAGAGCTATACAGCAAGACAGGGAACTTAAAGGCATCCAAATTGGCAAAGAGAAAGTAAAATTCTCTCTATTTGCAGATGATATGATCCTATACATAGAAAACCCAAAGGCTCAGTAAAAAAGCTACTAGACCTCATTGGGAGATTCAGCAAAGTGTCAGGATATAACATCAACATACAAAAATCAGTTGGATTCCTTTATACCAACAATGACAGTGCTGAAAAGGACATTAGGGAAGCAACACCATTTACAATAGCTGCCCAAAGGATGAAATATCTGGGAATAAATGTAACCAGAGAAACAAAGGACCTACACAAAGAAATTTATAAAACACTAATACAAGAGACCTACAAAAATGGAAGAATGTACCATGCTCCTGGATAGGAAGACTTAACATTGTAAAAATGTCAATAGTGACTAAAGCAATTTACACATATAATTCGATCCTAATCCAGATTCCAACAACATTCTTTAAAGAGATGGAAAAAAAAATTTACAAACTTTATATGGAAATGAAAGTGACACAGGATAAGCAAAGCACTGCTTAAGAAGAAGAATAAGGTTGGAAACTTCTCACTCCCAATTTCAAAATTTATTACACAGCTACAGTGGTCAAAACAGCTTGGTACTAGTACAATTAAAGACACATTGATCAATGGAACAGAATTGAGAATCCAGAAATTAATCCATCCACATACAGCCAACTGATTTTCAACAAAGTGCCTAAATATATCACATGGGGAAGTGATAGTCTCTTCAACAGATGGTGTTGGCAGAACTGGGAAGCGATATGCAAAAGACTGAATCAAGATATTTACCTCACACCTTATACAAAAACCAACTCAGCATGGACTAAAGACCTAAATGTGAATCTCAGAATTATGAAGGCCATCAATGAAAAAATAGGAACAAATATGAGGGCTCTAATTCAGGAGCTCTGGTAGCATAGTGGTTATGAATCGGGCTGCAAGGTCAGCAGTTTGAAACTACCAGCTGTTCCGCGGGAGAAAGATGAGGCTTTCTGCTCCCGTAAAGAATTTACAACCTTGGAAACCCTGTACAGGGTCGCTATGAGTCGGAATAGACTCCACGGCACATAACAACAACAACAACAATTCAGGGAATACACAGGTTACCAAACATTCTGAAAAGTACACAACCAAAAGTAGACAAAATAGATGATTGGGACATACTAAAAATTAAAAACTTATGTGCATCAAAAGACTTCACCAAAAGAGTAAAAAAGGAACCAGAGAATGGGAAAAAGTCTTTTGCAATGACACATCACACAAGTGACTCATTTGTAAAATATATAGGAAACTACAACACCTCTCGTCTGTCAGTTTGTCATAGTTTGGTGGCTTGTGAATTGCTGTGAATCTGAAAGCTATGCCACTGGTATTTTAAATACTAGCAGGGTCATACATGGTGGACAGGTTTCAGATGAGCTTCCAGACAAAGACAGACTAAGAAGAAGGAGTGACGAACTAATTCTGAATATTTAGTCACTGAAAATCTTATGAATAGCAGAGAAGCACTTTCAGATATAGTGCTGGAAAATGAGCCCCTCAGGTTGGAAGGCACTCAAAATGCGATTGGTAAAGAGCTGCCTCCTTAAAGTAGAGTTGACTGTCAAGATGCTAATGGAGTAAAGCCCATGGGAGAAAAGCTTGAGGGACCTTCATTTGCTGATGGGGCACAACTTAAAATGAAGAGAAACAGCTGTA
>NW_006408603.1:4917939-4925358 GCF_000296735.1 Chrysochloris asiatica | reverse complement strand
AAGACCAGAAGAGTTGTGGAATAACATCAAGAATATCATGCATGAAGAAAGCAAAAAGTCATTAAGAAGAGAAGAAAGAAGGGAAAGATCAAAATGGATGTCAGAAGAGACACTGAAACTTGCTCTCAAGTGTAGAACTGCTAAAGCAAATGGAAGCAATGAGGAGATGCAAGAGCTAAACAGAAAATTTCAAAGATCAGCTCGAGAAGATAAAGTCAAATATCACAACAAAATGTGCAAAGGTCTGGAATTAGAATACCAAAAAGGAAGAACACACTCAGCATTTCTCAAGCTGGGGGAACTGAAGAAAAAATTTAGGCCTCGACTTTCGTTATTGTAAGATTCTCTGGGCAAAATATTGAATGATGCAGAAAGCATCAAGAGAAGACGAAAGGAATACACAAAGTCACTGTACCAAAAGGAAATGGTTAATGTTTAACCGTTTCAAGAGGTAGCATATGATCAAGAGCCAATGATACTTAGGGAGGAAGTCCAAGGTTCATTGAAGAAATTGGCAAAGAACAAGGCACCAGGAATTGATGGAATAAAAACTGAAATCTTTCAAGAAACTGAGGTGGCACAGGAGGCACTCACTCATCTCTGCCAAGAAATTTGGAAGACAACTATCTGGTCGACTGATTGGAAGACATCTGTATTTGTGCCCATTCCAAAGAGAGGTGACCCAATGAAATGTGGAAATCATCGGACAATCTCTTTGATATTCCTTGCAAGTAAAGTTTTACTAAAGGTAATACAAAAATGGCTGGAATCATACATTGACAGAGAACTTCCAGAGGTTCAAGCCAGATTCAGAAGAGGCCATGGAATGAGGGATATCATTGCTAATGTCTGATGGATCTTGGCTGAAAGTAGAGAATATCAGAAAGATGTTTACCTGTGCTTGATTGACTACACAAATGCTTTCGATTGTGTGGATCATGCCAACCTATGGATAACATTGTGAAGTATTAGTATTCCAGAACACTTAATTGTGTGCATGAGGAATCTGTACATGGACCGAAAGGCAGTTGATCGAACAGAACATGGGAACACTGAATGGTTTAAAATTAAGAAAGGTGTGCACAAGGTTGTATTCTTTCACCATACTTATTCAACCTGTATGCTGAGCAAATAATCTGAGTAGCTGGTTATATGAAGAAAAACGTGGCATCAGGATTGGAGGAAGACTCATTAACAACCTGCAATACGCAGATGATACAACCTTGCTTGCTGAAAGTGAAGAGGACTTAAAACATTTACTGATGAAGATCAAAGAGCACAGTCTTCAGTATGGATTACATGTCAATTTAAAGAAAGCAAAATTCTTCATCACTGGACCAATAAACAACATTCTTATTAACAGAAAAGACTGATGCTGCCAAGGATATCATTCTTCTGGGACCAACTATCAACACTCATAGAAGCAGCAGTCAAGAAATCCAACGATGTATTTTATTAGGCGAATCTGCTGCACAAGACCATTTTAAAGTGTTGAAGAGCAAAGATGTCAGTTTGAGGACTAAGGTGCACCTGACCCAAGCCATGGTATTTTCAATAACCTCATATGCATGCGAAAGCTGGACAGTGAATAAGGAAGACTGTAGAAGAATTGATGTTTTTGAGTTATGGTGTTGGAGGAGCATATTGAAAGTGCCATGAGCTACCAAAACAACCAATAGATCCGTTTTGGAAGAAGTGCAGTTAGAGTGCTCCTTGGAGGCCAGGATGGCCAAACTTTGTCTCTCATACTTCGGACATATTGTTAGGAGGGACCAGTTGCTGGAGAAGGATATCATGTTTGTTAAGGTGGAGGGTCAGAGAAAAAGAGAAGGACCCCCAATGAGATGGTTTGGTCAAGTGACAGCATCAATGGACTCAAGTGTGGCAACAGTAGTGAGGTTAGCCCAGGATCGGGCAGTGTTTTGTTGTGCTGTGCATAAGTTCGCTGTGAGTCAGTACCAACTCGATGGCACCTAACAACAGCAACAACACATCTATAAGAAAAAGACTAATAACCCAGTTAAAAAATGGGCACAGGACATGAACAGACACTTCACCAAAGAGGGGATCTGGGCAGCCAACAAATATATGAAGAAATGTTCATCATCACTAGCCTTAGAGAGATGCAATTCTAAACAACAATGAGATATCATCTCACACCAGCAATAACAGCAAAGACCAAAAAATAGAGGACAATAAACGCTGGTGGGGATGTAGAGAGACTGGGACACTCCTGCATTGCTTGTGGGACTGCAAAATGGTCCAACCTCTCTGGAAAGCATGATGTCTTTCTCTAACGACAGATCCCTTCTGATAACATGTCCAAAATATGAGAGATAAAGTCTGGCCATCATGACTTCTAGGGAGCAATCTCGCTGCACTTCTTCCAACACAGATTTATTTGTTCTTCTGGCAGGCCATGGAGCTTTCAATGTTGTTCTCCAATACCATAGCTCAAATGCATCAATTCTAATTTAGAAGTGTTTTATGTTTTTCTTAAGACTGATCACTGGCTGAAATCTTATGTTTTAGTTGATAGACTTTTTCTCTGATCCCCATGCAGGAACTCTACTATACTTTTAGAGTTTAAAACATTGCTAGACATAGAGAGGTGTTCAATAAACATTTGAACAAATGAGGAAATTTAGGCTCACTGTGATTAAAAATTAGTAGCCCATAGTTAAAGAACCTCTAAAAGACAGAACCCACACACAAACTGAGATCTTCACAAGAATGTTTCCAGTTCTCCTATATTACAAGTACACCTAAGCAATTGTAATTTCTTATTAAATATCTATCTACCCCAATATTCTGTAAGCTTCATAAGGACAAGTTCTGAATCTATCAGATTTATCCTGTGTAGCTATGCTAGTACACCTCTAGTACTCATTTATTGACACCAAAGAATTAATAAACTGTTATCTAGTTGTGTTGTTAAGTGTCGTCAAATCAGTTCTTACCCATAGTGACCCTGTATAGAGTTTCCAATCAGCAGCTGGTAAACTTGAACCTCCAACCTTACAGTTCAAACCGACTTTGCAGTTCAGTGCATTAACTCACAGTGCCACACCAAGACTCTGGCATCTAGTTGGTGGTGGTGGCGGTTATGTACCGTGGAGTTGGTTCTGACTCATAATGACCCTGTACAGGATTTCCAAGACTGTAAATCTTTATGTAAGCAGAAAGCCTCATCTTTCTCCCGAGAAACAGCTGGTAGTTTCAAACTGCTGACCTTGAAGTTCACAGCCCAATTCGTAACCACTACACTACCAGAGTTCCTTTGTCATCTAGTTGGGGCTTAATAGATATTTGTTAATAGACCAACTGAGAACAGTGAACTCAGGATATAAATGTAGGAGACATGAGCCTTCTCTTATTCTAGTTCACTATCTTTGAGAAGGAAAACAGCCTTTCCCTGGAATGTCCTTTGGGATCCAGGAGTGACAAGAATGCCAGAGGGATTTAAAAAAAAAAAAAACACGGAACAAGTACAGGGGAACTGAGTATCTAACATGAATAGTTTTGTGCCAAGTAATAAATCTCAGCTCATTACAGAGCAGCAGTGATCCTTTGGAGATTTTTATGGAGGGTGAATTTCCTTCACTCAGGAATTAAGGTCCATACTGCTTTCATCCCAGACCCCTCCATTCTCAGGACGTGCTTTAGCCTGGGTGAGTGAAGTAAGGAATTGTTGGCTCATCACACAGTAGAAGGTTTCATGACTGAGAGCAGAAACAGCAATAAAGACAGAAATTATGAGCTTACAGCCAACAGGGAAATAGAGTGGAAAACTGCTAACACACCGTATCCATCTCTAGAAATTTCATAAGATTTGATCCACTCTCATGTCATATACTAATCTACTTTTTTTCTCCCTTCAGGTTAGATTCACCTTCATTTTAGTCAACTACTCTTTTGCAATATGAAGTACATTTGTTTTCTTAGGCTCTCTCTCTCATTCTTTCCATCTAAGCAGTTTTACAGTTTTAAGCTTAACTATCTCATATATAATGGGGGTAAGCCTCACATTGGTGTTGTTATGATTAAGTAGCATATTTTGCCTAAAAAGCTTAGAAGAATGCATGACAAATAGTAAGTCAGTAAAAAGTAGTGCTGGTTGGTGTGCTGTGGAGTCAGTTCTGACTCAGAGCGACCCTGCACAGGGTTTCTGAGACTGTAAATCTTTATGGGAGCAGAAATCCTCAGCTTTCTCCCACAGAACAGCTGGTTGTTTCGAACTTCTGACCTTGAGATTAACAGCCTGATTCGTAAACACTACACTACTACGCCACCAGTGCTCCTTCAGTAAACAGTGGCCAGTGACATCTCTATTAGTATTCTTATTTATTCTTCAATCTTTCCTGTTCCCTTTGAATCTGTTTCTACACATATACACTGTTAAGCTTAACAGGACACTGATCATCCTATCCATTCCAGCATCTTAAGATGCTTGCCTGAGCGGTTCCTGGAATCCCAACTTTGTCATTCTCTTTGTCTTTCATTTTCCCATAATATTTTTTTCCCCTAGATATTCTACTTTTCCCATATTTTCTTAAACTACCTGTTAAGACAGTGGCCATCAGAATTTCCATGCAATTGTAAGCCCATCTCAATTCTTCTCAGAACACTTCAATAGCAGAGCTGGGATGTGCGCCACTTAGAGCCTCGCTCACTTTGCCCACCATGTTTAATTCATTTGTGTTGCAGACCATTTAAATAGGCTCAATGAGCTGTGAAGATCAAGATATGAGCCATACAGATTGAACATTATTAAATTAAGATGTTAAATATGGAACCTAAGTGATGCCAAGAAGGGAATAGTGAAATTCTCAGTAGTTTATAACAATGGCAAGTAGGATGGGTCAAGTGAGTAGCAAACTGAAAAGATGCATGACTTCAAGGAAAGGGCCATTTGTCATCCTGAAGTCATTCTCAATTTATCCCTCTACCTCACCTTCTGCATTCAATCCATCACCAAGATCTGACAGTTCTACCTCCAAATAAATCTCAAGTGTGTCCACTTCTCTTCATTCCCACTGTTACCACCCAAGGTCAAGCCCCTATCTCTTCTCTGACTACTGCAATAGACTTACTTGTCTCCTTGATTCTATCTTGCGCCTCTCTAATCCAGTCTTCACCCAACAACCATTCTAAAATATAAACCAAGTCACATCAGGCCACTGTTTAAAATCTCCCAATGGTTTTCTATTGCGTTTATAATAAAATCCAGACTCATCATGGATTTGCATCTTTATCCATAGTCTCCCTTGCTTACTTCACTCTGGACATTTCTGTCCTTTCTGTACCTCCAACACACTAAGCTCATTCTTAAACAAGTTTAAGGTTTACACTTGTTCCCTATGCCTGTGCTTGCATGCGCTGTCCATCCTCCAGATCTTGGCATAAAGCAGTCTTCCTTGGTTCCTTTCAGAGTAGTCCTGCTCCCAGTTTACACTTCAGTTTATCACCTTTCTTATCCTTTTAACACCAAGTATGAACTTGGTTATTTTTGTTTACCCTTTTCTACCTGTTTCACGAGGGCAAAGACCATTTATATCTTAGTTGTGTGTTATATACCTTGCACTTTTACAGTACGTAATATAATAAAAATTGTTTTGTGTTTTCTCTACTTGGTATTTACCTACAAGAAATACAAGCCATAACACGAGTAGATCTATGCACACCAATATTCATAGCACCACTATTTACTATAGCAAAAAGGTGGAGGCAGCCTAAGTGCCCATCTACGGAAGATGGATAAACAAACTGTGATACATACACACATGGAATATTATGCTACCTTGAAGAATAACAAGGAAGCTACAAGCCGTCACATAACATGCATGAACCTTGAGGATATTATGTTGAGTGAAATTAGTCAGTCACAAAAGGAGAAATACTGCATTGGACCATTACTGTAAAAGACTAAGAAAAAGAATCCATACTAAAGGGGGGGGGGGTTCTTTGCTGGTTAGGGAATGTGGGGGGTGGGTTGAGGGGAGGATGGGAATGTGGAGCACAGGGTAGGGAACAGAAACAGGATAGTTTGGGTGCTGGTAAGGGAGGCAATACACAAGAAGGGGGAGGGGAATGGAAGAACAAGGCTGATAAAAAAAATTAGAGAGGTTTGCATGGGCTAAGTGGGACAGAGGCAAATAATGATGTACGCACAACCTTGGAACAACAGGGCTCTGGGATACAGGGATTGAAGAATGGTTGGAATGGGGAAAAGGGGAGAAATAATGTTAAGATGCTTGGCTGTCTTTTGAATCTTGGTTTCCCAGGCATACCATTATAAAATAGACACTTGAGGGAGAGAGAAAGGAATAGCCAGAAATATCACCATAGAAAGCTTGTAAGTCCATCTTCTGCTTATAACGGCTGTTTGTTGTTGCTGTGTGCCGTGCAGTCAGTTCCAACTCATAGCAACCTAGACAGGGTTTCTGTGGCTCTAAATCTTTATGGGATCAGAAAGTCTCATCTTTCTCCCATGAAACAGCTGGTAGTTTCAAACTGCTGACCTTGAGGTTCGCAGCCTGATTCATAAACACTGCACTACCAGAGCTCCTTTATAACTGATTGGAATACCTAAAATGGGGTTACTGCCCAGTGAAGGAGACTTCCTGCTCAGCCTCTGCATTACATAAGACCATAGGTGTAACCCTGAACTCCATCCAGAATCTTCTGAGGTGGGAAATTTCCACTTGAAAGGACAAGCAGACCATCCTGGAGCGGCTAGAAGAACAGAGGATACTTCTTGAAAGAAAGACAGGAAAAATACAAAACAATAATGGCAGTCTGACTGATCACTGCAAGAACAAACAAGGTGCTCCCCCAGGAGACCTCAAGGAAAGTGGTTGGTTCCTCTCAGGCAAACTCCCTTCCAAGACTAAAACTCAATGGGAATACACACTCTGATTGGTGACCACGTTCATCACCGATAAGGGGACGTGAGGGAAAAAGTTAACATTGAGTTAAGACCTACAATGTTCAACAGACTCCTGTGAACCTGGAGGGAGACCTGGTTGGCCAGCAATGTGGCAAGACCTGGGGACTCTTGAGCCCAGAGTCAGTGACCTATGCCACAGTGAACTAGAGTGGAGAGTGAAGGGTCCAGCTGATTAGAAGAGAGGGCATATGCATAATACCCACACTTGCAGATAATACCTACTTGACCTGGTTGCAATGACTGGATAAACAGAGCTCAACCAGAAGATGAGGAAAAAAGAGTAATCTGCGAGAACTTGGAGCCGCAGCGAGACGTGTAGTGTGGAGCTCCAACAACAACACGGAATATTGGGCCACAAGGCTGTTTAACTGCAAGTTGCGGAAAGCCTCATCTCTCTCACGTAGAGGGCCTGGAGGATTTGAGCTGCTGACCACGAGGTTCACAACCAGGTTTTTGTTTGTTTGTTTGTT
>NW_006408603.1:4908037-4914619 GCF_000296735.1 Chrysochloris asiatica | reverse complement strand
AGCGGTGGTGAGGTTGGCCCAGGATCGAACATTGTTTCGTTCTGCTGTGCATGGAGTCGCTATGAGTCGGTTCCGACTCGATGGCACCTGACAACAACAAACAACGATACAATTTGATGAACTGACCTACACCTATGGATGCAGTAGCTCAAAAGAGAGAACAAATCTTTACAGTGAGGATCATTCCCACCCCCTCCATACACAGAGTAAATAGGGATGGGAAACTTGGACATTGGCTACCCAAAATGGGGGGGCTACAAAGGCAAGAAGTGACTGGATTACAAGCTTTCAAGAGGGAGCCTAGATCCAGAAGGCATGGAGGAAGGTAGAATCTTCACTGATGAAAGGAGATAGGGATAGGTCTCTTGTGGTAAAATAGTGAATAACTGTTATCAGACTGACTGACTATGAGGGTTGGGAATGTAAAGGTAGATGTTTTGTAGCAAAAGAAGGGGAGTGATTGACTTTGCAGTCCAGGAGTGGATGTCCCTGGGACTATCAAGGGAGAAGAGCGGAGTACAAGACCCTACCCAGAGAAACAGTGACGCCAGAGATGGAGGCAGAGATAATGACGTGGAGATATGGAATAACTGGGGACTTTAGACCCAGAGAAGGAGAGGGGTTGTGTGCTGATGCCTAGAGGGCAGGCTTGCAGGATATACCCTTTGGTTGCTTCATGATGTATGGAGGGGACTGTAACCATGGCAATGAAACAATATACAATAGAATGAATGTAAAGCTAATGTTATCCCATTTAAACTATCACATAATTCACAATAAAACATTTTTTTTAAAAAAAAGAAAAAAAAATGTATTGTGTTGTTCCTGTTAAGAGACATTGAGTCATTTCTGACTCATAGTGACCTTCTATAAGGTTTCCAAGGAGTGGCTGGTGGGTTTCAACTGCCAGTCTTGTGGCTAGCAGTCCAGGGCTTATCCTACAGTGCCACAATTACATTGTATTAATATAATAATCATCTGTTGAATGACTAAATGGGTAAGTTTTTTATAGGAAGTATAATTAAAGGGCTTGGTTTTTCATTGACAAAAATCACTCCTCTTAGCTTTCTTGACTCTAAGCTACAAATCCACTGCTATCAAGATTATTCAGTGTAACATAAAAAGAAAGAAGTTAGTTCTCAAAAAAAAAAAAAAATTCCATGCTAGTGGTAATAAACCACTCACTGTTTCAGTAAATAAACACTGAATACCTATGATGTACAAGATACTGGTCAGGTACTTGTATCACAACTCTGGTGTAAGCTTAGAGTTCAGGAGAGGCAGACTTCAAGCACATATATAATCATACCTTGAGTTAAGTGCTGTGAAAAAGTGAAAAGACAGGACTGTCTTTGGAAGAATAACAATGGGGAGAGAGGGTGGTCAGGGAGTGTTTATCTGAAGAAAAGATAAAATATTTAAGTTCTAACCTGAAGGATGATGAATGAAGAGTAAAAATCAGATAATCCAAAAGAAAAAGTCTATCTGGATGGTCCATTCTTAAAGTAGCAGTAAGAAATTTTGTTTATATGCCCTGCTGATGAGGGAAAGTGAAGGGGCTTTTACTCCAAGGACCAGGAGGGACCATGCATGGAGCTCTCTTCCCAATTCCTCACAATCACATTTTAGCCATAAAGGAAACAAAATTTTTAAGCAAATTATTTTAAACAAATTATTTTAATACAACTTTTATTGTTTTAGCATCCAAAATCTGGACATTCTGAACTCAAAATGAGCCCCCAAAGAAGCTCTTCCTTTGTCCCAACAGCTTTATCTATGCCTTCATTATGTGTCGTCATATCCTTGAATAATTAGAGTTGTTCTGAAAACCCTCATCTACTCAGCACATCCACCTCTCCCTAGGTGACATGGATCTGTCTCCTCCATAACCAGGAAGGAAACCACTTACCTCTTCTGACTTTCTAGGAGGCTGACAATGCAGAAGAGTAATACTTAAGTATCTGTATGTAGCATGGTTTCCTAAGCACAGTTGTTTAGGAAAGATGCCTAAATTGTTTAATACATAACTTCTGCCAACTCATTACACAAGACTGGCCATGTAAATTAGGTGGGGAAAGAAGAACATATAAAAGATCAGTGCACTGCTGGAACCCCAGGACACCAGCTCCCTTTTTGGACAAGATCTTCAACAAACAACTCTTTTGTGCCAAGAGAGCGTCCCATGGAAACATTCATTGTCCTCCCTTCTAGACCCTGAAGGAATCCAAGAGGAACCATGGGCAAAGCCTGGACTAAGAGTCCATATACAATATCCTAGTTCTGCTCATTGTGTGATATTTAGCTTCCATACGATAACCTAACGGAATATGGAAATCATTGGACAATATGTTTGATATCCCATGCGAGTAATGGTGTTGAGTTATGGTTTTGAGTTATGGTGTTGGAGGAGAGTATGGTGTTATGGTGTTGGAGGAGAATATTGAAGGTGCCATAGGCTGCCAAAAGAACCAATAGATCCATTTTGGAAGAAGTGCAGCCAGAGTGCTCCTTGGAGACCAAGATGGCCAAACTTCATCTCTCATACTTTGGACATATTGTCAGGAGGGACCAGTCACTGAAGAAGGGTATCATATTCGGTAAGGTGGAGGGTCAGAGAAAAAGAGGAAGACCCCCCAACGAGATGGATTGGCTAAGTGGCAGCATCAATGGACTCAAGCATGGCAGCAGTAGTGAGGTTGGCCCAGGATTGGGCAGTGTTTCGTTCTGCTGTGCATAAGGTTGCTATGGGTTGGTACCTTTGGGACACAGCAAAAGCCATATTTAGAGGGCAGTTTATAGCAATAAATGCACACATCCAAAAAGAAGATAGAACCAAATTCAACATGTAACCCAACATTTGATTAACTTTGCTGCTCTTATGTCTACAGTTACCACAAGAAAATAAATAATGAAAGTTCGAGCAGATAAATGAAACAGAAAAACAATAGAACATCAAGATAAGAAGTTGACTCTTTGAAAGGATCTCAAAAACTCATATTGGCAAACCACTGGCAAATCTAACAAAAGAAAAGAAAAAGATGCAAATAACTCAAATAAGAAATTATATGGTGATATCACAACAGAAACAATGGAAATAGCAAGGATATTAACACAATATTATGGAGAATTGTACTTCAATAAATTTGAAAGTCTAGAAGAAATGAAATTTCTAGAAACATACAACCTACCTAACAAACACAGATGGCAGTAGAAAACTTGAACAGACCTACAACAAAAGAAGAAATTGATCAAGTAATTAAAAAACTGCCAACAACAACAACAAAAAACTTCCAGCACAAATGGCTCAATGATGAATTCTACCAAACATTTGGAGAAGAGCTGACACCAATTCTACTCAAACTATTACAGAATATAGAAAATTCCTAAATTCATTTTATGAACCAAACATAAGCCTGATACCAAAAATAGGCAAAGACATCATGAAAAAAGAAAAGTGTAGAACATGTCCCTCATGAATATAGAAGCAAAAATTCTCAACAAAATTCTAGCCAATAGGATCCCAAAACATATTTTTTAAAATAATACATCATGGAGGCAGAGATGAGGACATGGAGAGAGGTAGCAGCTGAGGACTCTGGATTCATGGAAAGAGAGGGACTGAGTGCTGGCAACCAGGAGGCAGGATGGCAGAATATGCCCTTTGGTTGTTTAAATGATTATATATTCCTGAGTGTTTTTGTGTACATGCCCCACCCACCCCACCCCCCACCTCCCAAAAAAACTAAAGGGAATGGAAGCAAATACTGTTGAATGATGATGCACGGAGGAGATTGTAATCATTGCAATGAAATGAAAGTGTAAAGCCAATGTTCTCTCATGTAAACTATCATTCAGTTCACAATAAAAAATTATTAAAACATTAATAATAATAATACATCATAACCAAGTGGGTTCATACAAGGTATGCAAGGATGGATCAGTATTAGAAAAACAATCAATGTACTTCACCACATAAATAAAACAAAGGAAACACATTGGCATATCAATTGATGCAGAAAAGGCATTTGACAAAATCCAACATCCATTCCTGATACAAACATTCAACAAGATAGGAAAAGAAGAGAAATTTCTCAACATAATTAAGGAATCATACACAAAGTCAACAGTCAGCATCACTGTCAAAAGATAAAAACTGGAAGAATTCCCCATTGAGTGGTAACCAGATAAGGATGCCCATTATCACCACTTCTATTCAATATTGTGTTGGAAATCTTAGTGAGAGCTAAAAGACAAGAAAGGGAATTAGAAGCAACCAAATTCCAAAGAAGCAGTAAAACTCTATTTGCAGATGATATGAGGCTATACTTAGAAAAAAAATCCCAAAAAAGTTGACAAGAAAATTATTGGAACTCATTAAAGGTTTAGCAAAGGGGCAAAGTATAAAATTAACATGCAAAAATCAGTTGGATTCCTTAACACTAATAAAGAGAGCTTTGAAAAGGAAATTGGGAAAACACTACCATTTACAATAGCCACCCAAAAGACAAAATATTTAGAAGTAAATTTAACCAGAAAAACAAAGTAAACTACGAAACACTACTACAGAAAACCAAGAGACCTACAAAAATGAAATAATATACCATACTTGTGGACATACTTGTGAAAACATCCAACAATATCCAAAGCAATCTATAGATATAATGCAATCCCAATCCATTCCAACATTATTCTTTAAAGCTATGGAAAACTAATCACTACCTTTATATGTAAGGAGCTCTGGTAGCCTAGTGATTATGAACCTTAAGGTCAGCAGTTCAAAACTACCAGCTTTTCCTCAGGAGAAAGAAGAGGCTTTCTGCTCCCGTAATGATTTACAGTCTCGGAAAACCTGTACAGGATCGCTATGAGGCGGAACTCACTCCACTGCACATAACAACAACAACAACAACAACCTTTATATGTGGAGTTCTGATGTAGCACTGTAGGATAAGCATGGGACTGCAAGGTTAGTTAGAATTTACAAGGTCAGGCAGTTCAAACCCAGCAGCTGCTCCCTCAGAAATCCTACACAGTGTAGCAATTAGTTGGAGCCAACTCAATGGCACTTAACAACAACAACCCTTATACGTAAAGGAAAGAGGGCCCAGATAAGCACAGCATTATCAAAAGGGAATAACCAAGTAGGAGGCTTCTCACTTCCTGATCTCAAAACCTACTTACTCAGTCACATTAATCAAAACAGCTTGGTACTGGTACAATGAAAGACACATAGATCAGTGAAACAGAAATGAAAATCCAGAAGTAAATCTATGATCAATTGATCTTTGACAAAAGTCCAAAATACTTTAAATGGGGAAGATATAATGTCTTCAACAAATGGTGCTGGCAAAACTAGAAATCCAATTGCAGAAGAATGAAACAAGACCCATATTTCACACCATATACACACAAAAAAGCTCAACATGGATTAAAGACCTAAATGTAAAACCTAGAACTATAAAGATCATCAATAAAAAAATAGGGACAAACTTAGGGGCTCTGATACATGGCATAAATACATTATCAAACATAATTCACAACATAAACAACAGAAGACAAAATAGATGACAGGGACCTCCTAAAAATTAGACACTTATGTGCATCAAAAGATTTCACCAAAAGAATAAAAAGAGAAGCCATAAGCCCATAAACCTGGGGGAGGGGGTTGGCATATCAGACAAAGGACTGCAGGACAGGCTCTCTAAAATGTAAGGAACACTTCAGTAAGACAAATAATCCAATTAAAAATTGGGCAAAGGACATGAACAGACACGTACCAAAGAAAACCTCCAGAAAGCCAACAAACATAAAGAAACACTAATGATAGTTAGTCATATTTGTTGTTGTTGTTAGGTTCCATAGAGTCGGTACCTACTCATAAAGACCTTATGCACAGCAGAACAAAACACTGCCCAATCCTGGGCCAACCTCACTACTGTTGCCACGCTTGAGTACGTCGATGCTGCCACTTGGCCAATCCATCTCATTGGAGGTCTTCCTCTTTTTTCTCTGACCCTACACCTTACCAAACATGATATCCTTCTCCAGTGACTGGTGCCTCCTAACAATATGTCCAAAGTATGAGAGATGAAGTTTGGCCATCTTGGCCTCCAAGGAGCACTGGCTGCACTTCTTCCAAAATGGATCTATTGCTTCTTTTGGCAGTCCATGGCACTTTTAGTATTCTCCTCCAACACCGCAACTCAAAGGCATCAATTCTTCTACGGTCTTCCTTATTCACTGTTAGGATTTTGCATGCATATGAAGTTGTTGAAAATATCATGGCTTGGGTCAGGTGCACCTTAGTTCTCAAGGTGACATCTTTGCTCTTCAACACTTTAAAAAGGTCTTGTGCAGCAGATTTCCCTAATGCAACATGCAGTTGGATTTCTTGACTGCTGCTTCCACGAGTGTTGATAGTTGATTCAAGAAGAATGAAGTCCTTGGCAACTTCAATCTTTTCTCCAATTGATAGGAAAGAATGTTGTTTATTGGTCCAGTGGTGAGGATTTTTATAATCCATACCGAAGGCTGTGCTCTTTGATCTTCATCAGTAAATGTTTTAAGTCCTCTTCACTTTCA
>NW_006408603.1:4901720-4907738 GCF_000296735.1 Chrysochloris asiatica | reverse complement strand
AAACATCTTTCTGATATTCTCTGCTTTCAGCCAAGATCCATCGTACATTAGCAATGATATCCCTTATTCCATGGCCTCTTCTGAATCTGGCTTGAACCTCTGGAAATTCTCTGTCAATGTATGCTTGCAGACATTTCTGTATTACCTATAGTAAAACTTTACTCACATGGTCACATGGGATATCAAAGAGATTTTCCAATGATTTCCACATTCCGTTGGGTCAACTCTCTTTGGAATGGGCACAAATATGGATCTCTTCCAATCAGTCGACCAGATAGTTGTCTTCCAAATTTCTTGGCAGAGTTGAGTGAGTGTCTCCTGTGCTGCCTCACTTTCTTGAAAATTTTTAATTTTTATTCTATCAATTCCTGGTGACTTGTTCTTTGCCAATTTTTTCAATGCACCTTGGACTTTCTCCTTCAGTATCATTGGCTCTTAATCATATGCTACCTCTTTTTAACAGTTGAACGTTAACCATTTCCTTTTGGTACAGTGACTCTGTGTATTCCTTCCATTTTCTCTTGATGCTTTCTGCATCACTCAATAATTTGCCCAGAGAATCTTACAGTAACGAAAGTCGAGGCTTGAATTTTTTCTTCAGTTTCCCAGCTTGAGAAATGTTGAGCGTGTTCTTCTTATTTGGTTTCCTGATTCCAGATCTTTGTACATTTTATTGTAATATTTGGTTTTATCTTCTCGAGCTGACCTTTGAAATTTTCTGTTCAGTTCTTCTACCGCCTCATTTCATCCATTTGCTTTTGCATTTCCACGCTGGAGAGCAAGTTTCAGTGCCTCTTCTGACATCCATTTTGACCTTTTCCTTCTTTCTTGTCTTCTTAATGACTTTTTTGCTTTCTTCGTGTATGATGTTCTTGATGTCATTCCACAACTCTTCTGGTCTTTGGTCTTTAGTTTTTAATGTATCAAATCTGTTCTTCAGAAGATCTCTAAATTCAGGTGCGATTTATTCAAGGTCATATTTTGGCTCTTCTGGACTTGTTTTCATTTACTTCAGCTCAGTTTGAATTTGCATATGAGTACTTGGTGGTCATTCTGAGCAAGCACTGTACTGTATTCCACCATTTTACAATCCCAGTAGCAGCAAAGGAGGATCCCAGACTCTCCACACCATTACCAGCATTTGTTGTTTTCTGTTTTCATAAACTTTGCTAACAGTACTGGGATAAGATGATATCTTGTTATTGCTTTGATTTGTATCTCTCTAATGGCTAACAATGGAGTCTTGGTGTGACACTGTGGGCTCATGCGTCAGATTGCAAAGTCATTTGAACTGCAAGGTCGGTGGTTCAAGCTCACCAGCTGCTCCTTGGAAACCCTATACAGGGTTGCTATGGGTCAGAATCAACTCGACAGCACTTAACAACAACAACAATGACTAACTATAGCAAGAAGATGGAGACAGCCTAAGTGTCCCTCAACAGAAGAATAGTTAAACAAACTTTGGTTGTTGTTGTTGTTATTGTTAGGTGCCATGGAGTCAGTGCTGACTCATAGTGACCTTATGCACAGCAGAACAAAACACTGCCCAATCCCAGGCCAACCTATTGTTGCCATGCTTGAGCTCATTGATGCTGCCACTTGGCCAATCCATCTCGATGGGGGTCTTCCTCTTTTTCTCTGACTCTCTACCTTATCAAACATGATATCCTTTCCAGCAACTGGTACCTCCTGACAATATGTCCAAAGTATGAGAGACGAAGTTTGGCCATCTTGGCCTCCAAGGAGCACTCTGGCTGCACTTCTTCCAGCATAGATCTATTGGTTCTATGGGCAGCCCAAGACACCTTCAATATTCTCCTCCAATACCATACAAATTTTGGTATATACATACAATTGAATACTACCCAATGTTGAAGAATAGTGATGAATCTGGGAAATACCTTATAACCTGGATAAACCTGGAGGACTTCATGCTGAGTGAAATTGTTGTTGTTTTTAAGTGCCGTCAAGTCAGTCTGACTCAGTGACCCAGTATAAAGTTTCCAAAGATCAGCTGGTAGATTCGAACCACCAATCTTGCAGTTAGTAGTCCAGAGTTCTTTATACAGCACCACACCAGGACTTAGGCTAGAAGGTAGACATATGTTAACCTGGGTGGTGGGAAGGCAGTTTTAAAAAAAAAATGGCCAGAGAAAGCTTTGTAAATAGCAACATAACATTGCTGCTTCTACATAACGTTTATTCTATTTCTTCATCTGGAATGCTTCCTCTTCATTTTATGGCTGTCTGGTGTGCCACTGTGGGCTAATGCACCAGACTGCAAAGCTGTTTGCACTACAAAGTCAGTGGTTCTAGCTCACCAGTCACTCCTTGGAAACCCTATATAGGGTTGCTATGGGTCGGAACTGACTAAACGGCACTTAACAACAACAACAAATCTGGCCCACTCCTCAAGGTCCAGCTTAGATATACTTCTTCAATGAAAACTTTCCTGAAATCACTAGTTGGAAGTATTATCTGACTTTTCTGCACTTCCATTATTACTGATGTTAAGTGCCATCGAGTTGGTTCCAACTCATAGTGATCCTAATAAGATTTCCAGGGAGTAGCTGGTGAGTTTGATCTGGTTCACAGTCCAGTGCTGATCCTACAGCACTGTCCCTCCATAATCTCTCAATTACACTGATCATAGCTTCTGCTTTTCTACTGCAACTAACTGATAACTTCTCAAATCTAGGTTGTAAATGTCTAGAGGACAAGGGCCATATCTTATTCATCTTTTAATTTTATATAGTGCCTGGCATAGTGCCTTGTAATTAAAAGGTGCTCAATAAATAATGCTTAAATGAATGAATGGATGGATGGATTTGAGAATAAATGTACCTGATTAGTTCAGGAATAATTTAACTATTGATAGACGTTTTAATCTGCCTGTGCATAAAAGGAAGTGTGAACTTGGAATATGTGATGAGTTTAGGGGCAGATGTCAGAGATGAAAGGTGTAGCAACTCATAACTCATTGAAGAGCTACACATTTGTTAAGCATTAACAATATGCCAGGGCCTGTTCTAGCTGCTGGGAAGCAAAGCAGACGAGATTCTTGCCTCTTTGGAACTTGCTGTATAGTGGGAGAAACAAATAACAAATAGACACTTGAATATTATGTATGATAATAATTATAACAAGAAGCTTTTTATATAAAGAAAATGGGAATATTTCTCTGAGGGAGAATGAGAGAGAGACATGATTTAGATTGAGGGGTCAGGAAAGAACTCTCTAAGGAGATGGCATTTTAGATGAAGGTTAAATAGGTTAAGTCCTGAAGGGTGAGTATGAGTTAGTTAAGCTTAGAAGCAGGCAAAGGTCCTGAGATAGGAAATCAATGCCCTTAAGAAACTGTGAGGCCTGCCTGTTCTACATGTAATAATAAGGGAGATATTGGCAGGAAAAGAGGACAGAAGGTAGACAAGGGACTGATCTCATAGTCTTTCCAGGTGTAAGGATACTTACTGGGGCAAGTGCACCAGTAGGGGTACCACTGGGCTGGAGGTCCAGGAATACAGGCATATCTATTGGCCAACTCTGCAATTTTGGGCCAATCTACTTACTTCCCATGTGGGCCTGTTTACTCATTATTTAGATGAGGGGGGTAAATTAGAAGATCTCTAAGCATCCCTCAACTTTAGGAAGTGTAGGACTTGTTTACTCCACTCTTCTGAGCTTTCTGGGTTACAGTTGCCTGGTCACACTGGGCAAGTGCTTTTCCCACCTGGGCCTCAGACTCTTCAGTAAAATTCAGAGATTTAAGTTTCTTCTTGGACACTTCCAGTGCAAATAATCTAGTCTTGGTTGTTATTTGTTAACCATAGATAAAGACTGTAAAGTTGAATCAAAGTACTTCGCATTATCTGCGTGACTGATAATTAAAATTAAATGGAAGTCTTAAGGTTAAGAATGAAAGGGGAACCAGGAGATAGAACCTTATATGCTAATTCAGCCACTTAGAGTCTTGCACTTTTATTTTTTCTAGGTATGTTATTGAGATTTCTTTCATAAAATCTTGTGGCACTTACCTGCGTATAAGTGTGTCATCCCCTATCCCCATATCCAACCCCATAGATCATGACATCCTTTGATCCAAAGTCTTGCCTTACAGATTCACTTTTTATTTCTACTTCTCATCAAGCAATTCATTGTTGTTTATAGCTGTCATTGAATTGGCCCTTGACTCTTGTCAATCTCATGCACAGCAGGATGAAATGCTGTCCAGTTCTGCACCATCCCCATGACCAATTGAGGATCAGACCATTGTGATGCCTCCTGACTGCCAGCACACAGCCTTTATCTTTCCATGAGTCTAGAGTCTTCAGCTTCTCTTTCTCTCCATGCCCTCATCTCTGCATCCATCTCTGGTGTTACTGCTTCTCTGGATAGGGTCCCACATCTGCTTGTGCTCTTCTCCCTTGATGACCCTAGGGTCCTTTATTCCTGGACTAGAAGATTAACTATTCCCCTCTTTTTGTTACAAAACTTCTGCCTTTACAGTTGTGACAATTCCAATTAGTTATGATAACAATTACTCACTATTGAATCATAAGAATCTTATCCTCATCTCCTTTCATCAGACATATCTAGACAAGATGAAAATTATTCAGTGGGGATTCTACCTTCCCACACACACTCTGAAACTAAATTCCCTCTTGAAAACTTGTAAGCCAGTTACTTCATGCCTTTATAGATCCCCCATCCCCCATTTTAGGTAGCCAATGTCCAAGTTGCCTGTCCCTATCAACCCTGTATACAGAAGGGATGGGATTGATACTTGATGTGAGGAGTTCTTCCCTCTCAGTTGGTATTTTGAGTAACTACATCCATAAACATAGGTAAATTTCATCAAATGTGTAGCAATTTACATTTGTTTCCTTTATCTAAACTTGTTTTTTCATCTTCCTCTAGTCAAGTTCTGATAATCAATCCGAGGTTAAGTTGAATGAGTACTATCGACCAGCTTGGGCATTCTTGTGCATCTCTCCTCACTTTGCATCAGCTGGTTGCTTCACTCTCAGCTCTATCCCTCTGTGGCTATGTTCTTGTCCATGGGTTCAGGATCCACAGGGTTTTCATTGACTAGTTTTCAGAATTAGATTGCCAGACTGTTTTCCTTAGTCTGTTTTAGTCTGGAAGCTCTATTGAAACCTGTTCAGCATCATACAACATGCAATCCTCCACTGACAGACTTATTACTGCCCATAAGTTGCATTGGCTGGTAATTGAGCCTAGGTCTTAGGGCATGGAAGGTTAGAATTCTACCACTTAAAAGTGGTTGATTTTTATTACCACAAAATAACTTTTACTGCTTTGTGAATTAATTTAATAATTATGCTAAAATTGTATAGCAAATTATTTTAAGAATAATATTTGATTCAGGGCAAGAATAATTGAAGTGCAAGTAGGATAAGTATGCTAGCCTATAGCTAATAAGTTGTCATTGTTGCTAAGAGCTTTTGAGTAAGTTCTGACTCGTAGTGACTCTGTATTGGGTTTCCAAGATGCAGCTAGTAGGCTTGAACTTTTGACCTTGAGCTTAGTAATCCATTACTTATCCTACAGTGCCATGCCTGTACGATCAAATTAAATGAAAAGACTGCTCCTTCACTTTACTCACCTATGTATCTCCGTACCTTATAGAAAAATGATGCCCATAATTAATTCACTGTGATAGTTCAATTGGAACAAAACAATATCTGATCCTGGGCCAACCTCACTACCGCTGCCACACTTGACGCCATCAATGATGCTACCTGGATGATCCATCTCGTTGGGGGTCTTCCTCTTTTTCTCTGACCCTCCACCTTACCCAGCATGACATCCTTCACCAGTGACTGTTCTCTCCGTATAATGTGTCCAAAGTAGGAGAGATGAAACTTAGCCATCTTGGCCTACAAGGAGCACTCTGGTTGTACTTCTTCCAAAACAGATCTATTGTTTTTTTTGGCAGTCCATGGCACTTTCAGTATTCTCCTCCAACACCACAACTCAAAGGCATCAATTCTTCTA
>NW_006408603.1:4891940-4898999 GCF_000296735.1 Chrysochloris asiatica | reverse complement strand
ACCACAGCACGACAGACAGACGAGTGGCGATAGTGTGGTCGCTGTTAAACACGAATCTCCTTGTATTACGTCCCTTAAGTCTGGCTCAAAGATGGGATTTCCGTCCTCGGATGTTGCATCAGTCAAGAGGCAGAAGCGCAGCAGGGGCAACTGGGTTGTAATGAGATGCTTTGGGCTGCGCTTGTGGGTCTCAAAGTTGGTCGACCCCGCCTCAAAGCCACGATCCAACGGCTAGGCTAACTAATACGATAGGATGAGTATAAAACTGATGTTCCCCCATGTAAACTATCATTCAATTCACAATAAAAACTTGAAAAAAAAAAAAATAAGTTAAATCTGCCTCAAGGGACACTGAGCATATTTCTTCATTTCTGCCCTGCTTGGTAGATGACTACTCTCTGATGTCTCAAGCACTTCAGTACAGGACTCAGAAATTCAGCTTCTAAGGAAACAGTCCTCTCAACCTCCTGCTAGGAGAACAGAAAGACATTACAATTCTTAAAGCTACAGTGAGTTCTTGACACCAGCTGCCTTTGGTTTCTGCATATTGTGGGACCAAATAGATTTAAGAGAGCAGAAAGTAGTTAGAGACAGCCAAGATCACATTTTCAAACTGAAACCATGAATTATTGTTAGCCAAATAACAGTCCCAACAGAAACAGTGGGTATGGAGAAGAAACCATTAGCTGAATCTAATTGTAGTGGTCATCATATAGGAGTTAAAGAAGTAAACTGAGTAAATCAAACATCTTAGGAACATTTTGCTTACAAACAATAGATGTTAAATAAAATGGAGTTTATTTTAAAAACCTAGGACCATTTCATGGCATCCTGGTGTGGTACTATAGGATAAGCACTGGACTGCTAACAACAAAGTAGGCATTTCAAACCCACCAGCAGCTCTTCAGAAACCATATACAGGGTCACTATGAGTCAGAACTATCATTGTCAGTTTGTCATACTGTGGTGGCTTGCATGTTGCTGTGATGCTGGAATCTATGCCACTGGTATTTAAGTTCCAACAGGGTCACCCGTGGTGGATAGGTTTCAGCTGATCTTCCCAATGAAGACAAACTAGGAGGAAGGAGAGACAGACTACTTCAAAATGTTAAGCTACTGAAACCCTTATGAATAGTAGTGGAACACTGTCAGATAGCAGAATAATATTGAATATTGAAACATTATAAATAGTACCAGAATATTGTCAGATATCATGTCACAGTATGAGCCCCTCAGGTTGGAAGGCACTTAAAATATTACTGGAGACTAGCTGTCTCCTCAAAGTAGAAATGACCATGATGATGTAAATGGAGTAAAGCTTTCAGAGCCTACATTTACTGATGGGACACAACTCAAAATGAAGAGAAACAACTGCAACATCCATTAATAATCAGAACATGGAATATACAAAGTATGAATCTAAGAAAATTGGAAGTTATCAAAAATGAAATGGAATACATAAAGATTGATACCCTAGGCATTGGTGAGCAGAAATGGCCTGGTATTGGCCATTTTGAATCTGAAAATCACATGGTTTGCTATGCTTAAATGACAAATTGAAGAGGAATTGTATTGCATTCACCATCAAAAACATTTTCTAGATCTATCTTGAAGTATAATGCTGTCTATGATAGGATAATATCCATATGCCTAAAAGGAAAACCAGTTAATACCACTATTATTCAAATTTACACAGCAACCACTAAAGCCAGTGATGATGAAATTGAAGAATTTTATCAACTTCTTCAGTCTGAAATTGATCAAGCATGCAATCAAGAGGCTTCATAATTATTAGTTATTGGAAGGCAAGATTGGGAAAAAAAGGAAGGATCAGCAACTGAAAAATATGATATTGGTGCTAGAAATGATGCTGGCGATCGCATGATAGAATTTTTCAATACCAATGTCTTCTTCATTGCAAATACCTTTTTCAAACAACATAAAAGACGACTACATACATGGACCTCACCAGATGGCATACACAGAATTCAGATTTGCTATATATGTGGAAAGAGATGGTGGAAAAGCTCCATATTATCAGCCAAAACAAGGCCAGGGGCAGGCTGTGAAACAGACCATCAGTTGCTTATATGTAAGTTCAGGCTGAGGCTGAAGAAAATTAAAACAAGTCCATGAGAGTCAAAATATAACTTTGAAGGGGAAATGAGGGAAAAAGAGCAATGAAGTGGTGAGCTAAGCACAACAATGTGGAGAGTAAAGCATGCAGCTGATAAAAAGAGAGAGCATATGCACAGGAACACCCACATTTGCAGATAATACCCACTTGACCTGGCTTCAATGACTGGATGATCAGAGCTCAGCCAGAAGAAGAAAGAAGAGGAAAAAAAGAGTAATCTGATACAATTTGATGAACTTGACCTACACCTATGGATGCAGTAAGTTAAAAGAGGGAACAAATCTTTACAGCAAGAATCATTCCTACCCCCTCTACACACAGAGTAGACATGGATGGGCAACTTGAACATTGACTACCCAAAATGGGGGAGGGGGGGTGCTACAAAGGCAAGAAGTGACTGGCTTACAAGCTTTCAAGACGGAACCTAGTGCCAGGGGGAATGGAGGAAGGCAGACTCTCCAGTGAGTAGTATCCAATCTGTCTAGGCAGAGCTGATGAAATGAAATGCAGATGGGTCTCTTGTGATACAATAGTTGTTATCAGGACTGATTGTGAGGGTTGAAAATGTAAAGGTAGATGTTTTATAGCAAGAAGGGAGTGATTAACTTTCCAGTCTAGGAGCGCAGGTCCCTAGGACCATCAACGGAGAAGGGCCAAGAGCGGGACCCTACCCAGAGAAGCAGTGATGCCTGAGATGGAGACAGAGATGATGACGTAGAGCGATGAAGCAGCTGGGGACTTTAGATTCAGATAGGGAGAGTGACTGTGTGCTGAAGACTGGGGGGTGGTGGGTAGTGTATGGGGCCGGCTTACAGGGTATACCCTTTGGTTGGTTGATGATGCATGGAGGGGATTGTAACCATGGCAATGAAACGATTTTTATAGAATGAATGTAAAATTAATGTTCTCCCATGTAAACTATCTTATAATTCACAATAAAACACTTTAAAAAAAAAATGACTGAACATCAAAAAAAAATTATATATATATAACTTTGAACATATCCCACCAGAGTTTAGAGATCATTTGAAGAAAAGATTTGATTCATTAGATTCTAATGACCAGAAATGTTGTGGGATAACATTAAGAACATCATACAAGAAGAAAGCAAAAGGTCACTAGGAAGACAAGAGAGATGTATAAGAACAAAGCAGATGATGGAAGAGACTCTGAAATTTGTTCTCAAGCATAGAGATGCTAAAGCAGATATAAGAAATGAGGAGATAAAAGAACTAAACAAAAAAATTCAAATAGTAGCTCAAGAAGGCAAAGTCAAATATTATAAAGAAATGTGTAAATACCTGGAGCTAGAAAGCCAAAAGGAAAAATTATGCACAGATGAAAGAACTGAAGAAAAATTTCAAGTCTGGACTTGCAATATTGAAGGATTCTGTGGGCAAAATCTTGAAAAATGTAGAAAGTATTAAAAGGAGATGGAAGAAATACACAGTGTCAGTGTACAAAAAGAAATGGTGGATGTTCAAATACTTCAAGAGGTATCGTATGATCAAGAGCCAATGATACTGAAAGGGAGGGGCTTGATGAGCCAATGATACTGAAAGGGAGGGGCTTGATGGCAGATAGGGTAGAGGTACAGTGAAGTTTGCCATCATCAAAACCATCAAAAAACAGAATACCAGGCGAAGTGGGTTTAGGGCAGAGCTCCAAAACTCTGAACCACATAGGTAGGAATATTTAAAAGTTTGAAGGCTTATAGCTAGTGGAACTTGTGGCAGAAGTAAGAAATCCCATACTTTTGAATCTGTGAGGCTCCGTGGCCCACAGCCAACAACTTGGGTGAGACCAAACGGAAGGACCAAGCGGGGAAGCAGACCCACCAAAGAATAACGCTGTGGGAACCTCCCAGCAAAGGTGGACAATACACTATGTTGGTTTTGCACTGTTCTGATTTTTTTGTTGTTGTTATTGGTATCTGTTCATTGGTCCCCAACTGTTTGTGCACCTGAATTCTGGTGATTAGAGGGGGTGCCTGAGTGAGTGGACACCCTCCACCCCCACCACTGGTGGGTTCTTCTGCCAAGCATGCACACAAATACTCTTAGCATTTAAAGCTATAGGTAGCCCAAGAGCTGGCCCTGAATTGCTTTTTAATAGGGAAAAGACCAAAACAAGGGGTGTGGAGAGGGAGAGAGAGTTTAAAAACAAAACAAGCTGAAAATTAAATCCTGAGGTACAGCATAACAACAACAGTGGCATCTTGAAATTAATCAGGTGGCCTTGAAGGCAAGAAGCTGAAAGAGGACATTAAGATCATACTCATATTAGGCTACAGATTTTTTTTTTCTTCTTTCCCTCCTCTCCCTTTTCTGCGATTATAGACTACAGTATCCAATGTAGGGTTTTTTTGTTGTTTTGTTTTGGTTTTATGTTTTCCTGTTTTATGTTCCCCCTTTTAGCTTTTAGGACTCTTTTTCTCCCAATATCACCCAAGAAAAGACAGCAACTGCTGCCATATAGTCAAGCTACAATCACATTCTATAAAAAATCAAAATTCAGGCAAGAACCAATACCAACTGCCATATACCAGGGAGGCAGAAAACACCTGTGAACGTTACTCTGAGTAAAGCAATAAGAAGAATGAAAAGGGAAGCCCACATCCTGATCACATCTACATGGAAGCAATCAGAAAGCATAAAAAATACCAAAACACACACTCAATTAGGTATTAAGAACAAATATAAACACTAAACATGTCCAAAAAACACAAGCAGATGACCACATCAGCACATGTCCAGAAACAAGATAAAATATCTGAGACAAATGACCTAGAAGTAGACCTGGAAGGAAGGTAGGCCTTGGAAATGCCTGAGAAGGAATGCAGAATAATGATTATTAAATGTTTCAAAACACTTTACAATGGAGTTTAGAAAAATAAGGAAGAAGCCAGGAAAGTACTAAAGGAACAATCTAATAAGATAGATACAACACTGGAAACAATTCAAAACCTACAGAAAGAGATCCAAATGATAAATAATAGAATATCAGAAATAGACAATACACTGAAAGGGCAAAGGAATTGAGTAGAAGAAATGGAAGGCAGAACTAGTGAGCTGGAAGACAAATCTATCAATACCACTAAGATAGACGAGCAAGCAGAAAAAAGGATAAAAAAAATCTGAAGAAGGTCTAAGATTCATGTTGGACAACATGAAGAGGAATAACTTAAGAATTAACAGGATTCCAGAATAGAAAGAATCACACAAGTCCACAGAGGAAACAGTTGAAGAACTGCTGGTATAAAATTACTCTAACATCCTGAAAATTGAAAAGATAAACATTCAAGAAGCTCAATGAATGTCAGGAAGGATAGACCCCAAAAGAAAATAACTGCGACATATCAAAATCAAGCTCTCCAAAATCAAAGATAAGGATGGAATCCTGTAAACAGCTAGGGAAAAGAGAAGCATTAAATACAAAGGCAAGCAAGTCAAATTAAGCTCAGATATCTCAGCAGAAACCATGCAAGCAAGAAGTCAATGGGGAGACGTACATAAAACCCTGAAATAAAAAAACCATCAACCAAGAATCCTTTATCCAGCAAAACTATCAATCAAATAGGAAGGTGTAATAAAAACATTTCAATAAACAGAAGCTAAGGGATTTTGCCAAAGCCAACCCTGCACTACAAAACATCCTAAAGGGAGTTCTGTGGACTGAGAACTAACAAGAACAGACAACAACCAGAGATTGACATACGTGGCAGCACCTCCCAGAACAAAATTGACAGAAGGAAGAATCAAGAACAGGACAAAACTATAAGAACAAACACAGAGAATCTGGAAGGTCAGTCTATGATCAAAATATTACAATGAGAAAGAAGGTAAACACGTAGGAAGAGAGATTCAGATGGTGAGAAAGTCAGGTAGATTACAGGATAAAATAGACTGCACTAAATGAAGGGAAAAGTTAATGGAATATAAGGTAACCACAAAGAAAATTAACACTTCACAACATACTAAGAAAATGAAAATCCAAGAAGAACATGCAAACATTAAATCTATGAGGAAACTCACAAGAAAGAACACAAAAACCATAAACTTAGATCAGGAAGACACGCTGAAGAAAGAAAGCAGAAATACCACAAAAAAAAACCCAAAGATAATGACAGCAATTAATCCATACTTATTGATAATTACACTGGATTTAAATGGATTAAATGCACCAATTAAGAGACAGAGAGTGGCAGAATGGATAAGAAAACAAGATCCTTCAATATGCTGTCTGCAAGAGACACATCTCACACACAGAGACAAAAAGAGATAAAAATATATATACCAAGCTAATTGCAATCATAGACGAACAACAGTACTAATCTCTGATTAAAACGAACTTTAAGGCAAAAACCAGCATAATAGATAAAGATGGACTATTATCTCATGATTAGAGGGACAATAGAACAAGATGACATAACCATAATAAATGTCTATGCTCCCAATGAAAGAGCTCCAAAATATATAAAGCAAACTCTAATAGATTTGAAGAAAGAAATAGATGGCAAAAGTGGTGCTGAGAGGACAATATATTGCAATAAATGCACACATCTAAAAGGAAGAAAGAACCAAAATTAACACATAAACACACCATCTACAACAATTAGAAACAGACTAACAGAGAGAACCTACAGCCACCAAAAGAAAAGAAATAATAAAGATTAGAACAGAAATAAATGAGATAGAAAACAGAAAAACTATAGAAAGAATCTACAGGACAAGAGGTCCAAGGCATTGACAATGAAGAGCAGAGATGCCAGCTTGAAGACTAAGGTGCGCCTGACCCAGGCCATTGTGTTTTCAATAGCCTCATATGGATGCGAAAGCTGGACAATGAATAAGGAAGATCGTAGAAGAATTGATGCCTTTGAGTTGTGGTGTTGGAGGAGAATACTGAAAGTGCCATGGACT
>NW_006408603.1:4886658-4890675 GCF_000296735.1 Chrysochloris asiatica | reverse complement strand
GGGGGGGGGTGCTACAAAGGCAAGAAGTGACTGGCTTACAAGCTTTTAAGAGGGAGCCTAGATCCAGAAGGCTTGGAGGAAGGTAGAATCTCCACTGAGTAGTATCCAATCTGTCCAGGTGGTATCGAGATGTGGAGAGCACTCATGTGGTACAATAGTGAATAATTACTATCAGGACTGACTGTGAGGGTTGGAAATGTAAAGGTAGATGTTTTATAGGAAACGAAAGGGAGTAGTTGACTTTGCAGTCCAGGAGAGGAGGGCCCTGGGACCATCAAGGGAGAAAAGCAGAGTATGGGACCCTACCCAGAGAAACAGTGATGCCAGAGATAGAGGCAGAGACAATTAAGTGGAGAGATAGAGTAGCTGGGGACTCTAGACCCAGAGAGGGAGAGGGGCTGTGTGTTGATGGCCTGGGGGAAGACTTGCAGGGTATACCCTTTGGTTGCTTGATGATGCATGGAGGGGATTGTAACCATGGTAATGAAATTATGTATGATAGGATGAATGTAAAGCTAATGTTCTCCCATGTATCACATAATTTGCAATAAAACATAGAAAAAAAAAAAAGAATAGCCACTCTGTCAATAAAACAAACAAAAAACCCCAATGATACTGAAGGAAAAGTACAAGGCATTGACAAAAACAAGACTCCAGGAACTGATGGCATACAAACTGAAAATTTTCTAGAAACTAATTCAGCACTAGAGGTATTCAATCAACTGTGCCAAGAAATTAGGAAGACAGATACCTGGCCAACTGACTGGAAAAAATTCCATCTTTGTGCCCATTCCAAATGGAATACAGAAATCATTGGACAGTATCATTAATATCACACACAAGTAAAATTTTGCTAGAGACAATTTTAAAACCACTGCAACATTACATTTACAGGGAACTGAATCAAGGTTCAGACAAGGACGTGGAATGAGGGATATCATTGCTGGCTTTGGATGAATCTTGGCTGAAAGCAGAAAATACCAGATAGATACCTGTGCTTTATTGACTATGCAAAGACTTTCAACTGTGTGGATCATGAAAAGCTATGGACAACATTGCAGAGAATGAGTATTCCGAAACATTTATTGTGCTCATAAGGAACCTGTACATAGGTCAATAAGCAATCACTCTAACAGAATAAGGGTACACTGAATGGTTTTAAATCAGGGAAGGTATGTGCCAAGGTTGTGTTCTTTCACCATATTCAATCTGTATGCTGAGCAAATAATCTGAGAAGCTGGATTATATGAATACTCACTAAGAACCTGTGATATGCAAATGATACAACCTTGCTTGCTGAAAGTGAGGAGAACCTAAAATACTTACTGATGAAGATTAAAGACCACAGCTTTCAGTACTTCAACGTAAAGAAAAATAAAATCCTCACCACTGGACCAATAAATAACATAATACATAACATGATAAATGGAGAAAAGATTGAAGTTGTCAAAGACTTCATTTTGCTTGGATCAGCCATCAACACTCGTGGAAGCAGCAGTCAAGAAATTAAATGATATATTGTATTATGCAAATCTGTTGACAAGACCTCTTTAAAGTGTTCAAGAACTAAGATGTCACTTTGAGGACTAAAGTGTGCCTATCCCAAGTCATGGCATTTTCAACAGCCTCATATGCATGAGAAAGTTGGACAATGAATAAGGAAGACTGTCGTAGATTTGATGCATTTGAGTTATGGTATTGGAGAAGAATATGAAAAGTACCATGGACTTCCAGAAGAACAAACAAATTTGTGTTGGAAGAAGTACAGAATGTTCCTTTGAAACAATGATGGCAAGACTTCGTCTCTTATATTTTAGACATATTAACAGGAGGGACCAATCCCTGGGAAAGACATGGCCTTTGGTAAAGTGGAGGGTCTGCATAAAAGAGGAAGACTCCCATGAGATGGATTGGTACAGTGGCAGCAGCACTGGACTCAATTGTAACAATTATTGGTGTATAACCAATCAGTGTTTCGACCTGTTGTGTAAGAGATTGCTGTAAGTTGAAACTGACTCAATGGTACCTAACAACAGAACTTACTTGACCACACTGAACAAGAAGGAAATTTTATACAAAACTGAAAAAAAAAAAAAAAAAAGAATAACAGTGAGTCTTATTGGAATTGGAAAATTGAAACATGTTCTATCCTACTTTATCTTCTTTCCACCTCAAGCTTCTATGTGATCTTTTTATTCACTCTCCCCAAACCAGTTTCTTTGTTCATGCATCCATTTTAATATAATCTTTAATGATTGCTCTAAAATGGTGACGTCATCCCCAAATTGACAGAAACTTGAAGATCCCCAGATTAATGCCTCAATCTCTGTATGTTACCATGTTACTTTCTATGAATCGTATATTGGCTAGCTAGGTCCAGATATCTACACAAATACAATAATAATAGAGATAGAGTCAAATGATAATTAGTCACCTATTCCAGATTGTGAATGGGCAGGTTTTCTAAGGTGGTATGGGGGAAAACAATTTCTTGTCATTGGTTGAATGTCATACTCAGCTGAACCTGATTTATCAAGTGTTGTAAGAAAGTTGGCTTTAATTTTTCACACTTCTTTAGGGAAGATAGAAGCCCTGGTGGTGTGGTGGGCTATGCATTGAACTACTAACAACAAGGTCAGTAGCTCCACCCACCAACCACTCCATGGAATAAAGAGGAGTCAATCTGCTTCTGTAAAGATTTATAGTCTCTGAAATACTACATAACAGTTCTACCATGTCCAATAGGGTCACTATGAATTGGAACAAACACAATGGCAGTGAATTAGGGAAAATGTTTTGCTCAAATCGGGAACTAAGGGAATAAAATGTCTATATCTCTATCAGATTACAGCATCTCCCTGTTGCTTCATGTCCTTGCCATGCTCTCATCTCCATTCCTCATCCTATCAATGAAGTAAACTATTTTAACAAATTCTGTGCCAGGACAGGAGCCACTAAAGAACTCATCACTGAACTTGGAAATATAAATCTTCTAGGGGAAAATGTGATGGCTTCAGCCTGTCTGTACTCTATTGCATCAAGGTAAACTTATTCTATCCCTTCAAAGCACAGTTCTAATGTCAGCTTTTCTGGAAGACTTTCCATACCCTCTAACGGAGTACTGGTCATAACTCTGTGTTTCACTGATGTCTTCCCACATCTTTATTTAGATACATGTCCATCATATGTCATAAATCTGCCTCTCCCAGACTGTAAATCCCAGTGGAAGCATAGTAGCATACCATTTTGTTTCTGCAGACCAATGGTACCATTAGGGTTGGTGACATACTCATGGTGTCATACACACACACCTTGCCCCCATGAACCTCCTCCCATACCAGACCATGTAGAATCCTCAGTAATGCTTATTATCAATTTTAATCATAGAATTGTTTTTGCTGTTAAGTGCCATCAAGTCGATTCTGACCCAAAATGACCCTGTATAGGGTTTCTGAGGAGCAGTTGGTGAGCCTGAACTGCCAACTTTGCAGTTCAAATGGCTTTGCAGTATGGCGCATTAACCCATAGCACCACACCAGGAATCCAGTCATAGAATGTTGTTGTTGTCAGGTGCCATAGAGTCAGAACCGACTCATAGCGATCCCATGTACAGCGGAAAGAAACAATGTCCAAAGCTGGGCCAACCTTACTACCACTGCCACACTTGAGTCCATCAATGCTGCCACCTGGCCAATCCATCTCATTGGGGGTCTTCCCCTTTTTTTCCAGCCCTCCATCTTACCAAGCACGATATCCTTCTCCAGTGACTGTTCCCTCCTGACAATATGTCCAAAGTATGAGAGACAAAGTTTAGCCATCTTGGCCTTTAAGGAGGATTCTGGCTACACTTCTTCTAAAACAGATCTATTGGTTCTTTTGGCAGCCCATGGCACTTTTAGTAATTTCCTCCAACACCACAATTCAAAGGCATCAATTCTTTTACGATCTTCCTTATTCACTGTCCAGCTTTCGCATCCATATGAGGTTATTGAAAATACCATGGCTTGGGTCAGGCGC
>NW_006408603.1:4877807-4885418 GCF_000296735.1 Chrysochloris asiatica | reverse complement strand
TTCTGCATCATTCAATAATTTGCCAAGAGAATCTTTCAATAACAAAAGTCAAGGCTTGAATTTTTTCTTTAGTTCCCCCAGCTTGAGAAATGCTAACTGTGTTCTTCCTTTTTGGGTTTCTGATTACAGATCTTTGAACATTTTGTTGTAATAATTGGCTTTATCTTCTTGAGTTGATCTTTGAAATTTTCTGTTCAGCTCTTGGACCTCCTCAATTCTTCCATTTGCTTTAGCATCTCTATGCTGAAGAGCAAGTTTCAGAGTCTCTTCTGACAGCCATTTTGACCTTTTCCTTGTTTCTTGTCTTCTTAATGACTTTTTGCTCTCTTCATGTATGATGTTCTTGATGTCATCCCACAACTCTTCTGGTCTTTGGTCTTTAGCGTTTAATGTATCAAATCTGTTCTTCAGATGATCTCTAAATGCAGGTGGGATAGATTCAAGGACATACTTTGGCTCTCATGGACTTGTTTTTATTTTCCTTAGCTTCAGTTTGAATTTGCATATGAGTAATTGATGGTCTGTTCCACAGTCTGCCCCTGGCCTTTTTTTCACTGATGATATGGTGCTTTTCCATCTTCTCTTTCCATAGATGTAGTCAACTTGATTTATATGTGTTCTAGCTGGTAAGGTACATGTGTAGGACTTTCCTGTAGGTGCATGGATATTATCCTATTACAGACAGTGTTGTACTTCATGACTGATCTGGATATGTTCTTTTTGATGATGAATGCAACACCATTCCTCTTCAATTTGTCATTCCCAGCATAGTAAACCATGTAGTTGTCAGATTCAAAATGGCCCAAACCAGTCCATTTCAGCTCACGAATGCCTAAGATATAGATGTTTATCTGTTCCATTTCATTTTTAACAACATTCAATTTTCCCAGATTCATATTTCGTACATTCCAGTTCCAATTTTCAATGAATGCTTACAGCTGTTTCTCTTCCATTTGAGTTGTGTCCCATCAGCAGATGAAGTTCCCGTGGGCTTTACCCCCACAGGCTTTACTCCATTCACGTCATCACGGTCAACTCTACTTTGAGGAGGCAGCTCTTCCCCAGTTGCATTTTCAGTGCCTTCCAACCTGAGGGGCTCATTTTCCGGCACTATATCAGACAGTGTTTCTCTGCTATACGTAAGGTTTTCAGTGACTAAATTTTCAGAAATAGTCCGTCACTCCTTCTTCCTAGTCTGATTCGTCTGGAAGCTCATCTGAAACCTGTACACCATGGGTGACCCTGCTGGTATTTAAAATTCCAGTGGCATAGCTTCCAGAATCACAGCAACTCACAAGCCACCATAGTACGACAAACTGATAGATGAGTGTAAAAGAGCACTAAATTATAACGTAAGAGATCTGGGTTCTAATTTCAGTTCAGACTCTTACTGGTTGTGCAATTTGTCTCAGCCTCATTTTTCCCAGTTGCAAAATGAGGAATTAGGATCCAAAAAGTTCTTTCCAGGGTTAAGGGACCACTTGTAAATGTTTACAATACTCTTCTATCCACTTTGGGGAATACAGAGGCATAAAGATGTCACCTGTGTTTCAGATGTTTACATTTTCACTGAGAAGGTTAAGACTAGTACACATTAAACAGTCATGAAACAATCTGAGGTCATCATTGATGAAAGTGCTAAAAGTGGGTCAAACCCACCAGGTGCTCTTCAGAAACTCTATACAGGATCACTATGAGTTGGAACCAACTTGATGGCACTTAACAACAACAGGAATCGAAAGTCTGTACTACCTCTAACACTGAGGATTTCAAGTTTATTACATAAATTGTATACAAGTTAAAAATAAATAAATGGAAATCGTAGTGGTTACAAATCGGGCTGCGAACCTTAAGGTCAGCGGTTCGAAACTACCAGCCGCTCCGCGGGAGAAAGATGAGGCTTTCTACTCCCGTAAAGATTTACACCCTCGGAAACCCTGTACAGGGTCGCTATGGGTCGGACCCGACTCGATGGCACTTAACAACAACAACAACATGATAATACTTATCAAAAGATAGCTGGAGTGGCTATATTAATATCAAAGCAGATTTTAAGACAAGAAATATTACCAGAAATAAAAAGGACCATTTGTAGTGATAAAGACATTTTATGAAGAGAGCAATAAAAATACTAAATGTTTACGTACCTAATAACAGAGCTTCAAAATGTATGAAGTAGAAAAAAACACACAACACTTCAGGAAGAAATAAATCCACAATTGAATTATAATCAGATTTTAACACCACTCATTCAATAATTGATGCAACCAATTAACAGAAGATTAATAAGAATAGAGAAAACATGAATAACACTGTCAAACATTTTGACTTAACTGACATTTATAAAATATTTTATCTAATAACAGCAGAAAACACATTCAAGTTCACTCACTACTTATTTACCAAGATAGACTATTCTGAGCCATAAACCAAGACAGCAAATTTAAAAGAATGAAAAGAATACAAAGAATGTTTTCTAACCACAATGGAATTAGATTAGCTATCAATAACAGAAAGATGTATGAAACTCATCCTAATGCTTGGAAACTGAACAATTCATTTCTAAGAAAACCCAGGGGTTAAAGAATAAATCACAAGGGAAAACAGAAAATGTTTTGAATTAAGAAAAAAAGAAAAGAAGTGAAACACACTATATATATAAAAAATATTTTTAACACTAAAGTAGAGATTAGAGTAGCAATTTATAGCATTAAAAGGCGTAAATTAGAAAAGTTATTGTTATTGTTAAGTTATTGTTATTGAATATTTCCGAGGAGCAGCTGGTGAATTTGAACCACGAGCCTTCAGTTCAAACTGACCTTTCAGTTCAGTGCTTATCCTACAGGACCAAAGGTTTAAAATCGCTAATCTAATTTCATATCCTAAGTAACTAAAACAAAGAAAAGAAAAAAACCCAAAGCAAGCTAAAGGAAGAAATAATAAACAGCAGATGTCAATGAAATAGAAAACAGAAATTATCAAGGAAACAAAATCCATTTCTTTAAAAATATCACCAAAAATGTATAATCTTAGACAGATTTATCAGGAGAGAAAGAGACCAGTTATCAAAATAAGGAATGAGAGGAGGGACACGGCTATAGATCATACTGATACTGTTACGTGCCTCAAATCCGTTCGGACTTATAGCGACCCTGTACAGGGTTGCTGAGCATCGGCTGACAGATCTGAATAGCTTACCTTTCAATTAGTAGTCCACTGTTTCTCCTACAATGGCACATCAGGACCCTTACTGACATTAATAGGAGAATAAACAAATATTATGGAAACTTTATGTCAATAAATACAACATATGAAATATACAAATTTCTTTAAAAAACACAAACTACTAAATCTCATTCAAGAATAAATAGTTGGAACAGCCCCTATCAAAGAAGTTTTAGTTTGTGATTAAAATGTTTCTCATGAATACTGTTAACTGATGGTACATGGAGGGGATTATAATCATTGTAATGAAACAAAGTGTATGATATGTTGAATGTAAAACTGATGATCTGCCCTGTAAACTTTCACTCAATTCACAATAAAAGCTTTTTTAAAAATGTTTCTCATAAAGAAAACTCCAAGTCTTAATTAAACTTTACTGATGAATTTTACCCAAAAAATTAGATACAGCGTCTATTTTACACAAACTGTCCTACAAATTAGAATTTGAAGAAACATTCCCAACTCATTTTATGAGGTCATGATTACTCTGATCCTGAAGCCAGGCTATTATTCTAAGAAAACTAAACTACAAACTATACAAATTCTTAACAACATGTAAGCAAATTGAATTCAGTAATATATAAAAAGGCTAATACATCAAGAAAAGTGGCATTTATCCCAAGGATGTAATGTTAGTTTAACATTAAAAAATTAATGCAATTAATGATATTAACAGCTAGAAAAATTATGTAATCATCAACTGTTAGAAAAAATTCATTTGTCACAATTCAATACCCATTTCGTAAGCTTAAAAGGAAACTTTCTCAACCTGATAGAAACAAAACAACGAACATACTGCTAAAGGGTAAAAAACTAAATGTTTTTCTTCTAAGATCTCCTAAAAGCAAGTATGTTCTCCCCACTCCTATATTGCAATAGAGACGTTAAACAAACAAACAAACAAAATTTCTGTTCAGTAGAACTAGGTGCTATTAGATAAGAAAAAGAAATAAAAGGCACCCAGATTGAAAAGAAGTAAAGCTGTATTTATTCCAAAATTTACTTTCTCAATTTTGAAGAACTCAGCAATCTAGCATGGTGTAATTTGGAAAAAATATTCCCTTATCTGCTTGCTGAGTAATGCATAATGTCCCTTTCATCTGTCTTGTCCCTCTTTAGTACTAGAAGGAGGATTTGGGGGAATAGGATACAGTCTAAAACTTCCATTATGTCATAACGCTATGATTGTGATCAATACACTATCTTCTCTTTTCTCTTTCCTCTCCTCTCCCCTTCCCTCTCCTCTCTTCTTCTCCATTCCCCTCTCCTCTCCTACTCTTCCCTCCCGTTCCCTCCCCTCTTCCCTTTCTATCTCTGTCTCCCTCTCCCTCTCCTATCTTTCTATCTCTGTAGATTCTGTTTCAGAATTTCTTTCTTCCTCTTAGCAGCACAGAAAGGTAAAGAGGTCCTGAGGTCAGAAGGTAAGGAAGTGCTGAACTCCTGCTTCAGGTGGTCTTTCTATATTTTTCCTTTTTTGACACCCTCTTTCATTCCTATCATTACTCCTCTGTCAGTTTGGCATACTGTGGTGGCTTGTGTGTTGCTGTGATGCTAGAAGCTTTGCCACAGGTATTTTAAATACCAACAGGGTCACCCATGGTGGACAAGTTTCAGTGGAGCTTCCAGACTAAGACAGACAAGGATGAAGTAGAGACAGGCCACTCTGAATGGTTAGCCACTGAAAACTTTATAAATAACAGCTAAGCATTGTCAGATATAGTACCAGAATATGAGTCTCTCAGGTTGGATGTACTAAAAACATGACTAGGGAAAATCTGCTTCCTCAAAGTTGTGTTCATCTTAATGAATAGACTGAAGCAAAGCTTTCTGGACCTTCATTTTCTTATGGGGAGCAACTCAAAATGAGAAGAAAAAGTTGCAAATATCCATTAACAATCTGAATGCAAAATGTACAAAATATGAATCTAGGAAAATTGAAACTTACAAAATAAGAAATAGAATACATAAAGATGGATATCCTAGGCATTAATGCATTGAAATGGAGTGATATGGATTATTGTGAATTCAATAATCATATGTTTTACTATGCCTGGAATGTCAAATTAAAGAGGGACAATGTTATATTTATCATTAAAAAAATTTTCAAGATCTATCTTGAAGTATAATAATGTCTCCATACACCTACAAGGAAAACCAGTTAACACCATTATTATTCAAATTTACCAATAAAGCCAGTGATGATGAAATTGAAGAATTCTACCACTTTCTTCAGTCTGAAATTGATCAAATATGCAATCAAGATGTATTGATAATATAGGTGATTAAATGTGAAAGTTGAAAACAAAGAGGAAGTATCTATAGTGGGGAAAGCATGGCCTTGCTTGATAGATAGAAAGGATGCTGTAGATAGCATGATGGAATTTTACAAGACCAGTGACTTCTTCATTGCAAATGCCTTTTTCAACATCATTAAAGGCAAAATATGGACCTCACCAGATGAGAATCAAATTTACTATATCTGTGGAAATAGGTGGTGGAAAAGCTCCATATCATCATCCAAAACAAGGCCAGGGGCCTTGTCAACCAATTGTTCATATGCAGGCTCAGGCTGAAGCTGAAGAAAATTAAAACAAGTCCACAAGAACCAAAATATAGCCTTGAACATATCCTACTCGAACAGAGTTGATGCACTAGACACTAATGATTGAAGACCAGATAGTTATGAGATGACATCAAGAACATCATATAGGAAGAAAGCAAAAGGCCATTAAAAAGACAAGAAGAAAAGCAAAGATCAAGGTGGATGCCAGAAGAGACTCCAAAACATGCTCTTTACCATAGAGAAGCTAAAGCAACTAGAAGAAATGATGAAGCAAAAGAGCTAAATAGAAATTTTCAAAGAGCATCTCACAAAGACAAAGTCAAAATTATAAAGAAATATATGAAGACCTGGAATTTAAAAACCAAAAGGAAAGAACACACCTAGCATTTCTCAAGCTGAAAGAACTGAATAAAAAATTCAAGCATCAGTTGCAATGTTGAAGGATTCTATAGACAAAATATTGAATGGTGCTGGAAACATCAAAATAAGATGAAAGGAATACACGCATAGAGTCACTTATCAAAAAGAATTGGTCAGTGTTCAGTCATTTCAAGAAGTACCATATAATCAAGAACTGAAGGTTCTGAAAGGAGAAGTCCAAGCTGCACTGAAGTTATTGACAAAAAAACAAGACTCCAGAATTGAGGAATACAAATTGAAATCTTTCAACAAACTGATACAACATTGAAAGTGTTCACTTGTCTATGTCAAGAAATTTGGAAGTCAGATACCTTGCCAACCAATTGAAAGAGATCCCCATGTGTGCCTATTCCAAAGGTGACCCAACTAAATGTAGAAATCATTGAATGATATAATTAATATCACATGCAAATAAACTTTTGTTGAAGATAATTTTTAAATCATTGCAGCAGTACATAGACAGGGGCTGACAGAAATTCAAGTCAGATTCAGAAGTGAACATGGAATAAGGGATATCATCAGATATTGCTGATATCAAATGGATCTTGGCTGAAAGCAAAGACTAGCAGAATGATGATTGTGTTGTTGTTGTTGTTAAGTACCATCGTGTCAATTTCAACTCATAACAACCTTGTATAGGGTTTCCAAGGAAAGGCTGGTGAATTTGAACAGCTGACCTTGCAGTTTAAACTGACTTTGCTGTTGAGTGCTTATCCTACAGCACCATACCAGGATTCCAAAAAGGATGATTACTTGTGCTTTATCAACTATACAAAGACTTGTAACTGTGTGGACCATGAAAAATTATGGATAACACTGTGAAGGATGGGTATTCCAGAACATTTTACTGTCCTCTTGAGGAATCTGTACATTGACCAAGAGACAGTTGTTAGAACAGAACTCAGGGATACTGAATGGTTTAAAATCAGGAAAGGTGTGTTTCAGGGTTGTAGTCTCTCACCATACTTATTCAATCTGTATACTGAGTAAATAATCTGAGAATCTGGATTATATGAAGAATGTGGCATTGGGATTAGAAGAAGAGTCATTAACTACCTGCATTATGCAGATGACATAGCTTGCTGAGTGAAGAGGATTTGAAATATTTATTGATTAAGATCAAAGGCTGCAACTGTAAGTATGACTTGCACTTCAATGTAAAGAAAATGAGGAGAACAAACAAGATGGTGGATTGGGTAGTAGTGCAATAAAGGAGCTCCACCAACAACAACACAGAATACCAGACCAAGCAGGCTCAGGAGCTGGTCCCAGAACTCTGAACCACATATAAAAGAATTTTTAGAAGATTGGAAGGCTCACAGCTGGGGGAATTTGTGGCAGAAGCAAGAAATCTATTGCTTTCTAGTCCGGGACGCTCGGCTGCTCCAGGAGCCGCCATCTTG
>NW_006408603.1:4845850-4874914 GCF_000296735.1 Chrysochloris asiatica | reverse complement strand
TTATTATATATGCCTGAGTGGGTTTTTTTGTTTGTGTGTTTTTTAAAAAGCTAAAGTGGATAGAGAGAAATACTTTTAATTCATGGTATATGGAGGGGATTATAATCAATGTAATGAAACAAGTTATATGAATGGTTGAATGTGAAACTGATGATGTGCCCTGTAACCTTTCATTAAATCCACAATAAAAACTTTAAATTAAAAAAAAAAACATTACTAAGGAAAAAAAGAAAACTAAAATCCTTACAACTGGCCAATTTAAAAAATCATGATAGAGGAGAAAAGATTGAAGTTGTCAAAGATTTCAATTTGCTTGGATCCACAATCAAATGAGAGAGGCTACAGACTTGGAGTTTGGTGATGATTAGGAAGTAAGATAGGTGTAAGGGTTGGGCTTTTGTGGTGTTAACTTCCTATCATCACCAATGGAGGAAGTATTCTGGCTTCATAATGCATATGGAAACAGCAATCAAAAAATCAAATGATGTATTGCATTAGGCAAATCTGCCTCAAAAGACCTCTTTAAAGTGTTCAAAGCAAAGGTGTTAGTTTTAGTTAAGATGTCCCTGACCCAAGCCTGATATTTTCAATCACCTCATATACATGTGAAAGTTAGACCATGAATAAAGTAGACCATAGAAGAATCAATGCATTTGAATTATGGTGTTGATGAAGAATATTAAAGGTACCATGGATTGCCAGAAGAACAAACAAGTCCGTGTTGGAAGAAGTACAGCCAGAATGATCCTTAGAAGTCAGGATGGTGAGACTTCTTCATGTCTTGTTCTTTTGACATATAAGGAGGGACCAGTCCCTGGAGAACGTCATCATGTTTGGAAAAGTGAAGTATCAGGGTAATAGAGGAAGACCCTCAACAAGATGGATTGACATGGTGACAGAAACAGTGGGTTGAAGCAAAACAACAATTATAAGTATGGTGCATGCCCGGATAGTGTTTAGTTCTTTTGTGCATAGGGTCACTATGAGTCAGAACAGACTTAATGGCATCTAATAACAAGAAGAACAACTAATTTCTTAGAGTCTAAATTGGTAAAATGGATTCAGAATATGTTACGTCTGAGAGTTGTCATTCTGAAAAGACACGGTTGAATAGTTTAGGCATATTTTAAGAGTAGATGTTATCTCAAGTTATTAATTGCTGGTTTGCATGCTCTACCTGACCTATAGATAATTGAATACACACAACTTAGAGGGAAAGAGACTCAGGGACTCAATCAATTTGCCTTGGTTCTTGGGTTTTAGCTGTCTCTAGCCTAGACAAATGGAGTTGTCCATGTGGCATACCAGAAGAATATATGGAGGTTTGGTGCCAAAACCTCACAATGATAAACCTGGGACATTTCTCCAACTTTGTCCTTTGCATACACTGCTTTTAGGAACATGACAGAATTGTCAGTGGATGTAGACAATCAATGATTCAGAAACTTAGGACTGTATCTTGTCCAATCTTCCCTTTACCAACTTTATAATTGCCCAACAGAGGTGGGATGGATCCCTGCCATCCAAAATTTGAATCAGCTGTCAAAACTGATAATGCTATAAACACACATACCAAGAATATATGAATATTCATAAAAAATAATATATTAATAGGTCCATTGCTCACATATCAAAACTTTCTGAGAATAATGAGAAAGACCATGAAGGTCCAAAACTGGTCTAAGAGAGAGCAGGAAAGACTATAGACTTGAGGTTTATTGATGGTTAGGAAGTAGGGCTGGAGTAAATGCTGGGGCTTATGTGATATGAACTTTCTATCATCATCAATGAACTTCTCCAGCTTCCTTACAAACTTGCCCACATGTGCGACAGATGTGAATTGTGGAGCTTAAGAGCTGTCAGCATTCAAACATCAAAAATGGAGTCTATTTCTGGAATCTGTGAAACAACTGATAGCATGTATGATCCTAGAGGACACTAACCTGAGTGAAATTGGGTGGTGATAGTGATGATGTGCCATGGAGTAGGTTCCTACTCATAGCCACTCTGTATAGGTTTTCTGATGTTGTAAATCTTTACAGCAGCAGAAAGTCTCACCTTTCTTCAGCAGAGCAGCTGATGGATTTGAACTGATGACCTTATGATTAAGCAGCCCCATGGGTAACCCATTACACCACCAGGGCTCCTTGAGTGGAATTAGTCAACCACAAAAGGATTGTGACCACTTCTGTAAAAAGTTAAGAACAGGGTTATTAGATAATAGAAACATTCTATGATGATTTGCTAAGTGCAGTTGGCTATAGGACACTTAATAGCAACAAGAGGATAGACACATGTCACCTTGGGTGACAGGGAAGGAAATATACAAGAGAGAGATTGACAGAAGAAAGATGAAAGTAGCAGAGGACGTGGGGAAAAGTGCAAGAGTTAAAGTGAATAGAGGTAAATACAGTTAATGGATGGTACATGGAGGGGATTGCAATCATGGTAATGAAATGAAGTACATGAATTGTTTAATAAAAAACTGGTGACCTACTCCATAAACCTTCATTCAATTCACAATTAAAAAAAAAAAAGTTTTTTTAAAAATGCAGTCAAGCATCTTATTACACCAACATTACCAGTAATTTCTTTAAAAAGCTGCCTCCCCATCTTTCTGTCCTCCTGTGTGAGGAGTATCCATCCAGAATTCCACCACAGCAGTATCTGTGCCTGGGCAGAGCAGCTGTTGGGGTGGAGGTATCACTCCCACACAAAGAACAGCCATATGTGTCGAGGTGACAGGACATAATGAGCTTGTAGAGAATATTTAAATTACTAAATAGGATAGCATATTTACTACCATGTTTATCCCTATGCATTTGCAGTAAAAATCAAAGTGATGCCATTATGTGATCCTCTGGTGGCATGTACTTGGAAACTCTCCTTTTTAAGCCAGAATTAATTTGGGGATGTGTATGATTCTCCTTTTCAAAGAACAATTAAAGATCGGAACGGTGGGAATTAAGCAGAGAAAGAAGGAGGAGCTTCTAGTAGAGGCAGGAAAAAATCTATTCAACAGACTCATCCCTCTCTACTGTTTTAGTATGAGAATTCCCACAGCAAGGTGTAGAGGAAAGTTCTTTGGCTCAGAAGCAGAAGAAGAACTTGAGTTTGAACTCTGGTTCAGTCATTTAACATGTGGCCCCTTAGGAAATTTATTTTCCTATAACCTCACTCTCCCCATCTGTAAAGTAGGTATAACAGTACCTACCACCATAAGATTGTTATGAGGAATATATTTTTTTATTCATTTCAATTTCTGGTGCAGTGTGTACCAGACATACAATAGTTTTTCAGCAGGTGTGAGTACATTTCTACCACAATAGTCACCATCAGGACAACCACAAAATACCAAAGAATTTGTTAAAATGTCCATGGTTTGCATTCTTCAGCCCATTATGTATAAACTGTCTTCCAAAATTACTACTAAAAGGTTGTCTGCATTTTAAAACACCCAGAGAACGCATCACTTTGTCCACAACATACTCCATCTTCTGGTCACTCTGCTGAATAGAAAGTTCTTCCTTGTACTGAAATGAATTCTGGTTTGCCACAGGACAGCATCCCCCTTTTAACAGGAAAGGATTCTGGGTGATGTCAGCAGTTAAGCAGAAAATAAAATGGAGTCTGTGATTTCCATTTGTGAGATAATTTCAAGCCAGATATCTTGAACCCATCCAGGCACCAGGCACCCAAGAAATAAGTGTGAAATATTTTTAAATATCATTTTAAATGCACAGGACATATCAGAGGTAGCATGAAAGTAAAGAAAATCCTCTTAAGTCAAAAAGGATACAAAGGCACCAACCGAGAGAGGTGAATGAGTGCTGTGCAGGCAGCTATGCTGATAATACCTGCTTACCGTCCCTGCAGCATTCCATTTCAATGGGTTTTTCCTAGGGAAAATTAGAAACTGCCTGGAGTCTGCACAGGGGACCACCACATGAATCTGTGATCCTTAAAAACTAATCCCCCTCAGTGAGTGAATTATCTAGGAAAAAGTACTCTACAAAGAGAGACAGAAGGAAATTTGTGTGTCTTAGTTTAGGACTGAAGGTAGGTAGATACATAAAGGTCTTCTTTAAGACATCAGCTCCTAGGAATGTAGATGGAATTCATACATTCTGAAGAGGTTTAGAACTCTAGTAATAAATTAAAGAGGTCTCAGCTGATTATATCCCAGACTGGCAAAAACAAAGGCAAAGATTCTCAAAAGTAATCAACCTTAATCCTAGGCCTCAAGGAATTCTAACCATTAAGCTTCCAATGAACATGACCTCACAATTGAAATGCATAAATTAGTCCCACAAGGACTTCAGATATTCGACTAAGCAGATACAGAATATAAAATAAATATTAAAAATAAAAGGAAGATAGAGTCTCTACTCAGTGGTTTTCAACCTGTCTGGACAGGGCTAGTGAAAGGAGATGGGGAGAAGACTCTTGTGGTTCAATAGTGAGTAATTGCTATCAGGACTGACTGTGAGGGTCAGAAATGTAAAAGTAGATGTTTTGTAACGAAAGGAGGGGAGTGGTTGATTTTGCAGTCTAGGAGAGGAGGACCCAGGGACCATCAAGGGAGAAGAGCGGAGTGTGGGACCCTATCCAGAGAAGCAGTGACTCCAGAGTTGGATGTGGAGAGATGGAGTGTCTGGGGACCCTGGACTCAGGGAAGGAGAGGAGCTGTGTGCTGACAGCCAGGGGGCGGGCTTGAGGTGTGTGCCCTTTGGTTGTTTAAGTGGTTGTATATTCTTGAGTGCTTCAGTGTACACCCCACCCCAAAAGATATTATTCTAGGAAAAAAAATAAATAAAAGCAAGAAAAGGTAAATATACTTATTAACATTAGATTTTTGATAAATTAAGGACACATGTTATAATTCCAATTAAGTCTGAAATACGTGTGACATCCAAGTTAGTGAAGGAAGAAAATGCAAATATTTTCCTTTTTTTAAAAAAAAAGGTAAATGAGGAGTCAAAAAGAAAAAAATAATAATAATGGAAAAAATAGAAAGCACAAAATAAGACGGTAATTTAAACTAAAGTGTATCAGTAATAGCATTAACTGTCAATAAACTTGTCCAAGGGTCCTGGTGTAATGCTATAGGATAAGCACTGGACTGTTAACCTCAAAGTCAGAGGTTCAAATACACCAGCCACTCCTTGGAAACTCTATACGAGGTCGCTAATGGTACTGAACAACAACAAAGTTAAAAGAGAATCATAAGTATTATTGGATCAGATGAAGGAACAAAATCTAACTGATCTAATATAAAGATACAAAAAGGTTGAAAGTGAAGTGGGTATAACTTATTGAATTGTGTCCCCCAAAATTATGTCTTGTAATTTCTACTATAATCTCATGTGGGAATAGGATTTTCTTTGTTATGATAGTGTGGCACTATTATTGTAGGGTGTGTCTTCAATCAACCTCTTCTGAGATTAAAAGAACAAATAAAGCAAGGGGCAAAAAGCACTGATGGTAGAAGACAGGTGTCATGCCACAAGAGATTTTCAAGGAGCCAAGGCACAGAAGCTAAAAAGAGAGTAGGACCTTCTCCTAGAACCAACAGAGAATGCCTTCTCATAGATTCAAACTCAAAAACACATTACCACTGAGCTGATTCCAAATCATAGCAAACCTCTGCAGGATTTCGCTCTGGTAGCATAGTGGTTACGAATCGGGCTGCGAACCTTAAGGTCAGCGGTTCGAAACTACCAGCTGCTCCGCGGGAGAAAGATGAGGCTTTCTACTCCCATAAAGATTTACACCCTCGGAAGCCCTATACAGGGTCGGAACCGACTCGATGGCACATAACAACAAAACAACAACAAATCTTTATAGGAACAGAAAGTCTCCTCCTTCTCTTGTAGATCAACTGGTAGATTCAAACTGCTGATCTTGTGATTAGCAGTCCAATACATAACCCACTGTGTCCCCAGGGTTCCTTTGTCAGAACTGAATTTGAACTTACAGCCTCCTAAACTGTGAAAAAAAATTTATTTGTTAAAGCACAGGAGGCACTCACTCATCTCTGCCAAGAAATTTGGAAGACAACCATCTGGCCAACTGATTGTGCCCATTCCAAAGAGAGGTGACCCAACGGAATGTGGAACTCACCAGACAATCTCTTTGATGTTCCATGCAAGTAAAGTTTTACTAAAGGTAATACAGAAACAGCTACACTCATACATTGACAGAGAACTTCCAGAGGTTCAAGCTGGATTCAGAAGAGGCCGTGGAATGAGGGATATCATTGCTGTGTCTGATGGATATTGGCTATTTTTTCTATAATTCCATTTAGGTTCTATTTCTAATTTTTACTTTCAGCATTATCACTTTTCATTTATATTCTGCATTTTCATCATTGTTGGCCATTTCCCTTCTTTGGTTATCCATTTTTGTAATATGTCATGTGGGTTTATTTCAAAGAGACAAAGAGGTAGCAGTTCTATACTTTTCTGTGTGAATGGTATAACAGATACGCAATCACCAATTACTGATAGAATTTCATAATGCACATCTGTTATTTATATAGTGATTTGTAAACTGAAAATCTAGCAATGAAGTATGTCCTTTATGTAATTGTTGTTGTTGTTATGTGCTGTCAAGTAGATTCCGACTCATAGGAACCCTGTAGAGAGTTTCCAAGGAGCAGTTGGTGAGTTTGAACCACCGACCTTGCAGTTCACACAACTTTGCAGTCTGATGCATTAGCCCACAGCACCACACCAGGACTCCTTTATATAATTACTAATTTATGTAATTACTACCAGTTAATATGCTACAGTAACTGAAATTTAAACCCTGTTATTTGTTCACTATTATTTAAACTGTGGTAAACAAAATGTCTGTCTTTCTGAACTATGCAACATGAGGATTGCCCACATATTGTTGAATTCAGTTTGATAGCATGTTGCTTAGGAGTTTTGCATCTCTGTTTATACTAACACTGGATGATTATTTTCCTTTTTAATATTTGTGTTTTGGGGGTTTGGTATCAAGGTTATTTTACCTTATACAATGAATTAGGGGCTATGTCCTCTTTTATATTCTCTGCAAAAAAATTGTATACAATTGAAATTATTTCCTCCTTCCATGTTTTGTTCAATTCATCCGTGAAGTCATTTGGGACTGGCATTTCTTTGTGGGAAGATTGTGGACTAGATATTCAATTTCTTTAATGGTTATAAAACAATTTGAATTTTCTATTTCTCTTTGAATCCGTTTTGATAAATTTTATTTTTTAGGAGTTTGACCATTTCATCTCAGTTTTCAAATGCATTTTGGAATAAAGTTATTCATAATATCATATCTTCAAGATATTATTACAACTAAGTCCCCTTTTCACTTCCAGACTTTGTGTCCTTTTCTCTCTCTTTTGTTTAGAGGGTTAACTTCATGAAAATTTTCAGAAAATAACCATTGACTTTACTAAGTCTCGCAATTTCATTTCTGTTTATATTCTGTTTTGTAGATATCTCTTACCTTTATTTCTATTCTTTTCCATTCTTTGGATTAATGTCTTTAAAAGTTTAACTTCTTGCAATGGATATTTAGTGCATTAAATTTTAGCCATTCTTGTTTTTTAACTTCTTTGTATATATTGGTTTAGCACATCTCATAGGTTCTTTTTTTATTATGGCAAAAAATATATGCTAAAACAATGGTTGTTATCCTGGGTTTTACATGTTTAACTCAATGACATTATGTTAATCTTATTGTGCATTCAGCACTGCTATTCATATCCAATTTTTTTCATCACCCTTGATAGAAAAAGACTCCCAAATATTTCCTTCCCCACAGCCTCTGGTTACTATTTTGTCTCTATACATTTGCTTATTCTAGATATTTCATAAAAGTGGGATCACACAATATTTGTCCTTTTGTGACATATTTAACTCAGCAGAATGCTTTCAAGTTTCATCCATATTGTATCATGTATTATGACTTCATCTCTTTATAGCTCAGTAATGTTTCACTATATGATGCTGTAAATCTATTCTAGTTATCTAGCTCTACTATCATAGAAATACCACACGTGCATGGCTTTAACAAACAGAAATTTATTCTCTCACAGTTTAGAAGGCTAGAAATCCCAAATTAAGAGTACTGGCTCTAGGAGAAGGCTTTCTTTCTCTGTCTGGGGAAAGGACCTTGTCTCCTTCCAGCATCTATAGGCCCAGCATTCATTGGAGATCTCCGTGTTATCTTGGCAGCAATATTCCCCTGGATCTAGGAGCTTCACAGTGCGGGTATTCTAGGTCCAAAAGACACACTCCACTCCTGGCTCTTCTTTCTTGGTGGTAATAGGTCCCTCTTTCTCTGCTCACTTCTCTCTCCTTTATCTTTGTAAGATGAAAGATATTGCAGGCCATATCCCCAAGGAAAACTACCCTTCAATTAACTGGCTGCTCATAGCAGATCTCATAATGGAATTGATTACATTATATTAGATTTCATCATGGGGGATGACTATAGTTTACCTATCAAACCACTGAGAATCCTGGCCCAGTTAATTTGACATTCTGGCTGCACTTCTTCCAAGACAGATTTTTTTATTCTTCTGGCAGTCCATGATTCTTTTAATACTCTTCTCCAACATCATAACTCAAATGCATCGATTCTTCTTCAGTCTTCCTTATTCAATGTCCAACTTCACATGCATATGAAGTGATTGAAAAATATGACGGCTTGGGTCAGGGGCACCTTAATCCTGAAACTAACATCTTTGTTCTTGAACACTTTAAAGAGGCTTTGTGCAGCAGATTTGCCTACTACAATACATTGTTTGATGTCTTGACTACTGCTTCCATGAATGTTGATTGTGGATCCAAGCAAAATGAAGTCTTTAACAACTTCAATCTTTTCTTCATTTATCCGACGTTAGTTATTGGCCCAGTTGTGAGGATTTTTGTTTTCTTTACACTGGGGTGCAATCCATACTGAAGGCTGTTCTGTATTTTAAGTCCTCTTCACTTTCAGCAAGCAAGGTTGTATCATCTGCATATCGTAGATTGTTAATGAGACTACCTCAATTTTGATGCCACGTTCTTCTTCATATAATCCAGTTTCTCAGATTATTTGATCATCATACAGATTCAATAAGTATGGTGACAGGACACACAACTTTCCTGAGTTTAAACCATTCAGTGCCCTCTTGTTTCTGTTCTAAACATTGCCTCTGAATTTATGTACAGTTTCATCAAGAGCACAACTAAGTGTCTGCAATACCCGTTTTTCATTTCTCATGATTCACACAGTTGAAAGCCTTTGTATACTCAAAAAAACACAAGTAAACATCTTTAGACTTCAGCTTGAATTTCTGACAATTCTCTGTTTCAACCACTTTTGAATTATCTTCAGCAAAGTTTTCTTTGCATGTGATATTAATGACATTGTTTAAAATTTTCCACACTCCATTGGACCACCTCACTTTGGAATAGACACAAATATGATTCTCTTCCAATCAGTTGGCCAAGTATCTGTCTTCCAAATTTTTTGACACAGATGAGTGAGAGCCTCTAGTGTTCTTTCAGTTTGTTGTATTCCGTCAATTCTTGGAGCCTTTTCACCAATGCCATCAGTGCAACTTGTACTTCTTCCTTCAGTACTATCAGTTCTTGATCATATGCTAACTCTTGCAGTGGCTAAACAGTTTCATTCATTTTCAGTACAGTGACTGTATATTCCTCTAATCTTCTTTTAATGCTTTTTTGTGTTATTCAATCTTTTACCCACAGACTATTTCAATATTGCTAGTTAAGGCTTGAATTTTTCCTTCAATTCTTTCCGCTTGAGAAATGCTGAGTGTTTTCTTCCCTTTTGATTTTCTAACTCCAGGACTTTGCACATTTTATTCATTTTATTATAAGATTTGACTTTGTCTTCTCAAGTTGCTCTTTGAAATTTTCTGTTCAGCAATTTTGCTTCCTCATTCCTTCTACAATGGAGAGCACGTTTCAGACTCTCTTGTGGCATCCTTTTTTTTTTTTTTCTTTTTCTTTCTTTCCAGTATTTTTAATTACCTTTGCTTACTTCTTTTATGATGATCTTGATGTTATCCCATAACTCTTCTGGTATTTGGTCATTAGTGGCTGATGTATCAAATCTGTTCTTGAAATGATCACTAAATTCAGGTGGGCTATATTCAAGGCCATATTTTGGCTCTTATAGACTTACTTTAATTTTCTTCAGCTTCAGCCTTGCATATGATGAGCATTCCTCAGTTGGTCCCTGTTCTGAAGTTGGCCCCTGGCCTTATTTTGGCTGATAGTGAGCTTCTTTACCTTCTCTTCCCACACATGTAGTCAATTTAATTTCTGTGGGGTTAATCTGATTAATGACATATTTGGATGTATTTCGGTATTTTTGGATTTATTTTTCCCATCTATTTTGTATTTCCTATTTATTTCACCATTTGTCAGTTTGTTATACTGTGGTGACTTACATGTTGCTATGATACTCGAAGCTACGTCACTGGTATTTTAAATACCAGCAGGGTCATCCATGGTGGACATGGTTCAGTGGAGCTTCCAGACTAAGACAGACAAGGAAGAAGAAGATGCAAACTACTTCTGTATAACTTACGAGTAACAGTGGAACATTGTCAGATATAGTGCTGGAAGATGAGCCCCTCAGGTTGGAAGGGACTCAAAATACAACCGGGGAAGAGCTGCCTCCTCCAAGTAGAGTTGACCATAATGATGTGCGTCATATTTTGGCAACCTATGGTCTGTTCCACAGTCTGACCTTGGCCTTGGTTTGGTTGATTACATTGAGTTTTTCTACTGTCTCTTCCCACAGATATAGTCAATTTGATTCCTGTGGATTCAATCTGATGAGGTTCATATGTATAGTTGTCTTTTATGTTGTGTAAAAAGTTATTTGTAATGAATAAGTTGTTGCTGTTGCTAAACTCTATCATGTGATCTCCAGCATCATTTCTATCACCTAGATCATATTTTCCAATTGCTGATCTTTCCTCTTTGTTTCCAGTCTTCTAATTGCAATCCCCAGTAATTATCAATGCATCTTGAGTGCATGTTTGATCAGTTTCAGACTGAAGAACTTGGTAGAATTCTTCAATTTCATCATCACTGGCTTTAGTGGTTGGCAAGTAAATTTGAATGATAGTGGTACTAACTGGTCTTCCTTGTAGGCATATGGATGTTATCATATCACAGACAGCATCATCCTTCAAGATAGATCTTGAAATATTCTTTTTGATGATAAATATGATGCCATTCCTTTTAAATTTGATGTTTCCAGCAAACCATACAATTATTGGGTCCAAAATGGCCAATTTCAGTCCATTTCAATTTCAGTAAATGCCTAGGATATTGATCTTCATGTGTCCCATTTCATCTTTTACAATTTCCAATTTTCTAAAGTTCATATTCTGTACATTCCTTGTTCTGATTATAAATGGGTGTTTTCAGCTGTCTCTCCTCATTTTGAGTTGTGCCCCATCAACAAATGAAGGTCCTGAAAGCTTTGCTCCATCTACATTGTTATGGTCAACTCTACTTTAAGGAGGCAGCTTTTCCCCAATCATATTTTGGGTGTCTTCCAACCTGACGGGCTTATCTACTGGCACTACATCTGACAATGTTCCACTGCTATTCCTAATGATTTCCTACTGTAACCCAGTATCTGACAATGTTCTGCTGCTATTCATAAGGTTTTCAGTGGCTAACCATTCAGAAGGAATCTGCCTCTCCTTCTTCCTAGTTTGTCTTAGCCAGGAAGCTCCCCTGAAACCTGTCCACCATGGGTGATCTTTATTATTGCTAAGTGCCATTGAGTTGGCTCCAACTCATAGTAATCTTGTATAGGGTTTCCAAGGCTTTAAATCTCTGTGGGAGCAGAAAAACCCCATCATTCTCCTGCAGAGCAAGTGGACTCAAACCACCGACCTTGTGGTTTGCATTCCAACAGGGTGGCCCTGTTGTTGTTATTGTTAAGTGCTGTCAAGTTGGTTCCAACTTATAGAAATCCTGTATAGAGTTTCTGAGAAGTGGTTGTTGAGTTTGAACTGCCTATCTTGTAGTTCAATCCAACTTTGCAGTCCAGTGCATACTGGTATTTAAAATACCAGTGGCATAGCTTCCAACATCACAACACACAAGATACCACAGTACAACAAACTGATGATTAAGTGGTGGAGTATTAGAAGCCCTGAAATGTGGAGGTACTTGGGGGAAGGATTGAAGTTGTCTATTATTATAGCTAATATGGAGCAAGGAGAATGCTACTGTGATTTTATTTTTCTCCGTCTTTTCCTCTCCCTCATTCCCTGGCTTATGTGGCCTGGGGAAGCAGAGGTTAAAAGTCACAGCAGTAATTCAAATTAGTAGGTTATGAGTGACTAAGTACCATTTGAATCTGTAAGACAAAAATCAAATGTTATATCAGGGGTCTTTATTAGAAGCAGTTCTAATACTGCTGTAGCTAGTAAAAGAAAAGGAATATCATCAGATCAGCAGAAACATGGAGGACCAGCTGAAAAACATGTGCAGAACACAGGACAGGCAGTAGTAACACTAAAGTTCATTCCTCATGATCAATATGGGTCTGACAGTGTCTCTGCTGTCAGAGGCCACTTCAACCTAGGGATATTCAAAAACAACATGACAGAGTGCCACTATCCTTCAAATCTCAAAGGCTCTGTGCTGCTATAAATGAACTGTTCCTGAATCTTAGCATTGTTCCCTCAAGATTCAAAATGTGAAAAGGCAGTGTCAGATTGGTTGAGTCAAGACCACAGCCCAGTTCCTAATGACCCTAAGGCTGGGAAGAAGAGACTCTCTCCTTTGATTTATTTCCATTGTGAAAGAAGTGCTGTCACAAAATTGAAGTACACAATTGGTAACTTACCAAGACTAGAATGGGAGTGTTGCTTATTAAGTAGCTCAAAGGAATAGCAAATGTGCAGTATATCATTATAATATTGTGTGATGTTGTTGTTGTTAAGTGCCATTGAGTTGATTCTGACTCATAGCAACCCTGTATAGGGTTTTCAAGGAGTGACTAATGAGTTTGAACTGTTGACCTTGTGGTTCAAACTGACATTTAGGTCCAGTGCTTTACTTCACAGCACCATACCAGACTCCTGTGTGATGTCAGTAATATCTGTATTAACATTACTGTCAAAATGAGTTTGGCATGGTACAACATGAGTGAACTTTGAAATATTATGCTGAGTGAACTAACTCAGTACAGAAGGACAAATATTATATGAGCTCACTTATATGAAATATCTAGAATAGGCAAATATATAGAGACCAGAGTTTATTAATGATTACCAGGGGTACTTGGGAGGGCAAGCTGGCAAAGTATTGCCTAATGGGTATTGTGTTTCTGTAAAGGGTGGTGGAAAAAACATGGAAACAGATATTTAATGTAAACATAGTAAACATAATTAGTGTCACTCAATTGCATGTGTGAAAAAGATTGAAATGATACATACTCTATTTTATATATCATCACAATAAAAGTTTTAAATAATAAGTGATAAAATTTTGTAGGTATGTGAGTATGTGGGAATGTGAAGTTTGCCAGATGTAAAGCTATGTTGAAAAGAACTTCAACAGAAAATAGGATGATTCCAGAGACTGCAGGACAGGGGCCAGAGAACCAGAATCAATACAATATCCCAGACCTGCAAGGAATCAACCAAGGAAAAGCCAGGAACTTCCGGCAGGCTAGGACAATTCTCTCTCCACCAGGCCCAGAGAGAACTGGTACAAAAAGAGCCTCAAGTAAAAGCCTGCATAGTATAAAAATTACAAACACAATTTCTCCAGTAATTTTATAGAAAGTTCAACCACAGGCTTGAGACTGTTATGTTTGGATGGTTAGGTTAACAGGAATTATTTACAACTAGAAAATTCATTTCCTAAATTGTCTACAATAAACATGAACAGTTTTCATAATCAGAAAATAAAGGGTTTTAAAAATAAGAAATACTCCAGGAGAACTGACCCCTTCCTTTCCTTTTTCTGCCAGAGTAAATCATCTGGGGATATCAAATAGGAATTAAATGTGCAAAAGGGAGTATGTTTTTGGAGTGCATGTAGAAGACAAAATTTAGCAGGATTTTCATCTTTAAGAAACCAGGATTCAGTCTTCATGGTTTGGATCTGGGTTGGGTTGGATTGGGTTAGGTTGGGTTGGTCTCAGCCCATTTAGTTTCTCTTAGTTGGTTTGCACTTTGCAAAAGTGAGCTGCAATAATGGACTGGAGTGGGACCAAGGAAGCAGGACAATTACTGCAGTACATTCTCCTTGCTAAAAAGGTGATTCAAAGTAATCCATCACTGTTCCTTATTGGAGACAGACCAATGCTAAAACAAACTCATGCTAAGGGTGTTAATGAGTTAGCACCTTAAAGAGATTCTTCCTGTGAAGTCAGAAGAATTGAAAAAGCATTGAATAAAACAAGAGTTCTACAGATAGATAGTGGCATGCAAAGTGGGGAGTGGGAGGTGGGAGTGGTCCATCCAGGTAAAGAGGAATATTTTATCACTGACATTGCTTAAAATTAGCAGTGCTTGATGATAATAAAAAGCAGACTGAATTTTCTTTGTTTTTATTGTTGTTCTAAAATTAAAGACAATACACCTCCTGTTGCTTGTATCCAGGGCAGATCATTCTAACCTCACTCACCTTCATACTGACCAGTTCTCTGAACCTTTCAGTGTTTGGAACAAATCTGTACTTTCACGGTCTTTGGTTTCTCTGCACATAAAACAACGCCCACCAATGGGAGAGAGTTGAGGCTGGGGCAAGTTTAGATATCATTAATCAAGCCCTCTTATTTCACAGTAAAGGAAACTGGTGCAGAGAGAAGAATTGACTTACCCATACTAGAGGTAGAGCTGGGACTTGACCTCCAGCCTTTGAGTCTCTGAATCAGGACATCAATACAACCCAGAAGTTGGCATGGAGAGTTCAGGTTTCCACAATTGTTTAGGGATTCCTTTACCAATTCAACCAAGAACTTTCCCTTCATTATTGAGCCCTATAACAAAAGTAATGTGCTCTCTGTCTGAGCCAGAAGACAGTTTTCTCAAAGGAGGATTAAAACCTCTCCCTTTACAGTCACCTGAACATAAACTTGATGGCTCCCCTGGATTCTACTCATAGAATGTTTCTGGATTTCAGCAATAAAAACTACAAAACACACACACTCCCTGTGAGGTCAACATTTCCTGTGCTCCTCAGACTTTGTGTAGTTTTTTCAATTGACTGCTCCATGCAGCTTATGGCATTAATGACTCTGCATCCTTCATTCTGAAGCCAGAGCCTTTCCAAAACCTTCAAGTTTCTTTTAGCTGTAGCCATCCCAGAAGGCCCAGCCCCTGGAGGGACAGAGAGGTGGCTGCTTCCTTTCCAGCTTTCACTGATATCTTAGAGATGCAGTGGAGGAAAGCATTAGCATATCTGAAATCCAATTACATTTTTTATTGTTGTAAAAATATAGATAACATTTGCTCAGTCAACATTTTTTACATACCCAATTCAATGGAACCAATTACATCAATTCTGTGCAACCATCACCAATTTCTGTTGCGAAAGTTTTCATCACCATAAACAGAAACTCAATGCTTCATTAAGTAATATTCTCCCTTCCCTCTTCCTCTCATACTGGCAACCACTATTAACTCACGACCAAATTGTTTTCTGTTTTGAATTTCCTGTTAATACCATGTGTTTTCAAGGAGCTCTGGTAGCTTAGTGGTTACGAGCCTGACTGTTAACCTCAAGGTCAGAAGTTCAAAACTACCAGCTGTTCTGTTGGAGAAAGATGAGGCTTTCTTCTCCTGTAAAGATTTACACGGAAACCCAATGCAGGATCACGATGAGTCGGAACTGACTCCAGGGCACACCACCACCACACATGGAAGACATGCTGAAATCAAGAGGAAATTTTTTTGAGGTTATATTATGCATTTGGATACAATTATGTGGGACATATATGTCCCAAGCAATGCCAGTGGAGTCTAAAGGTAGAATCGGTGGGGTGAGGCCCATTTCTTCAGATTCGTGCAGTTATTCGGGTCCCTGCCAGGCAGGAGCACATGCTATAACTAGGATTGCAGCTTCCCAAGAGGTTCTGAGAGGCTGAAAATGTTTGTGGGTGATAATATGTCTCATGTGTCATGAAAAAGTTAAACTCTGATCTCTAAGCATATGCCAATTCTAGGTGTTTCATATAAGTAACACCATACAAGATTTTTCTTTTTGTGTCTGGCTTATTTCACTCAGTATAAGGTTTTCAAGGTTCATCCATGTTGGGGCAGGAATCTGGACTTCCTTTCTCTTGATGGCAGAATAACATTGACCAGAAGAGACTTTCTTAGCAAGCTGTGATCCAGAGGCTGACATGATGGCCACAAGATAGCTCTCCAGAAAAATCAGATTGAATATCAGCTGGAGTAAAGTGTCTGTAATGAATGAAGTAAATCGACAGCTCACCCATAACAGAACTCATGACCTGATGCACTCTACAAGCAGGCTGAAGTTCTTTCCAGTTGTCCATTATTTTTAGATTACCCGTGCCATTCCCCTCCTCATTAGCCTAAGTCATGGAGAGTTCATGGTTGGTACAGCTGAATCATTGCCCAAGTGACTCAGCCTCCTGATTAAAAACAGACCCAAAAAGCCTTATTAGTCCATCACTGCTTAAAGAATTAAGTCTCAGTTCCCTAACTGGATATCCAAGGCTTTTGGATAAACTAGGCCCAATCAACCTTGCTAGCTTGCTTCATCATCCATCATCACCATAGGCCCCCTCTTTTTTTTTTCTTCCTTGCACCCCCACTTTCCATGTCTAATGCCTATTCATTCTCCAAGACTCAGCTTAAGTCACTTTCTCCAAGATGTTTACCTCATCCTAGACTTATCACCCTGCTTTACAAGCACCTATTTCATTGTCTCCCCCATTAGAATGCAGGTTCTAGGTCTCCAGTGTAACATAAAGGTGTGACTGTAGACAAGTCTTTCAATCTATCTAAGCTTTGATTTCATCATTTGTGAAATGGAAATAAGAATAGTATCTTCTGATAAGGTTTTTAGGAAGAATAAATGAACTAACATGTTTAAAGCACATAGTAAGCACTCAACAAATACATGTTGCTATTATTATCAGTAACCAAAGCATAGGCAAAACTTGATAATCCTTGGTCTTCCTAGTATCTAGCCCAATTTCTGGTATAAAATAAATACTCAGAGGCTGGCGGACGTGGGACTCAGGGAGGGAGAGAGGCTGTTTGCTGACAGACAGGGGGGCGGGCCTGGGGGGCGTATCCTTTGGTTATTTAATGATGCATGGAAGGGACTCTAATCATTGCAATGAAATGAAATATGATAGGATGAATGTAAAACTGATGTTCGCCCATGTAAACCCACTTAATTCATAATAAAAACTAAAAAAAAAAAAGAGATAGGAATAAGATTCTTATGATTCAATAGTGAGTATTTGTTATCATAACTAATTGAGATGGTCACAATGTAAAGGTAGAAGTTTTGTAACAGAAACAGGGGAGTAGTTAATCTTACAGTCCAGGAACAGAAGGCCCTGGGACCATCAAGGGAGAAGAGCACAAGCGGTGTGCGGGACCCTATCCAAAGAAGCAGGGACACCAGAGATGGAGGCAGAGATGGGGACATGGAGAGATAGAGCAGCTGAGGACTCTAGACTCATGGAAAGAGAGGGACTGAGAGCTGGCAGCCAAGATGCAGGCTTGCAGAATGTGTCCTTTGGTGGTGTAGATTATTATACATGCCTGAGTGTTTTTTGGTTGATTTTTTCAAAACTAAAGTGAATAGAGAGAAATATTATTAACTGATGGTACATGGGGGGGATTATGATCATTGTAATGAAACAAGGCATATGATTGGTTGAATGTAAAACTGATGATCTGCCCTGTAAACTTTCACTCAATTCACAATAAAAACTTTTTAAAAATTAAAAAAATAAATACTCAGAATTACTTGTTGATGCGAGGGAAGGAATCTTCTCATCAAGGATCAAACCTATCCCCTCGGTAAACAGGGTTGGTAGGGACAGGCAACTTAGACATTGGCTACCTAAAAAGGCACAGAATGGCTGGCTTACAATTTTTCAAGAGGGAGTTTAGTTTTAGAGTGTGCTGGGGAAGGTAGAGTCTCTACTGAATAATTTTCATCTTGTCTAGATGGGTCTGGTGAAAGGAGATGGGGATAGGATTTTTTTATTCAATAGTGAGTAATTGTTATCATGACTAATTGCAATTGTTACAACTCTAAAGGTATAAGTTTTGTAGCATAAAGGGGGAATAGTTCATTTTACATTCCAAGAGCAGAGGACCCTGGACCACCAAGACAGAAGAACATGAGTGGAATGTGGGACCCTATCTAGAGAAGCAGCAACACCAGAGATGAAGGCAGAGATGAAGACATGGAGAGATAGAGCAGCTGAGGACTCTAGAGTCATGGAAAGAGAAAGGCTGTGTGCTGGTGGCCAGAAGGCAGGCTTGAAGAATGTGCCCTTTGGTGGTTTAAATATTATACATTTATAATAAATGATAATATATTTCTGAGTGTTTTTGTGTACATAAAAAAAGAGGGAATAGAAGCAAATACTGTTAAATGATGATGCATGGAGAGGATTGTAATCATTGCAATGAAACAAAATATGATAGGATGAGGGCAAAACCGATGTTCTTCCATATAAACTATCACTCAATTAACAATAAAAGCTTTAAAAAAATTACTTGTTGAGTAAATGAATGAATGAATGTACTCCATCACACCTAAGTATTTGCTAAACACTTCATGCCTTTATGATGTCCTTATACATTCTGTTTGGATAGTCTGTCTCTTCTCCTTATCCCATTTCATTCCCTTTCTACCTGGTGAAACTCCTATTTATCCTTCAAGACCAACATTAAATGTCACATCCTCTTTCCAACCTTCTGAGAGTCCCTTAGAACAAATCAATCTGAGCTTACACAGAACTTTGTTCATATCCTATTATCAGGCCATACAACAATTGTAACTGTTTGCTTATACAATTAGATAGACCTCTACTTCTTTACAGTGACCTTCTCTTCTGCCCCAGTTGCAACTCAGTAGTTAGCAGTGTAGGCATACGTTAGACACTTACTAGACAAAGAAGACCCCAGACATTGATTCTAGGGTCACAGAGGTGATAAGGAAAAGAAAGGCAAAGGACATTCCCTGAATAGGTCGAGAATTTGGCTGTATGCTTGGAGCAACATTACTATTTCTTTATTTCTATTACTTACTGTGCAAACATTCAAACAACCATAAAGGGAAAGAATTATCCACTATCCTATTTTACTATCCTACCAACTGCTTTCATTTGTCTTTGTTCCCCTACAGTCTTTTATTTCTATGCAGGCATAATTTTACATAATTGCACTCATAATGTAGACACGACTTGGCATTCTGCTTTTTTTTTTAACTTAACCTTCTCTCTTAGCATTTTCCCAAGTTACTATGCTATCTGCAAAATTATTTATACTGGCTTCATACTATTCCATCTGGTTGTTTCTAAATTATCCCCAGTAAATATAATGATGTACCAAAAATCCTCTTGCATAGAGCTTTTCTTCTTCTAATTGGTGTATTTTTTTTTTTTTCAAACATTCCTGACCAAGGCTGTAAGTTAACCTCAGAATTCTCCAGAAGTCTTGACAAAAGAGCTGACATACTTATTTTAAAGTCTCAGTAAGCAAAAAATTAAGACTAAGAGGTCAGTTAAGGCAGGATACAGGGTCTTGAATAACAGTTCTCAACCTCTGGGTGTGCATTAGAATTCTCAAATCTTTTAAAAATACCATTGCATAGGCCCAACCCTGGGCTGATTGAATCAGAATTTTGGGGAGTGGGTCAATAAAAAAAATTTTAACGTCTCCAGGTAATTGCAACTCACAGTAAGAATTCCTAGTCTAGCTTCTACCAAGTGAGAGAATTAGCAAGAACATCAGGCAAGTTGGTGGGTCTTTTGTGCTAGAGTAGAAACTTTAATGACACCAGCGAGGGGTGGTGTTTCCAGACCACAGAGGTTAGTGATAGGCAGAGATTTTGTTGGAGGCTCATGAAAAATCTGAACAATCATTCTTTCATTTATCCAACAGATATTTATTACATGCCAAACTGAACAAAACTTTGCCCCTGAATTCCAGTAGATATGTATTCAATGGCCTTCTTTATTTTCTGCTTGAATGTAAATAAATGTCTTGAAGTTAACATGTCCAAAACATAATGCTTATTTATCCTGATCAAACTAAATCTTCCAACAGTCTTTCTCACATCAGTTAATAGGAACGTCTTACCTGTCAATTGCTCCAACCCAAAGTCTGATCAAGGTATCATTCTTGATGAGTCTCCTTTTGTCACGCTTCACATTCCAATTCATCAATGAATCCTGTAGATTTTCCCTTCAAAATATATCCCGAGCTTAATCACTTCGCACCACCTCCACCCACTAGCATCTTGATTCAAGCCACCATCCCCCCTGCCAAATTTATTGCAAGAGTCTACTAAACACTCTCCTTGATTCCACCCTTATCCTTTGCAGATTGTTCTCCACACAGTAGCCAGAGTGATCTTTTAGAAACTTTTCAGATCATATGTTCTTACTGCTGTTAAGTGCCATCAAATCGATTTTTGACTCATAGGAACCCCATATGATACACTACAACTGGCCCATCATATTTTCTAGGCTATAATCTTTATAAAAGCTGATCATTAGGCATTTTTCCTGTAGAACCATTGTTGGTGTTGTTCTAACTCATAGCAACCCTGTATAGGGTTTCCATGAAGTGACTGGTGGGTTTCTGCCACCAACCTTGCAGTTCGCAGTCCTGTGACTATCCTAGAGTACCACACCAGGACCCCTAGATAAACATTAGTAGGTGGATTCAAACTGCCACCTTTTCAGTTAGCAACCGAACACTTAACCATATTTTGTTGTTGTTGTTAAGTACCATTGAGTCAGTTACAACTCATAGCAACCCTGTATAGGGTTACCAAGGAGTGACTGGTGAGTTTAAACTACAACCTTGAGATTCAAATGACCTTGCAGTCCAGTGAACTGTATGGTGGTGGTGGTGGTTATGTACCGTGGAGTTGGTTCTGACTCATAGAGATCCTGTACAGGATTTCTGAAGCTGTAAATCTTTATAGGAGCAGAAAGCCTCATCTTTCTCCCATGGAACAGCTGGTAGTTTTGAACTGCTGACCTTGAGGTTAGCAGCCCAACTCATAACCACTACCCTACTAGAGCTCTTTGATAGAGCATGAAAGGGTGTCATTTCACAAAGTGGCTAGAAAATGCCTCCGCTAAGGAAATAAAATGGAAGCAAGTCCCAGGTGAAGTGAACCAGGACTAGAAGTGGACACATAGCAAAAAAACTATTGATACCTCTTCCATATCTCCTCAACATCCTTTATTCAGGTAAATGCCAAAGGTATCCTTCCGCAAGTACCTACCACTCTCACCTGAAGGTTTTCAAAATCCCAGTCTACACATGGAAGTAAATGCCACTGGAAACAACTCTCCACCAGTGGTGAAAGAGAGTTAGAGAATAAGTACCCCAGCTCCCTCGCCTTTCAGTGGGACAATTCTGAGGCATTTTCAAAACCATCTCCCAGAGTGCCCTGGGGGTAACTCTCAATTGCCCACAGTGGTAACCTGCTGAGTAGTATCTATATTGGCTTTTTTCCTGTCTCTCTTGTGGGTGCTTCATGGGCTCACAGTACTCTGGGTTCATTCACCTCAAATCCTAATCTCAGAATGCAGTCTAAAACAGAAAAGAGCTCACCTGCGCTTATAGCCTGCAAATGGACAAAAGCAATATGCACAGGGGAAAGGAGGCCTGTGCAGGGGGAGCCACATGCAGGGTGGGTGGTGGACACAGGCTGGCGGTGTTGCAGTTGTCTAGTGGTGACTTTTGATCCAAGCATTTTACACCACCCCACCCAAAGTGGAGTGTGATGTTAAATTCAGATTGAGGTCCTGGTGGGAGAAGATGGCTGCACAGGCCTGGTGGTGAATTTACAGAAACAGATTAACCAATATGCATACTAAACAGCATGCAAATGATGTTATTTCAACCCATAAGTTTAGACACATCCATAGGAGTAAAAATGCCTGACAGTGATAAGATGTATGGTCAGTGTAAATAAGCTAGCCCAAGCAAGTTTGGTAATTCAAACCCACCAGTCACTCCTTGGAAACCTTATACAGGGTCCCTACAAGTCAGAACTGACTCAACAGCACTTAACTAGAGTATTGCCTAGCATATTTTTAAACCCTCTATGAAGGAGCTCTGGTAGTATAGTGGTTACGAATCGGGCTGTGAGCCTCAGGGACAGCAGTTCGAAACTATCAGCTGTTGCGTGGGAGAAAGATGAGGCTTTCTGCTCCTGTAAAGATTAACAGTGTCAGAAACCCTGTACAGGGTCACTATGAGTTGGAACTGATTCCACGGCACATAACAACAACAATGTGTTCTAATTCATATAATTCTTATAGTCACGCCATGAGGTAGATACTAAGACTCCCATTTAAAGATAAGGAAACTAAGTCTCAGTTATTAAACATGCAGCTAAACTCGAGCAACCTGGCCACAAAGCTTACCTACATAACCATCATGATCTTCCACCTACACTGAATGTCACACTGAAAGGAACTTTAAAGACAAACAAAGAAACACTGCCACCAAGTAGATTCTGACTTACAGAGACCCTATGAAACAGAGTAGAACTGACTGCTACTTAGGACTTCTGAGACTATAAATCTTTACAGGAGCAGACAGCCTCACCTTTCTCCCTTTCTTCCTTGGAGTGGCTGATGGGTTTTAACCACTGACCTTGAGATTAGCAGCCCAATGCTTAATCCACTACACCACGAGAACTTCTTGAAAATAATTTAGGGAGTAATTTGTTTCAAGCTTCTCAATTTATAGATGAGGAGGAGCCTTAGCAATTTGCCTAAGGTCATACAACTAGTAAATGGCAGAGCCAAGATTCTGGCGCAAGATATGAGATCCACAGCTAAATGCTCTTCTAAGTGTCCTATTAACCCGTCCTGTTTCTGCTAACAATGATCTGAGAAGGCTGAAGGGACTGGAATCAGTGGGGACTACCAGTCTTGCTTTTCTTTTCTATGTGCCCCTCAATCCCAGGTGGACGAAGTCTGCCTCCAGTAGGTTTAAAAATGGCGGGGCTTGGGAAATTCAATTCTTGCTGTAAATGGAGTTCTTTCTACCAGAACACTCTGTCCTGACAATCTGAGGTGAAAGAAGCTGGTAGAATATATATCAGCCCTCATCTCTACAGTGAGCTCCTCTTTCTATGTGTCTTGACTCTCTCACTTGAATAAATCATTCCATCCCAACCCCAAGAGTCAGACAAACAGGCTTTCCTAGCCAAGACTCATTTTACTGCAAGTGACTAAAAATGAGATACCTAAAGGAACTGAGCAGCCCAGACCAGAGAGACATAGTTGGATCCTGGACCAAATCAAACTTCAGTATCTCCAAATTTGTACCTTCTACCTGTGGACCTCATTCTCAGTGATTTGCTATCCACATGTTGGGAGAGAAAGACAGTTGCCAAGCCTTCATCCTGAAGACTGACCATACAGAAGTGAATAACCTCCCTTTTCCAGGGGCAATACATACAGTCTTTATTCATTCAACAAGAATTTAGAGAGTAACTATAAAAAAAAAAAAAAACTATTAAAAATAAATTTTAAAAAAAGAATTTAGAGAGTAACTATAAAGGTCAGGAACAAGGAAAGAAATTTCCATTTAAAAACATTATGTACACCAGAAGAACAGATGGTGCCTAGCTACCATTTCTGGACATTTTGAACAAAGATTCTATACAAGAATCATTATTTATTGTTGTTGTTAGGTGCCATCGAGTCAGTACTGACTCATAGCAACCCTATGCACAACAGAACAAAACACTTCCTGATCCTGGGCCAATCTCACTACTGTTGCCACACTTGAGTCCATCGATGCTGCCACTTTGCCAATCTATCTTGCTGGGGGTCTTCCTCTTTTACTCTGACCCTCCACCTAACCAAACATGATATCCTTCTCCAGCAACTGGCACCTCCTGATAATATGAAGGGCAAAATACAGGACAGAATTTTTTTTTAACTTTTTATTGTGAATTGAGTGTTGGTTTACAGAGCAGATCATCAGTTGTCCAACAATTCATGCACATTTTGTTTCATCTCATTGATTGCAATCCCTTCAATGTACCATCACTTATCCCACTTCCTGCCTATTTCCTGTTTCCAGTCCTCTGTTTTCCTAATCCTTCTGAATTTTGTCCTTGGATAAATGCTGTAATTTTTATCTCAAATGGTGATTATTCTAAGGTGTCTATACCCTCATAGTATTATTGTTTCCTTCATAGACCTATCTGTTGTTTGGTTGAAAATTGAAACACAGGAGTGAGTTCATTTCTAGACCTAATGGATGACTAAGAGCCATAGCCTACAGTCCACAAATCTCTATCTGATCAATATACTTGGTCATTTTTAGGATTTTGAGTTTTGTTCAACATTTTTCTCCCACTCTATCACTCTTGAAGTAGTTAACTGATTAAACCCAAAGACTACAGTCTTGAGTCAGTGTAGACTGTATTTCAATATAAAGAAAATTAAAATCCTCACAACTGGACCAACAAATAACATAATAAATGAGGAAAAGATTGGAGTTGTCAAAGATTCCATTTTACTCAGACTAAGGTGTGCCTGACCCAAACCATGGTATTTTCAGTCACCTGATATGCATACAAAAGTAGGACAATGAATAAGGAAGATCATAGAAGAATCTATGCATTTAAATTATGATATTGATAAGGAATATTGAATATACCATGGATTGTCAGAAGAATCAACAAATCTGTTTTGGAAGAAGTATGGCCACATTGTTCCTTGGAAGCAATGATGGCAAAACTTTGTCTCTCAGACTTTGGACATATTGTCAGGAAGAAACAGTCACTGGAGAAGGACATGATGCTTGGTAAAGTGGAAGGTCAATGAAAAAAAGGAAGACCCCAAACAAAACGTATCGACACAGTGACAACAATGGGCTCGAACACAACAGTTGTGAGGATGTCACAGGACCACGCAATGTTTCATTCTATAGTATGTAGGGTTGCTGTGAGTCAGAAATAACTTGACAATACCTAACAACAACCTTTCACTCTGGCTGCTATGCTGAAGATTTCCCATTGAGGGCATGCAATGAAGTGAGGAGACAAATTAGAAGACTACTGCAATAATCCAATGGAGAGATGATAATGGCTTTGACTAGACTAGAAGTGGTGATGAGATTCTAGACAAGGATTCCTGATGGATTGGTGTAGATTGCCATAGAAGAATCAAGAATGGCTCCAAGATTTGTTTTCATGAGCAATAGAAATGATGGAATTATCATCAACTGAACTGGAGAAAGCTAAGTAAGGTTTCGGAGGTGGGCCAATGGTTAAAAAAAAAAACTGGTTGAGGTTTCTTGTCTTCCATATCTACATTTAGATCAATAGAAGATGAACAGAGATTGGTTGACTCGAATCATGTTCCCCTACAATAATAGGAGCCTAGGCAGCATGGTTGGCAGTCCTTCCAGGAGGGTTCCATAGGATAAGAATGTCATTATTTTTCAAAGAGGAGCTTGCTGGGTACATCTGTCATACAGATAGACAATGCTGAGAGAGAAGCTGGTTGGCTCCCCAAAGTCACACATTTCCAGGCAATACTATCCTTTCCCTGATCTCCTACAAACACAAAATCTACTCACTACAAAGAGCCCACGTGGTGCACATGGAATGAAGTCAGGTTGGCAAAATATCCCTACAGACAATTGACGGATGAGCCACCTGGTCAGAAGCATTAGCCATCTCTGAATTCTCAAGACTTGACTCAGTGTCAGGAACATAATAGGTGCTTCAGAAATGTCCCCTAAATGAATAAATAAATGAATGTAACAACTGAAGCCCCACTGAGCTTACTCAATTTTTCCCAGGCTGAAAACAAATGTAGGTCAAGATCTTACTCTAACCTCTCAAAAGGTGGGACTGCTCCCCTTTCCCACACCTTGCCAAATCCTTGTGGGATTGCTTTTCCATTTAAGGTGTCCCTAGATGTGTAGTTCTTTTGACTTTGGGATAAGGAGAGAACTGGGTGGGAGTGTAGGTGGAAGTGTAGGGAAGAGCAGAAAGGGGAGTTCTTCTATGGACTGTGTGTTCCTGGCATTCCTCTCAACACTTAGGCCAGTGCCAACACAAAAGGTACAGCCAATATGCATTTTTCAAGTAAGCAAATGAATGTCCTGAATGAAGAAGGTATTAACAAGGTATAAGACTGGACCCCACAGCAGGGTGAAAGAAGAGCAAGGCCCATGACCCTACATAGCTCTGTCATTAAGAACTGTCCCAAGACAGAAATGGTATGTACAGACATAGAATAAACCCCAAAGGCCCAGATAAGCAAGCAAGAGACCACAGCTAAAGACTCATACTCAATAGCATACACCAGCAAAGGAGATCAAGAGCTGTGTGGAAGAGTCTATATGGGTGTGGTCAAGAACCAACTGGAACTATACTGTCCAGTTTTAAACCCCAATTCTGCCTTCTCCTTGCTGTGTGACCTTGAACAAATTATTTAACCACGCTCTGTTTCTGTTTCCTCATCTGTAAATTGAGGAGGATGATAGTAACCACCTCATAGATTTATGGGGAGATGAAATAAATTACAAAGTATATAAGCTATGAAGCAAAAAGCCCATTAGAGCAGTCTCTGGCACACAGTATTATATATAAAACTCCTCCAGTTTTTGTTAGTATTATTATTTGCTATTTTGAAAGAACAGTCACATGGGCAGAAACACAGAATGCCTGCTGGGTAGATACGCTGGTATTAAAAATCTATCTGCTGAGTGATGCCAAAGCATTCTTTCTTTCTTTGGATTTTCTAACTTGATAACAATTTGTGATGTTCTTTGCTATTACAAAACAAATAGAACCATAACTTACACTTCACAATTACATAGCCAATTTTATCTTCTCTTGAATATGATTCTATTGTGTTTCTGATATGATTTTCTCTCTTTCTGGGAAGATGAGGGTCACCTACCACTTAGGATGGGTTTCTAATCCAGGGAAAATGGGTTTCTAATCCAGGGAAAGAAGAATCACAACTTTGTTTCAATATAAACTAAAAGGGAGCAGTGCCCTCTCCAAATGGAGACTGAATTATAAGAGCCTATCAACACTGGTATGGCACTGTGGGTTAATGTGCCAGACTGCAAAGCCATTTGAACTGCAAGGTCGGCAGTTCAAGCTCACCAGCTGCTCCTCAGAAACTATACAGGGTCGCTATGAGTCAGAACTGACTCGACGGCACTTAACAACAACAATCAGCACTGGACTGCGAACCACAAGGTTAGAAATTCAAACCTACCGGCAGCTCCTCAGAAACCCTATAGAGCAACTCTATACAGGGTTGCTATGAGTCAGAACTGACATGATGGCACTTAACAACAACAGAGTAACTGGGGGCGGGGGGGGAGGAATAAAAACAAAAACAGGCTCTGGCATCAGACAAAAGTTAAACTTTCCAAAAATACCACTTATGAGCTATCTGGGTGACCTAGGAAAAGTCCCAATCTCCCCAAATCTCAGTTTCCTACTTTTTGAAAGAATATTAATACAGTTTTCCAGATCTTGCAACATAGAGTAATTTAATGAGCTAAAAATCTGTGGAGCACCAACACCAAGCCTACTTTTTCATAGGTACCTATCACACATTCCACTTTCTTGTTCCTGTGTGAAAGTTCTTTATTACCACTGGCTGCCCAGGCTGAAGGGAAGTGCAGCAGGTAGCTGTGCCCACCTGGTGTGGTCGCACATGAGGAGCACTGCCTGGAAGAGAAGCTTCCAGTTCAATCCCAGCTGCTCAGAGGGATGAGCTGGCCCTGTTTCCAGAGTTGGCTGAAGGCGCCTCAAAGGAGCAAATGCCTCCAGGAGGATGAAAAGCAAGCTCGTGCAAAGCTTTGAAGCCCGCCATAATGCTGGACCGGCTCCTCCTCTCTGCTCAGAATGTCCCCTGAAGGGGAGAAACAAAGAGAATCTGTGATGAGAAAATGAGGGACAGCCAAGAGCCAGGATTTGTATCAACAGCTTAATTCTCTGCTTTCTTGTCAGCCCTGATGGCTAGCAGCAAGGATAAATTGAAAGGAAGAATGTTTTTCGAGGAGGAGCAAGAGTTCCTCATCTGAAACTAATTTGTTGTCCAAAATTGTACTGCAGAATTTGTTTAGAAACTGCAGATTAAGTTATGCATAATAATACAGATACCTCTTGATTATCTGCTCTCATGGATAATACAAAAACAACAGATAACTCAACGTAATTTATATATGGTTTCATAAGACAGGATTATTTTTCTCTCAACAGTTTTAGAACTCTGCATTTAATTGTCTTCAGGGTATAGCCAGAGAGCTAGAGGATCTATAACCTTCTGTTAATTGCAAAACAAGCAGGGTTTCACCACCACACCCTGCAGTGCAGAAGCTGCCAGGATGGTATTTGTAAATACTATCCAAAACAATAAATAAGGATTTGAGAAAGAAAGAAAACTGTTGAATTCTTGTATTTGCATACAGAGACCAGGGAGGTGGTTAAACACATGGACTCTAAAGCCAGGCTACTTTGTTCAAAACCTGGCTCTCCCTTCTTCTAGCTGTGACTTGGAACACTTTATTTACCCTCTCACAGCTTGTTTTGTCATCTGTAAATTGGGGTTAATAAAGATGTGGCACTGTAAGCTCTGCAATTCAAACCCACTAGCCACTCCTTGGAAACCCTATCAGGGTCCCTGTGAGTCAGGACCAACTAGATGGCGCTTAACAGCAGCAACAATGTTACAAGGTTGTTGTGAGGTCTAAATAACAGCATTTATGTAAAGCACTGTGCCTGGCATACAAAAATGCTTACAGTCTATTAATATTAATTTAATTAACTA
>NW_006408603.1:4839522-4845750 GCF_000296735.1 Chrysochloris asiatica | reverse complement strand
TTAATATCAGTAAAATAATTCCTTGGGTAGTGCAAATGGTTAAGCACTTAACTACTAGCCAAAAAGTTGGCAGTTCAAATCCCTCAGAGGCACCTGGGACCACAGGTCTGGAAATTAGCTTCTGAAAGGTCACAGCCTTGTAAACACTATGGAACAGTTCTACTCTGCACACATGGGGTCATCATGAGTCCTAGTCAACTCATAACTAACAATAAATGTTAGTTACACCAGCTTTCAGTAGACTGGGTGACTAATCTGCAAATGGTGCTCAAAAATATCTTATAAAACTATTGAAGGTCCCTAGAGACTGTGGGTGGGGTGATCTCTCCCTTGCCATGTTTCAGAGGGACAGGTACTGGGGTTCCCTAGAGAGCCAAGGACAGCTGTCAATTTCTCTGTGTGCTGAGCAAACAGGCCCACCATCCAATCTTAATAATCCTGCCTAATTGGATAAAGCGATAATGATTTGTGGAAAATTAGTCATTAGTCCCTGGGCTTAGGAAAGCAAACAGCCCTCAGGAGCACAGCACAAACACCAGGTCAAGAGACAGGCCCAGGCTTCCGGTTTTGGAGATGGCAGAAGCAGAGTCAGGTAGGACAGGCTCTGTGGAGGAGGGTCTGAAAACCCAGAGAAGCTGCTTTCACGAAACAGCCCCAGAGCTCTGGATCAAGCAAAAGGTGCAGAACATCAGTTTCCTGCACCCACCAGCGGAAAAATCAACACAGATTGCCTGCGTAGTAAAGGTGACTGGCCAGTCGGCAACAGTTTCATTTTTGTTTTTGAGTGGTTTTTTGTCTCTGCTTTTATATTGCTTCTGTTTTTGGTCCTTTTGATCACATGTTTTTCCTGGAGGTGGGAGCTTTTTCTCCCTATGTTACCCAAGAAGAGTCAGCAATCATGGCCATATAGCCAAGCTACAAGCATACCCCATAATATTCCACCATTGAGACAAGATCCAATAAGAATTACTAGGCATTACACATGAAACAGGAAGCTTATCTCCTGATCATATCCACCAGGAGAAATTCAGAAAGCTTAACACAACAACAAACATCCATTTAAACATTAAAAACCACCTAACTACTGAAAAATGACCACCAAAAAGCACAACAAAAGATCTCAAAACATGTCCAAAAACAGAAAAGGGTAGCTGAGACAAATGAGCTGGAGACAGACAAAAGCTTTCAAGAAGAGGAAGAGCAGGCTTTGGATCTGCCTAGAAAAAGGAATTCAGAAGAATGATATGAAAACAAATTCAAATGCTCTGAAAAGAGGTGAAGAAAAATAAGGAAGCAGTCAGGAAAGTACTACAGGAGCAATCAAACAAGATCGATACAGCATTGGAAACTATTCAAAACCTGCAAAAAGAGGCCCAGATGATTAATAATAAAATATCAGAAATCGATAATACACTGAAAAGGAAAAGGACCAGAATTGAAGACATAGAAGCCAGAACCAGTGAGTTAGAAGATAAATCTCTCAATACTGCTAAGATAGAAGAGCAAGAATAAAAAACATTTAAAAGCCTGAAGAGAGTCTAAGATTCATGCTGGATAACATGAAGAGGAACAACTTAAGAATTACTGATATTCTGGAACAGGAAGAATCAGAGAAGTCCAGAGAGAAGATAATTGAAGAGCTGCTGGAAGAAAATTTCCCTATAACTTGAAAGATGAAAAGATAAACATTCAAGAAGCTGAATGTACCCCAAGAAGGACAGGCCCCAAAAGAAAATCACCAAGACACACAATAATCAAGCTCTCCAAAATCAAAGACAAGGAAAGAATCCTAAAAGCAGCCAGGGGAAAGACAAGTGTTACTTAAAAAGGCAAGCAAATCAGATTAAGCTCTGACTTCTCAGCAGAAACCATGCAGGCAAGAAGGCAATGGGGAGACATATATAAAACCCTAAAAGAAAAAAACAGCCAACCAAGAATTGTCTATCCAGCAAAACTGTCAATCAAATACAATGGTGCAATCAAAACATTCCAGAATAAACTGAAGCTAAGAGATTTTGTCAAAGCCAATCCAGCACTTCAAATCATCCTAAAAGGAGTTCTTTGGGCTGAAAACAAACAAGAACAGACAACAACTAGAGATTGACAGATGTGATGACACCACCTGAAATTCAAACGACAGACAGCAGAGTCCAGAACAGAACAAAATTACAACTAATTCAAAGGAGGTGGGAGGTCAACTGAAGATCAAAATAATAACAATGTCAAAGAAGGGAAAAATATAGGAACAGAGATCCAGGTAGTGAGGAGGTCATGTAGATTGCATGATACAAAAGACTGTCTTACATGGAGAGAATAGTTAATATTCTACAGGGTAACACCAAAGAAAGTTAATACTTCACAGCTTACCATGAAAGTGAACATCCAAGAAGAACATGGAAACATGAAAACTAAGACAAAATAGACAAGAAATAGCAAATAAAAATCCCACAAACTCAGCACAAGAAGGCATGCAGAGCAAAAGAAAGAACAGCACTGCCAAAAAATTAACATAATGACAGAAATTAATTCATACCAATCGATATTACATTGAATGTCAATAGATTGAATGCACCAGTGAAGAGACAGTGAGTGGCAGAATGGATAAGAAAACAAGACCGTTCAATATGCTGCCTGCAAGAGACACACCATACACACAAAGACAAAAACAGACTAAAAGTTAAAGGATGGAAAATATATATACCCAGCTAGCTGCAATAATAAACCAGCAGGAGTGGCAATACTAATCTCTGATAAAGTAAACTTTAAGATAAAAACCAGCATAAGACATAAGGAAGGACACTATCTGATGATGAAAGGGTCAACTGAGCAAGATGACAGAACCATAATAAATATCTACGCTCCCTATGAAAGAGTACCAAGATATATGAAGCAAATACTAACAGAATTGAAGAAAGAAATACATAAATCTACAATTATAGTGGGAGATTTTAATACGCCACTTTAGAAAAGGCACAAAACAACCTGAAAGAAACTCAACAAAGTTACAGAGGAACTAAACAACACAATCAACCAACTTGACCTCATAGATGTGCACAGAGCATTCAACCCAACAACAGCACAATATACATTCTTCTCCACTGCACATGGAACATTTTCCAGATTTGACCATGTATTCAGTCACAAAGCAACCCTCCATAAATTTACAAATATCAAAATACTTCAAAGCATCTTTTCAGACCACAATGTTACAAAATTAGAAATCAAAAATAAGAAGACCAAGGAAATAAAGTCAAATACATAGAAACTGAATAACACCCTGCTGAAAAGCGACTGGGTAAAAGAAGAAATTAAACATAAATTCACAATGTTCCTAGACACAAACAAGAGAGAAAACACAATATGCCAAAATCTCTGGGACACGGTGAACATGGTGCTGAGAGGACAATTTATTGCAATAAACGCACACATCCAAGAAAAAGACAAAACCAAAGCTAACACATTAACACATCATCTCCAACAATTAGAAACAGACCAACAGAGAGAACCTACAGTTACCAAAAGAAAAGAAATAATAAAGATATGAGCAGAAATAAATGAGATGGAAAACAGAAAAACTATAGAAAGAATCAATAGGACAAGAAGTTGGTTCTTTGAAAGGATTAATAAAATTGACAAACCACTGGCAAACCTAACAAAAGATAAGAGGGAGAAGACACAAATAACTCACATTAGAAACTACATGGGCGATGACACAATGGAACCAAATGAAATCAAAAGGATAATAACAGAATACTATGAAGAGTTGTACTCCAACAAATTTGAAAACTTAGAAGAGATGGATACATTTTTAGAAAAGCATGAACTACTGAAACTTACACAGAGTGAAGTAGAAAATATGAACAGACCCCTAACAAAAGAAGAAATTGATCAGGTCATCAAAAAACTACCAACCAAAGGAAATCCAGGCCAAGATGTCTTCACTGATGAGTTCTACCAAACATATAGGGAAGAGCTGTCACCAATTCTACTCAAATTATTCCAGAATATAGAAGAGGACACAAAACTTCCTACTACTTTTTACGAAGCAAGCATTACCCTCACACAAAAACTAGGGAAGGACATCACTAAGAAAAAAAAATATAAACCAATATCCTCATGAACATAATTGCAAAAATTCTCAAAAAAAAAAAAAATCCTAGCCAACAGAATCCAGCAGCACATCAAAAAAATAATGCATCATGATGGTTCAACATTAGAAAAACAATCAGTGTAATCCACCATATAAATAAGAAAAAGGAAAAGAACCACATGATCATATCAATTGATGCAGAAAAGGCATTTGAAAAATTCAAACATTCATTCTCAATGAAAACACTCAATGAAGTAGGAATTGAAGGGAAATTCCTCAACATAATCAAGAACATATATACAAAACCAACAGCCCAAATCACTCTCAATGGAGAGAAACTGAATACCTATCCTCTGTGAACAGGAACCAGACAAGGATGCCCTCTGTCACCACTCCTATACAAGAGAGCAAAATTAGAGACATCCAAATAGTCAAAGAGGAAACAAAACTTTCTCTATTTGTAGAATATATGATCCTATACATAGAAAACCCCAAAGTCTCAGGAAAAAAAAACTACTAGACATCATTGGAAGATTCAGCAAAATGGCAGGGTATAAGATCAACATACAAAAATCAGTTGGATTCCTCTAAAGTAATAATGACAGCACTGAAAAGAGCATTAGGAAAGAAATACCATTTACAATAGCCACCCAAAAGATGAAATATTTAGGAATAAATGTAACCAGAGAAACAAAGGACCTATGCAAAGAATTACTACAAAACACTACTACAAAAAAACAAAAGAGACTTACAAAAATGAAAGAACACTCCATGTTCTTGGATAGGAAGACTCAATATCATGAAAATGTCAATACTGCCCAAAGCAATTTACAAATATAATGCAATCCCAATCCAGATTTCAACGACATTCTTCAAAGAGATGGAAAACACAATTACAAACTTTATAAGGAAAGGAAGGAGACCCATGATAAACAAAGCACTGTATAAGAAGAATAAGGTTGGAAACCTCTCACCCCAACTTCAATTTTATTACATGGCTACAGTGGTCAAAATAGCTTGGTACTGGTACAATGAAAAATACATTGATTAATGAAACATAATCAAGAATCAAGAATCCAGATATTAACCCATCGACATACAATTACTGAATGATGCAGAAAGCAACAAGAGAAGATGGAAGGAATACACAGAGTCACCGTACCAAAAGGAAATGGTTAATGTTCAACCATTTCAAGAGGTAACATGTGATCAAGAGCCAATGATACTGAAGGAGGAAGTCCAAGGTGCATTGAAGGAACTGACAAAGAACAAGGCACCAGGAATTGATTAAATAAAAATTGAAACCTTTCAAGAAAGTGAGGCGGCACAGGAGGCACTCGCTCATCTCTGTCAAGAAATTTGGAAGACAACTATCTAGATGATTGATTGGAAGAGATCCATATTTGTGCCCATTCCAAAGAGAGGTGACCCAATGGAATGCAGAAATCGTTGGACAATCTCTTTGATATCCCATGTGAGTAAAGTTTTACTAAAAGTAATACAGAAATGGCTACAAGCATACTTTGATAGAGAACTTCCAGAAGTTCAAGCTGGATTCAGAAGAAGCCATGGAATGAGGGATATCATTGCTGATGTCTGATGGATCTTGGCTAAAAGCAGAGAATATTAGAAAGGTGTTTACCTGTGCTTTATTGTCTATGCAAAGGTTTTTGATTGTGTGGATCATGACAAGCTATGGACAATATTGTGAAGTATGAGTATTCTGGAACACTTAATTGTGCTCATGAGGAATCTGTACTTGGACCAAGAAGCAGAACATGGGAACAGAACATGGAAACACTGAATGTTTTAAAATTGAAAAGGTGTGTGACAAGGTTCTATTCTTTCACCATTCTTATTCAACCTGTATGCTGAGCAAATAACCTAAGAAGCTGGGTTCTATGAAGAAAAACGTGGCATCAGGATTGGTGGAAGACTCATTAACAACCTGTGATATACAGATGATACAATATTGCTTGCTGAAAGTGAAGAGGACTTAAAACACTTACTGATGAAGATCAAAGAGCACAGCCTTTGGTATGGATTACATCTCAATGTCAAGAATCTTGGTTTCCGATCTCCTCCCTCCCTGCCTTCCTCGGATGGCGGCTGTTTATGCTGGACGTGTGGCCAGAGAC
>NW_006408603.1:4800290-4839062 GCF_000296735.1 Chrysochloris asiatica | reverse complement strand
AACGAAACAAGCTATATGAATGGTTGAATGTGAAGCTGATGATGTGCCCTGTAAACTTTCACTCAATGCAAAATAAAAACATTTAATTAAAAAAAGAATCTTGGTTTCCCTTGCCTACCATTGTAAAGTAGATACTTGGGGGGAGGGGGCAGAAAGGAATAGTGAGAAACATCACAATAGAAAGCTTGTAAGTCCATCTTCAGCCTATAACTGATTGGAATACCTTAAAGCGGGCTAAAAGCTGCCCAGTGAAAGAGGCTTCCTGTGGAGCCTTTGCATTGCATAAGATGTAGGTGGAATCCTGAATCCTATCCAGAATCCTCTAAGGTGGGAAATTTCCATTTGAAAGGACAAGTTGACCAGCCTGGAGCAGCTAGAAGAACAGAAGATACTTCGTGAAAGAAAGACCAGCAGGAAAAATAAAAAACAATAACGGCAGTCTGATTGTTTACTACAAAAACAAGCAAGCTGTTCACCTGGAAGATATCAGACAAGTGGTCGGGTCCCCTCAGAGCAAACTCCCTTCCAAGACTAAGACTCAAGGGGAACACACGAACAGGCATGTGGTCTGGCTGGTGAACACATTGTTCACCGATAAGGGGAAGAGGAGAAAAACAGCAATGAAGTTGGGAGCTAAGTCCGACCACATTCAATAGACTCCTGTGGACCTTGGTGGAGACCTGGTTGGCTAGCAGTATAGCAAGACCCGGGACTCCTGAGCCCAGAGGCAGTGACATGGCCACAGAGGACTAGAGCGGAGAGTGAAGTGTCCAGCTGATATGAAGTGAGGGGAGATGCACAAGAACACCCATACTTGCAGATAGTACCCACTTGACCTGGCTTCAATGGCTGGATGATCAGAACTCAACTAGAAGAAGAAAGAGGGGTAAAAAACAAAAAAAGAGTAACCCGTTACAATTTGATGAACTTTACCTATACTTATGGATATGTTGTTGTTGTTGTTAAGTGCCGTCGAGTCGGTTCCGACCCATAGCGACCCTGTACAGGGTTTCCGAGGGTGTAAATCCTTACGGGAGTAGAAAGCCTCATCTTTCTCCCGCGGAGCGGCTGGTAGTTTCGAACCGCTGACCTTAAGGTTCGCAGCCCGATTCGTAACCACTACGCTACCAGAGTAGCTCAAAAAAGGGAACAAATCTTTGTAGCAAGGATCACTCCCACCCCATCGGTATATAGGGCTAACAGGGATGGGCAACTTAGACACTGGCTACCCAAAATGGGGAGTGGAGAGACTACAAAGGTAAGAAGTGACTGGCTTACAAACTTTCAAGTGGGAGTCTAGTTCCAGAAGGGGTGGGGGAAGGTAGACTCTCCACTGAATGATTTCCAACCTGTTGGGACGGGGCAAATGAAAGGAGATGGGGTTAAGATTCGTGTGGTACAATAGTGAATAATTGCTATCAGGACTGACTGTGAGACTCAGAAATGTAAAGGTAGATGTTTTCTAACAAAAGGAGGGGTATGATTGATTTTGCAGTCTAGGAGCGGAAGTCCCTGAGACCATCAAGTGAGAAGAGAGGAATGTGGGACCCTTTCCAGAGAAGTAGTGACGCCAGAAATGGAGACAGAGCTGATGATATGGACAGATGGAGTGGCTGGGGACACTAGACTCAGGGAGGGTGTGAGGCTGTGTGCTGATGGTTGAGGGGCAGGCCTGTGGGGGTGTACCTTTGGTTATTTGATGATGCATGGAGGGGATTGTAATCATTGGAATGAAACGAAATACTATAGGATGGATGTAAAACTGATGTTCTCCCATGTAAACCCATATAATTCACAATAAAAACTCTAAAAAGAGAGAAAGAGAGACATCCAGGTGTGACAAGAAGGAAATAGAGTGACTGCTTCTGAAGCTGCTGTATAGGAAAGGGAAGGCCAGAAGACCTTCAGCCCCTTGAGCTAGAGGTCTGAGAAGTGGAAGAAATGACCGCACAGAGTAAGAACTGCCAACATAGAAAGTTGAAAGTCCAGACACCGGTCTCACATTCCAGAGTCCATCACAGCCAGCCAGCCCCCTGCCACTAAGGTCAATGTGAAGTGCAGGGATAACACTTATCCCAAGTGACCTAGATTTTAGGTTTGACTCCACCAGGAACTTACTACAATAATAATTGTTGTTGTTATGTGCAGTCAAGTCAGTTCTGACTCATAGAGACCCTGCATAGGGCTTCGAAGAGTGGCGGTTAGTTTGAACCACCTACCTTGTGATTCGGGTGGTATATATTCAAGGTCATATTTTGGCTCTCGTGGACTTGTTTTCATTTTCTTCAGCTTCAGTCTGACTTTGCATGTGAGCAATTGATGGTCTGTTCCACAGTCTGCTCCTGGCCTTGTTTTGACTGATGATAGGGAGCTTTTCCATCATCTCTTTCCACAGATGCAGTCAATTTGATTTCTGTGCATTCCATCTGGTGAGGTCCATGTGTATAATTGTCTCTTATGCTGTCTAAAGAAGGTATTTGAAATGAACAAATAATTGGTTTTGGAGAATTCCATGTAATCTCCAGCATCATTTCTATCACCAAGGCCATATTTTCCAACTACTGATCCTTCCTCTTTGCTCCCAACCCTTGCATTCCAATCACCACTAATGATCAATATATCGTGATTGCATGTTTGATCAATTTCAGATTGAAGCAGTTGGTAGAATTCTTCTATTTCATCCTTACTGGCTTTAGTGTTTGGTGCATAAATTTGAATAATAGGGGTATTGACTGGGCTTCCCTGGAGGTGCATGGCTATTATCCTATCACAGACAGCATTGTACCTCATGACTGATCTGGATATGTCCTTTTTGACAATGAATGCAACACCATTCCTCTTCAATTTGTCATTCCCGGCATAGTAAACAATGTGGTTGTCAGATTCAAAATGGCCAATACCAGTACATTTCCACTCACTAATGCCTAAGATATTGATGTTTATGCATTCAATTTCAGTTTTTACAACTTCCAATTTTTCTAGATTCATACTTTGTATATTCCAAGTTCCGATTATTAATAGATGTTTACAGCTGTTTCTCTGAAAGATGAATGGTGATTTGTGAATTGCTGTGATTCTGGAAGTTATGCCATGGGTATTTTAAATACCAGAAGGATCACCCACGGTGGACAGGTTTCAGATGAACTGAATTAAAGATCATCTGAAGAATAGATTTAATACATTAAACACTGAAGACCAAAGACCAGAAGAGTTATGGAATGACATTAAGGACATCATACAGGAAGAAAGCAAAAAGTCATTAAGAAGACAAGAAAGAAAGAAAAGATCAAATTGGATTTCAGAAGAGAGACTGAAACTTGCTCTCCAGCATAGAGATGCTAAAGCAAATGGAAGAAATGAAGAGGTACAAGAGCTGAATTGAAATTTTCAAAGGTCAGCTTAAGAAGACAAAGTGAAATATTACAACGAAATGTGCAAAGATCTGGTGTCAGAAAACCAAAAGGGAAGAGCATGCTCAGCATTTCTTAAGCTGGGGAAAATATAGAAAAATTTAAGCCTCAACAATCCTTGCCCAAGGATTCTCTGGGCAAATTTAATGAATAATGCAGAAAGCATCAAAAGAAGATAGAAGGAATACGCAGAGTCACTATACCAAAAGGAAATGGTTGATGTTCAGTCATTTCAAGAGGTGGCATATGTTCAAGAGCCAATAATACTGAAGAAAGAAGTCCAAGGTGCATTGAAGGAATTGGCAAAGAACAAGGCACCAGGATATTAATGGAATAAAAAATAAAATCTTTCAAGAAAGTAAGGTGTCACTGAAGACACTCACTCATCTATGCCAAGAAATTTGGAAGACAACTATCTGGCCGACTGATTGGAAGAGATTGTATTTGTGCCCATTTCAAAGAGAGGTGACCCAATGGAATGTGGATAGTATCCGACAATATCTTTGATGTCCCATGCGAGTAAAGTTTTACTAAAGGTAACAAAGAAATGGCTGCAAGCATACATTGACAGAGAACTTTCAGAGTTTCAAGCCAGATTCACAAGAGGGCATGGAATGAGGGATATCATTGCTGATGTCTGATGGATCTTGACTGAAAGCAGAGAATACCAGAAAGATGTTTACCTATGCTTTATTGACTACGCAAAAGCTTTCGATTGTGTGGATCCTGACAAGCTATGGACAACATTGCAAAGTATGAGTATTCCGGAACATCTAATTGTGCTCATGAAGAATCTATACATGGACCAAGAGGCAGTTGTTAAAACAAAACATGGAAACACTGAATGGTTTAAAATTAAGAAAGGTGTGCAACAGAGTTTCACCATACTTATTCAATCTGTATGCTGAGAAAATAATCTGAGAAGCTGGGTTCTATGAAGAAAAACGTGGCATCAAGATTGGAGGAAGACTCATTAACAACCTGCGATATGCAGATGATACAACCTTGCTTGCTGAAAGTGATGAGGACTTAAAACATTTACTGATGAAGATCAAAGAGCACAACCTTTGGTATGGATTGCATCTCAATGTAAAGAAAACAAAAATCTTCACCACTGGACCAATAAACAACATTCTTATCAATGGAAAAAAAAAATTGAAGTTGTCAAGGACTTTATTCTTGGATCAGCCATCAACACTAATGGAAGCAGCAGTCAAGAAATAAATCTGCTGTACAAGACCTTTTTAAAGTGTTGAAGAGCAAAGGTGTCAGCTTGAGGACTAAGATGCTCCTGACCCAAGCCATGTATTTCCATTAACTTCATATGCATGAGAAACCTGGACAGTAAATAAGAAAGACTATAGAAGAACTGATGTTTTTGAGTTACTGTGTTAGAGGAGAATACTGAAAATACCATGGGCTGCCAAAAGAACAAACAGAGCTGTATTGGAAGAAGTGCAGCCAGAGTGCTCATTGGAGGCTAGGATGGCCAAACTTCGTCTCTCATACTTCAGACATATTGTCAGGAAAAACCAGTCAGTGGAGGCTATCATGTTTGGTAAAATGGAGGGTCAGAGAAAAACAGGAAGAACCCCAGTGAGATGGATTGGCAAAATGGCAGCAACAATGGGCTCAAAGGTGGCAACAATTGTGAGGTTGGCCCACGATTGGGCAGTGTTTCATTCTGTTGGGTATAGGGTCGCTATGAGTTGTTAACAACAACAACAACCTGTGATTCAAACTGACCTTGCAGTTCAGCGCATTATCCTACAACACCACACTATAATAGTTGCTGTCACTTATTATGTGCCAAGCTTTTTCTATGAATGATCTTATTTAATCTTCATAACCACTTTATGAGGAATGATTATTTTTTTATCCTTATCTTACAGATGAAGAAATTGGGTTTCCAAATGTGAAGAAATTGCCCCAAATCACCCAGATAGTAAATGAGAGATCTAGTATTCAAACTGAAGTCTATATAACTGTGAAGTTCCCATCGCTATACCAAGACAAGCTTAGTTGTTTCATCTGTGAAGGGAAGAAAACCTCAGCCCAAAATTTGGTAAGAAACCCTAGGAAGGAACCCACCACTTGGGGGAGCTGCCGCCTCTGTTTCCTAATTAACAGGGTGAAGTCAACCAGCACTGTGGGAGAGACAAGGTCTCAGGAAATTAGCCTAGAAGACGATAATCACAAATGATGAAAAATAACCATATTTTATGCAAATAATGTACTTGTTCTATGGTTTTGTCAACTGGGCCCTTCCCTGTTGAGTTCTTTTTGCAAGAGCACATTTAAAAAAAAAAAAATAACACAGTGTGTTTATGAAAATTGGGGGAGGGAGGCACACTTGGCAAAAAACATAGGTGTTATTTGAGTAAAAATATGGTAATCTTATTGTATTTTTATAATAAGGGCTTTGAGGTCTCTTTCCAGGAGCCTTCACACACTCTATCAGAACAGTACTCTTTTCTCCCACATCCTAAGTCCTAGGGTGCAGAAGGCCATCGGCCCACAGAGGTAAGTGGGCTCAATCCCCTCCTGCAGCCTCTACACACCCATGGCTTCCCACCTACATTCCCATGCCTCTCTAGCTACCCTGGCAGTGCCACCCCTGACAGTCACTCCGGAGACTGCATGTCTGGAACCTACTTGGAACAGCTCTAGATGCCACGGAAGAGAGACACTGAGACAACTCCTTAGAAAAGGGTCATCTCCTTTACCCCACCCTCATTCCTTCCAGCAGGCCCACATCTCCAAGAGAATCCCAGTTGGACTGTGTGAAAATGACAGGGCTGAGACTGAGACTGAATGAGTCTGGCATTTCAATTTGAGAGAAATTAAGTGCTGGACCAATTCACATTTATATAACAATGGAAATCATTCCTTTTCCCTCGTTTCTCTATCAGCCTTCTGAGACCCTCATCTGTAGAGCCAGCATCATGTTATTAGCAGATGTACATAGGCCTCAGAAATTCCTGGGTAGTACAAACAATTGATAAGCTTGGCTGCTAACTGAAAGTTTGAAGTTTCAAGTACACCTGAAGTGCTTTAGAGAAAAGTCCAACACTCTGCTTCATTGAAACCTCTATGGCGCACAGTTCTTCTCTGGCACACATGGGTTACCATGAGTTGGAACCAATAGACTCAACAGCAACTGGTACAGAGTCCTAAGTTCTCAATCTATCATCCCCTACTACACCTACCCCATCTTCCTCTACTGCCTTCATATCTACCATTTCTCTTGGCATTTACCCTGGCTGCCAGCTACAGAATAAGAAAGAAGGGTGCTTGACCTGGGAAAGACCTTAAATATTTTGCTGTCTTTCATTCTCCAGGTAAACATCTGAGGTCAGACCACAAACTGGTCCCAGGCATGTGGTTGGTTAGAGGCAGAATTCTACCTGGACTCCAGGGTTCTTGATTCTCTGTTCAATGTTAACTCATTGCAGGAGGAAGCTCATCAAGATCGGAGAGAAAGTACCCTGATCAGCATCCAGAGCAGGACCTGGTACCCAAGAGCAAGTAAGGCTAACTGGCAGGCTGTCCCATCTCCCCACTTGCTGTCACTCTGGGTTGGCCAGAGGAAAATGGACTAAATGATGACAGATGGCCTTATTGAGCCCTGGGATACAAGAATCATTTCTAACTCAGTTTCCCCCAAAATGAAGGGAAACTCCTGAGACTCCGTTATAGATCAGGAGGTGGACCTTATAGCCAGTTGAGAACCCAAAGAAACAGGTCATGTGTAATTACCCATGGCTCCCAGGGGCTGCCTCACCACCCCCACTCCTTCCCCCACCCCCATGTCTTTGGCCTTTACTCTCTGAGCAAGAATTTCCTTAGTCAGAGAATAATTGCCCCTGGTTCCCCTCACTTCTAATCACAAGCCAAAGTATTAGTTCCTGGGAGTATGATTGATTTCCAGGGACTTGGAACTTAATTACATTTTAGCAAAGTCTGTTTGCAATCCTCAGAGAAGCAAGACACTTTCTGTTCTTTGAACTTACCATGTAGGAGAGCTTCTGGCTTTTCAAATATATTTTCCCTTCATCCAAGGAAGGGGCAGTCAATGGCTGTAGGTTGTCATCTTTCCTTACCCAAGACCCCCAACCCTTGGAGTTTGGCCAGAGGAATTTGGCTTCCTCATGCAGAAGAATCCCTCACCTGGTTTTCCTCACACCAGCAGGCAGCTCAAAATGCCCAGGGAAGCATGCATCCTGCCTGGCAGCAGGATCTGTGTGCTCTCTCACAACACTTGTGGCTCAGCCACCAAGCCTCACCTATGGAATCACCTGGCCTCTGGATCCAATCCTAACCATAAGAGGTATTCTTTATATTGTGCTCATTATTGGCATTATTGTTGTTGTTGTTAGGTGTCATCGAGTCAGTACCGACTGATAGTGACCCTGTGCATAGCAGAACAAAATGCTGCCCAGTCCTGGGTCAACCTCGCAATTGTTGCCACACTTGAGCCCATTGATGCTGCCATATTACCAGTCCATCTCACTGGGAGTCTTCCTCTTTTTCTCTGACCCTCCTTCTCCAGTGATTGGTCCCTCAGTTTGGCCATCCTGGCCTCCAAGGAGCATTCTGGCTGCACTTCTTCCAACACAGATCTATTGGTTCTTTTGGCAGCCCATGGCACTTTCAATATTCTCCTCCAACACCATAACACTTATTGAGCATTCACTATGTGCCAGATACCATAAGATTCTTTGTATATATCAGCCCATTCCATCGTCACAAAATACCTACTGATATAGACATTAAGCTCCCCTTTTCACTAGTGAGGCAGTAGTGGTTCAAAAGACTCAGCAGTTTACCCAAGATCACAGAGCTGTAATCTTGGGTGAACTGCTGAGCTGTTAGGTTTCATGTTGCCCCATTCCTCTGGACTACTGCCTTGGTGGCTGATTCACAGCATATTATGTTGACAGTCTCTGTCCCACTTGTTTCTCCAGGACCACCTATCCATGGTCACAAAGGCTATACTCCTTCCTGGGTCCAGGTGAATCTAAGTAAAGACTACATAGGAGGTCTTTGTGGTGTTTTGTAACTTTTCTTAAAGTGTGAAATTTTATCAAAAATAATAGTTTAGAAGAGTAAATAGAGTTCTGATACAATTTACAGAAGTTTTGCCATCTTAGTCGATATTGTTTATTTTACATATTTCACACTTATATATGAATGTGATGATTTATATACAAATGTGAAATACGCTCAAGGATAATGTTAGTAATGTCTATACAATAAAGTCACATGAGATTTCTCTTGAGACACTAGAATGTGATAAAAAAAAATGCTAAAGAAACAACTTGGGGAAATATACTTGGTGACAACTGCTTGTTTGCCTGGCCTCTAAGAATTAATGGGTGTTGGGCTCCCTATCACTCTACTGTACCAACCTGTCAGAACATCTCTCATCAGACCGGAAACCCTCCCAGCCTCCTACCCTTACCCATACTGACTGCTTGGGTCATTGCTCCCTATCTGCATTTTATATTCCCAACAGAACTGTCCAATCCCCATTACTGGGTTCAGTTTAGGGTCTTCCATACCTATATTGTGTCCGATGATGTGGCTCAAATTCTAAATCACTGAGAGTAACCCAGACCAAAGAGAATCTGAGCCCAGGAGAATCCACTCTCTTGCCCCATTGCAATCATCTATCTGCCTTGATGGGCCCAGAACTTCTGGATTATCAGATGAGATGCAAGTTCATTGTTGTTTTTTTGCTCACAGACTTAGATTTTTAATCCTGAAACAGACTTTATAGGCATTTCAATTCTAGTCTGTAGGTCTGGTCAGACCAGAACAAATTTTTCAGGCATAATGAAGAAGGAATCCAATATTTTTAGAACCAGATTTACAAATTTGGGTCTTTCTAGAGTGGTATATGACTAGCAAACGAATTCCAGTCCACTTGCTGTATTGTCCATGTCAATGAAAAATGCTGCTTCATAAAAAGCCAGATGTAGTGTTGGCAGTTCGGACGATGTTATTGTATCTGACAGTGCAATATGAGGGAATTGTGGGCACTGCCCTGTCATTGGGCCAGTCTGACTTCCCAAACCCATTTCATTTGCCAGTGTAGTTGCATCACCAAACCTGAATCCTCTGTCTTCAGATACTCCCAAAGGAGTACTGAGACAGCTTGCTGAAGCATCATGAGCTCTCATCTTGAAAATACAGTGTCTTCCACCCAACTCATAGCCCTTTCTACCACTCCCCTGAGTCTGGCTGACATCCCAGTCAAAGCACCTGGTCAAGGCTGTCCTGGCTCATCAACATCTGGAGTCACCTGCAAGGACACTCTAGAGAGTGTCATTAAGAACAGGGTCCCTCCAGCTGCAGGCATCCTTGAAGACACTAAAAATTTTCCAAACCTTTCAGTGAGGGCAAGGAGAATAGCTCTCCGACTCCTTCCTGCCCTCTCTACCAGGCACTTGCCACCCCATTTACATGGACCCATTCATCAAATGGCCTGGAAATGTCCACAGGCAGTCAGATCCAATGCTTCCCGAAAGCAGTGAAGGCCAACCCTGCTCGGTAGCAATGCTCAGCTCCAACCCTCCACGAAGTAGGAAAATAGCAAGGCAAAAAGGATGAGATAGAGAAGTAAACTTCCCAGGCTATATCCATACCTACTAAGGAAAACTGCATGAGAGAAGAATAACCAAGGCCAGCTTGAAACCCACCTATGGGCAATAGTAGCCAAGGGCTACCACCTGGGTTCTTCCAGGAGTCAGGCACTCCATAATACAAATACTCTTGGAAATATGACAGAGGGAACGAAATCACCACCAACACATAAGTGAGAGAGAGTAATTAATAATTAGTAACAGAATTGACTAGAAGGTAGGCTGGGGCACCCTTGGAAGGAAGGGCATGGGGAAGAGAGGCTTTGAATTTGGGCCCAGTGAGACTTCATAGTGTTCTGTAAGATCGGGTCTGGCTCTTCACCCATCACTCAGTTCTTTCCAATCCTTTTCTGTCTTAATTCTCAGCTGCGGCATCTTGTTGCATTTTCTTATTTTCAGATTAACTGAGCAAATGTGTGCATCATCTACATTTCCCACACATCCCGCCCTCAAATTCACACAGACATTCATTTAAAAACAGTGACCCAGGACCCATCTTTCCTTCTGAATAAGTTGGCCCTTTCCCCTTGCTTCTCATTTCCCACGCAATTCACCAACACAACAGCCACTCTCCTCTGGCTTCCATCTTTAGCTTTCTTCCATGGAGTTCCTCTGCAGCTGGGAACTTCATGGGAGGAAAGGGGCTGGGACACCAAAGATAAGGGAGGAGCAGGGTGTGGCTACAGGTGTTCTACAGCTTGAGCCTGCCTTTCCTCCAAGCCTGGAATGGCTAACCAACAGCAACTGCAGATGCAGCTCAGCCCCCAAATCAAGATCAGACTAAGGACAGGTAAGAGGAAGGGAGCTGGTGCAACAGAAATCACCATCATAAATACTCATGATTCATTTGGTCTTTACTATGTTCCAGGCACAATGTTAAACTCCCTATCTTATGTAATCCTTGTAACAATCTCTTGTTGTTCTTGTTATTAGGTGCCATCGAGTCAGTACCAACTCATAAAGACCTTATATGCACAGCAGAACAAAACACTGTCCAATCCTGGGCCAACCTCACTATTGTTGCCATGCTTGAGTCCATCGATGCTGCTAATTGGCCAATCCATTTCATTAGGGATCTTCCTCTTTTTCTCTGACTCTACACCCTACCAAACATGATGTCCTTCTCCGGCGACTGGTCCCTCCTGACAATATGTCCAAAGTATGAGAGAAGTTTGGCTATCGTGGCCTCCAAGGAGCACTCTGGCTGCACTTCTTCCAACACAGATCTGTTGGTTCTTTTGGCAGCCCATGGCACTTTTCAATATTCTCCTCCAATACCATAACTCAAATGCACCAATTCTTCTCCGGTCTTCCTTATTCACTGTCCAGCTTTCGCATCCATATGAGGTTATTGAAAATACTATGGCTTGGGTCAGGTGAACATGGCAGAGGTCAGCTGACTTTTTTACTCTTCAACACTTTAAAAAGGGCTTGTGCACCAGATATGTGTAATGCAATGCATCGTTTTATTTCTTGATTGTTGCTTCCATGAGTGTTGATAGTTGATGCAAGAAGAATGAAGTCCTTGACAACTTAAATCTATAAGAATGTTGTTTATTGGTCCAGTGGTGAGGATTTTTGTTTTCTTTACATTGAGATGTAATCCATACTGAAGGTTGTGCTCTTTGATCTTCATCAGTAAATGTTTTAAGTCCTCTTCACTTTCAGCAAGCAAGGTTGTATCATCTGCATATCTCAGGTTGTTAATGACTCTTCCTCCAATCTTGATGCCACGTTTTTCTCCATAGAACCCAGCTTCTTAGATTATCTGCTCAGCATACATGTTGAATAAGTATGGTTAAAGAATACCACTCTGTCGCACCTTTCTTAATTTAACTATTCAGTGTTCCATGTTCTGTTTTAACAACTGCTTCTTGATCCAGGTACAGATTCCTCATGAGCACACTTAAATGTTCAGAAATACTCATACTTCGCAATGTTGTCCATAACTTCTCATGATCCACACAATCAAAAGCCTTTGCATAGACAATAAATCACAGGTAAACACATTTCTGATGTTCTCTGCTTTCAGCCAACATCCATTGGACATCAACAATGATATCTCTCATTCCACGGCCTCTTCTGAATGTGGCTTGAATCTTTGGAAGTTCTCTGTCAATGTATGCTTGCAGCTTTTTCTGTATTACCTTTAGAAAAACTTTACTCGCATGGGACATCAAAGATATTGTCCAATGATTTCCTCATTCCTTTGGGTCACCTTTCTTTGGAATGGGCACAAATATGGATCTCTTCCAATCAGTCGGCCAGATTTCTTGACATAGAAGAGTGAGTGCCTCCTGTGCCACCTCACTTCTGTGAAATATTTCAATTTTTATTTCAAATAAACTCCTGGTGCCTTGTTCTTTACCAATTCCTTCAATGCACCTTAGTCTTCTTCCTTCAGTATCATTGGCTCTTGATCATATACTACCTCTTGAAACAGTTGAACATTAACCATTTCCTTTTGGTACAGTGACTCTGTGTATTCCTTCCATCCTTTCTTGATGCTTTCTGCAACATTCAATAATTTGCCCAGAGAATCCTTCAATAGCAAAAGTAAGGCTTAATTTTTTTCTTCAGTTACCCCAACTTGAGAAATTCTGAGCATGTTCTTCCTTTTTGGTTTTCTGACTCCAGATCTTTGCACATTTTGTTGTAATATTTGGCTTAATCTTCTCGAGCTGATCTTTAAAATTTTCTGTTCAGCTCTTGGATCTCCTCATTTTTTCCATTTGCTTTAGTATCTCTACACTGGAGAATCTCTTAGGCAGGAATTTTTTATATATAAAGGTGGAGATCAAACATTCAGGTAGATTAAGTCATTTGCCCAAGACCACTAGAACAAAAATCAAGATTCAGCAAAATTCTTGCTAAGGATCCTAATAAAAATCTGAGCTTCATTAGTCATCTTCCAGCTCCAACCAGAAGGCATGGAAAAAGTGGGTCATAGAGGAAGGGATATGCAGAAAGCCTGGTCCCCACAGCTCTATTTTCAGCTGAGGTGAGAGATCCTTACAGAAGTGGCCAAGTAACCAGTCGCAAGCTCCTCACCTGACAGTATCCTGACTATGTTTTTAACTCTTCCATACATCATGAAGCACTCTGAGCTGGGAATCAGGACACTCACCTCAATTTGTGGTTCTGTTCATTACTTCTTACTGTAGTCTTTTTCCACTCTTAGTCTCCTTTAGCCACAATACTGAGGTGATGGTTAACATCATCTCATTCTACTCTAACAGGACTGTCTAAGGAAGCATTAAAGATGAAAAAGAAAATGAAAAATTAGGCACTTGAAAGAAGTATGTTAGTTGTTATTGATATTGATGTTGATGTTTTACACAAACAAAAAGAGGTTCTATCCAGGCCCACTGCTCTCTCAATCCTGAAAGCAGTCATTGGAACCATGGAGTAAAGTAGGAGCCAACCAAGAAGCTCAGAATTTCTGGGACCCAGAAAGAAAGATCAGGTGTTTTACGTGAGTTAAACTCATAGGAGTTTTCCTCCAGGCTAGACTAAGCCTCCAAAGGGCTGGGCATGGCCAGGTATAGGGCAGAGGAGGTCTTTCACTTAACAGTAGGAAAGAAAGAAGGATAAACTATGGAGGAGGAAGGGAGTAAAGATCCCATTCCCTATATATAAAATTGTACCCAAATGATCAAGTTATAAAAGCAGTCTGAGCTGCTCAAAACAAGAGCTCTGTCTGGTCATGTTGAGCTGAGCTAAGAAGGCACATTTATAAAACATCAAAAGAAAGGTATGAGTAGCTGCTCACAACTCTGTGACCCAATTCCTCTATAAATTTCTTTCCAGGGAAATATTTCTCAAGTCTTATATGTGGGAAAGCCAGGAATGGAGATTCACTGCTGACAGCCCTACAGTTAACCATCCCAACTACGTCAATAACAGATAACCATCACTCATAAGGGGAGACAGGGAAACTTGAGGCTTTCAGAGAATAGATGTTTTATGTATCCATCTATGAATTGCATTTGGACCATATGCAATTCAATTCCTCAACTAACATTTATTGAGTGATTACTATGTACCAGACTCCTGGTGTGGTGCTGTAGCATCAGCACTGGGCTGTGAAACACAAGGTCAGCAGTTCAAATCCACCAGCTGCTCCTCAGAAACTCTATATAGGGTCACTATGGGTTGGAACTGACTCAACGACATTTAACAACAAAACATATTTATGGGTGGGAATTGGTAGTAGAAGGGATGATTAAGATTTGGCCTCTGTTCCCCAGGAATTCTTGACTAATGGGAAGGACACTACAGGAAAAAAAAAAATGTGGACACCAACCACACTTCCCACAGCACTCTACTCCACTGGGTTTGATAATTCATTGCGGTGGCCACACAGAACTCAGACACCACACTCACCGTTATGGAGTTTATTAGGCAAGTTAACAGGTTACAGTTCAGGGTCAGAAATGCTCAGGGCAGAAATGCTCATAGCACTTCCATAGAGCAATCATGTTGGAAAGAGCACTGAGTCTTTTCCTGAATTCCTGAAGGGATCATAATGAGACTTTTGAAAATTCCAATTTTCTTCTTGAAAATAGCAGAGATTTTACTAGCATATAAATGAACTGGATCTTGAACTCTATTTTTACTTCCCTGATACTGGAGCTTTGCCAATGTACTCTATTTACCCTCAGATCCATTCCTCACCCTTCCTCTGCTCTACTCTGTATTATGGTGGTAACAAAGGGAGTTGGCCTTTGTAAGTTGCATCTCCCAACTAGATTCTATCTGGATTCATCTATTGAGGAGATCCTGTCAAGAAGGTAGAGAGCTTCAAGTAGTGTCTCTGCAGCAGTTGTGAGTCTTCCATGTTCCCCATTAGATAGATCCACCATGGCTCAAGCAAATCCCACAGAATACTTCCACCATGGTCTCAGCGTCCACCTGGTAACTCTGAATCCTGGACTTTGGTGACATCTCACCTCCCTAGCCCAAGAAATGTTGTTGTTGTTGTTGTTGTTGTTATTCTTAGGTGCCATCGAGTCAGTACCGACTCATAGTGACCTTACGTACAGCAGAAGGAAAAACTGCCCGATCCTGGGCCAACCTCACTATTGTTGCCATACTTGAGCCCATTGATGCTGCCACTTGGCCAATCAATCTCACAGGGGGTCTTCCTCTTTTCCTCTGGCCCTACACCTTACCAAACATGATAGCCTTCTTCAGTGACTGGTTCTGCCTGACAATATGTCTGAAGTATGAGGGACGAAGTCTGGCCATCCTGGCCTCCAAGGAGCACTCTGGCTGCACTTCTTCTAACACCAATCTATTGGTTCTTTTGGCAGCCCATGGCACTTTCAATATTCTCCTCCAACACCATAACTCAAAAGCATCAATTCTTCTATGGTCTTCCTTATTCACTGTCCAGCTTTCGTATGCATATGAGGTTGTTGAAAATACCATGGCTTGGGTCAGGCGTACCTTAGTCTTCACGCTGACATCTTTGCTCCTCAACACTTTAAAAAGGTCTTGTGCGGTAGATTTGCCTAATGCAACACATCATTTTATTTCTTGACTGCTGCTTCCATGAGTGTTGATAGTTGATCCAAGAAGAATGAAGTCCTTGACAATTTCAATCTTTTCTCCATTGATACGAATGTTATTTATTGGTCCAGTAGTGAGGATTTTGTTTTCTTTACATTGAGATACAAGCCATACGGAAGACTGTGCTCTTTGATCTTCATCAGTAAATATTTTTAAGTCCTCTTCACTTTCAGTAAGCAAGATTGTATTATTTGCATATCGCAGGTTGTTAATGAGTCTTCCTGCAATCCTGATGCCACATTTTTCTCCATAGAACCCAGCTACTTGGATTATTTGCTCAGCATACAGGTTGAATAAGTATGGTGAAAGAATACCACTGTCACACACCTTTCTTAATTTTAAACCATTCGGTGTTCCCATGTTCTGTTCGAACAACTGCTTCTTGGTCCATGTAGAGATTCCTCATGAGCACAATTAAGTGTTCAGAAATACTCGTCCTTCGCAATGTTGTCCATAGCTTGTCATGATCTACACAATCGAAAGCCTTTGCATAGTCAATAAAGCACAGGTAAATACCTTTCTGATATTCTCTGCTTTCAGCCAAGATCCATCTGACATCAGCAATGATATCCCTCATTCCACGTCGTTTTCTGAATCTGCCTTGAACCCCTGGAAGTTTTCTGTCAATGTGTGGTTGCAGCTGTTTCTGTATTACCTTTAGTAAAATTTTATTCACATGGGACATCAAAGATATTGTCCGATGATTTCCACATTCTGTTGGGTCACCTCTCTTTGGAACGGGCACAAATATGGATCTCTTCCAGTCAACCAGATAGTTGTCTTCCAGATTTCTTGGCATAGATGTGTGAGTGCTTCCTGTGCCACCTCACTTCCATGAAAGATTTAAATTTTTATTCCATAAACTCCTGGTGCCTTGTTCTTTGCCAATTCCTTCAATGCACCTTGGTCTTCTTCCTTCAGTATCATTGGCTCTTGATCATATGGTACCTCTTGAAAGGGTTGAATATTAACCATTTCCTTTTGGTACAGTGACTTTGTATATTTCTTCTATCTTCTTTGGATGCTTTCTGTTCATTCAGTAATTTGCCCAGATAATCTTTCAATAACTAAAGTCGAGACTTGAATTTTTTCTTCAGTTTTCCCAGCTTGAGAAATGCTAAGCATATTCTTCTTTTTCGTTTTTCTGACTCCAGGTCTTTACACATTCTGTTGTAATATTTGGCTTTATCTTCTTGATCTGATCTTTGAAATCTTTTCAGCTCTTGGACCTCCTCATTGCTTCCATTTGCTTTATCATCTCTATGCTGGAGAGCAAGTTTCAGTGTCTCTTCTGACATCCATTTTGACCTTTTCCTTCTTTCTTGTCTTCTTAATGACTTTTTTCTTTCTTCCTGTATGATGTTCTTCATGTCATCCTACAACTCTTCTGGTCTTTGGTCTTTAGTGTTTAATGTATCAAACCTGTTCTTCCAATGATCTCTAAATTCAGGTGGGATATATTCAAGGTCATATTTTGGCTCTCGTGAATGAGTTTTCTTTTTCTTCAGCTTCAGTTTGAATTTACATATGATCAATTGATGGTCTGTTCCACAATCTGCCCCTAGCCTTGTTTTGACTGATGATATGGAGTTTTTCCATCGTTTCTTTCTGCAGAAGTAGTCAATTTGATTTCTATATATTCCATCTGAAGAGGTCCATGTGTATAGTCATCTCTTATGCTGTCTAAAGAAGGTATTTGAAATGCACAAATCATTGATTTTGCAGAATTCTATCAAGTGATCTCCAGCATCACTTCTATCTCCAAGGCCATATTTTCCAACTACTGATCCTTTCTCTTTGTTTCCAACTTTTGCATTCAAATCAATGCTAATGATCACTACATCTTGATTGTATGTTTGATCAGTTTCAGAGTAAGAAGTTGGTGGAATTCTTCTATTTCATCCTCACTGGCTTTAATGGTTGGTGTCTAAATTTGAATAATAGTGGTATTAACTGATTTTCCCTGTAGGCACATGGGTATTATCCAATCACAGGCAGCATTGTACCTCATGACTGATATGGATATGTTCTTTTTGACAATAAATGCAACACCATTCCTCTTCAATTTGTCATTCCCAGCATAGTAAACCATGTGGTTGTCAGATTCAAAATGGCCAGTACTAGTCCATTTCATCTCAATAATGCCTAAGATATCGATGTTTATACATTCCATTTCATTTTTCACAATTTCTAATTTTCCTAGATTCATACTTCATATATTCCATATTCTGATTATTAATGGATGCTTACAGCTATTCCTCTTCCTTTTGAGTTGTGACCCATCAGCAAATGAAGGTCCCACGGGCTTTACTCACATGGGCTTTACTCCATTCGCGTCATCACAGTCAGCTCTACTTTGAGGAGGCAGCTCTTCCCCAGTTGCATTTTGAGTGCCTTCCTACCTGAGGGGCTCATTTTCCGACACTATATTTGACAGTGTTTCTCTGCTATTCATAAGGGTTTCAGTGACTTGATATTTGGAAGTAGTTCATCACTCCTTCTTCCTAGTCTGTCTTTGTCTGGAAACTCATCTGAAACCTGTCCACCATGGGTGACCCTGCTGGTATTTAATATACTGGTGGCATACCTTCTAGAATCACAGCAACTCACAAGTCACCACAGAACAACAAACTGACAGATGAGTTGCTGATTTCTGTACTGCCACACCTTCTCTGGTAGCGTAGTGGTTACGAATCGGGCTGCGAACCGCAAGGTCAGCAGTTCGAAACTACCAGCTGCTCCGTGGGAGAAAGATGAGGCTTTCTGCTCCCGTAAAGATTTAAAGCCTCGGAAACCCTGTACAGGGTCGCTATGAGTCGGAATCGACTCCACGGCACATAACAACAACAACAACAACACCTTCTCCTATCTGGTCTTCCAGCTCTTCTTTCACTAGTTTCTTGCACTAAATTCTACCTGTTTTAAATACTTAAAGTATCTTTTCTCTCCTAGTTTAGATCACAAACAGTGCAGAGACTATTTTATTCACCTTTGTGTTATCCAAAGCATCTGATACAATGATTTTTCTAAATGAGTGCTGAGTATTTGTTGGAAGGACAAATGTGTTGAAAATGGATTTGATGAATTAATGGTGGCATGGATAGCAGCATGGATCTTCATGATTTCATGAATCATGAAGAAAAATGAAATGTTTCTGAAAACATCATTTCAGAAATGATGTTTTCCTTTTCTTGAAGAGAAAGTGGTAGGTTCCAAGAGACCTACTAATAAGATCATTCCAAGAGACACAAAGAGATCCACAAAAATGACCAATGGTTTAGAGTAGCTATACTTCCATGAGTTAAGCCAAAAGAGAATCCAACAGCTAGAAAAGCACAAAAAGAGAGAGAGAGACTTTGTCAAGTGTTTTCCCTGTTGTATCTGAATTGAGTCATTCATTCTTTCACTCTCTTCCTAGGGTTCTTCCTATATTTTCAGAAGGCATTTTGGATAGGAAGGAGTTTTAGTGATAAATAGCTCTAATTTTCATCTGGTTGTCATTTCCATCACATTTATTATGCTCAAGTCTCTGAAAACTTGAGGCGATACAGTGGGAAAGAGCTCATCACCAATGAATCTCAGTCATGTGCTCTTGAAAAAGTTGTCAAATGACTAGAGTCCTGGCCTGGGAAGAACCTGATAGACCAGATAGTTTGGGGTCGGGATTTTCAACAGTTATAGTTTCAGAATTCTACATTCTTAACCTTGAGTATACCATTTAAAATAATTAACAACTCAGAGATCATCTTTGTTCATCCCCCTGGTAAGTAGGGTTATTCTGGAAGATCATCAATAAAAAGACATGTTTCTGTCAGTCATTGACACTGTGAACTATGTGAATGCTGAGCATTCTAGTTCCTAGCTCTTACCTGAAAAGTGGAAGGAATACACAGAATCACTGTACCAAAACTAAATGGATGATGTCCAACCATTTCAAGACACGTTGTTAATGTTGCTAAATGCTTTTAAGTCTGTTCTGACTCATAGCAACTTTGTATAGGAGTTCCGAGGAGCGACTTGTGAGTTTGAACTGCCAAAATTGCAGTTCAAACTGACCTTGAGGTCCAGTGCCACACTAGGACTCTTTTCCTACAGTGCCACACTAGGACTCTTTTCAAGATATAGCATATGATTAAGAACCAATGGTACTGAAAGAAAAAGTCCAAGTTACACTGAAGACATTGGCAAAAACCCAGGCTCCAGGAATTGACAGAATACAAATTGAAATCATTCAACAAAAACACACAGCACAGAAGACACCCACACCTCTATACCAAACAAATTTGGAAGACCACTTCCTGGACAACCAATTGGAACAAATCCACATTTGTGCCCATTCTAAGGAGAAGTGACCCAATAGAATGTGGAAATCATCAAACAGTATCATTAATATCACATGCAAGTAAAATTAATATCACATGAAGATAATTCAAAAACAGTTGCAAAAATACATCAATAGGGAACTAGCAGAAATTCAAGCCAGATTCAGAAGACAATGTGGAACTAGTGATATCATTGCTAATGTCAGATGTATCTTGGCTGAAAACACAGAATACCAGAAAGATATTACATTGTGCTTTATTGACTATGCAAAGCCTTTCAATTGTATGGATCATGACATACCACGGATTACATTGGGAAGAATGGGTTTTGCAGAACACTTAATTGTGCTCATGATTAGTCTGTATCTAGACCAAGAGACAGTCATTCAAACAGAACAAGCAGTTACTAAATGATTTAAAATCAGGAAAAGTGTGTGCCAGAGTTGTATCCTTTCACCATCCTTAGTCAATCTGTATGCTGAGCAAATAATTGAAGATACTGGATTATATGAAGAAGAACATGGCATCAGAATTGGAGATTCACTAACAACCTGCAAAATACAAATGATGCAACCTTGCTAACTGGAAGCAAAGAGGACTTGAAATATTTACTGATGAAGGTCAAAGACTATAACCTTTGGTATGGATTGTACTTCAATGTAAAGAATACAGAAATCTTCATAAGTGGATCAATAAAAAAATCCTTATAAATGTAGAAAAAATTGAAGTTGTCAACTTCATTTTGCTTGGATCCACCATCAACACTCATGAAAGCATCAGTCAAGAAACCAAACAATGTATTGCAATAGGCAACTCTGCTGCAAAAGACCCTGTAAAATGCCAAAGAGCAAAGATGTCACTTTGAGGACTAAGGTGTGCCTGACTTAAATCATGGTATTTTCAATAGCCTCATATGCATGTGCAAGTTGAACAATGAATAATGAAAACCATAGAAGAACCCATGCATTTGAATTACAGTGTTGGAGAAGAATATTAAAAGTATCATGGACTGCCAGGAGAACAAACAAGTATGTGTTGGAAGAAATACAACCAGAATGCTCCTTAGAAGCCAACATGATAAAACTTTGTCTTTCATATTTCAGACATGTTGTCAGGTGGGACCAGTCCCTAGAGAAAGACATCATGCTTGGTTAAAGTGGAGGGTCAGGGAAAAAGAGAAGGACCACCAATGAGATGGATTGGCACAGTGGCAGCAGCAATGGACTCAAATGTAACAATTTTGAGGATGGCCCAGGACCAGACAGTGTTTCCTTCTGTTGTGAATGGGGTGTCTGTCAGTTGGAACTGACTCAACAGTACCTAATAGCAACATCCTGACAAGTGTCCAAGGGAAAATCACCACCCTTCCCTGAACCTCAGATTCTTTGTTCTATTCTATCTTCTTCACAAGATTTTTTGTGATGATCAGTTGGATGATTAAGAAACAAAATTGAAAACCAAAAAGCCAAATACTACAATGTTATTATTTGTTTATAGCCATCTTATCTAGTGCTTCTAAAACAAAAATATCACAAGGGAGTGACTTTAACAAACTGAAATTTCATTTCTCAGAGTTAAAAGAATAAAAGTCCAAATTCAGGGTGCTGGCTTTAAGTGAAGTCTTTTCTCTCTGTTGGCTCTGGAGGAAGGACTTTGTTTCCTTTGAACATTTTCTCATTGGTGATCTCCATGTGGTTTGGCATCTCTTATCCCCATCTCTACTTCATTTTTATAACTTGTAAGAGATTGACTCAAAATATACCCTAAACTAATACTGTGTCATTGACATAACAAAGACAAGCCATTCCCAAATTGGATTATAACTACATTAATTTTTTGTTGCTGTTGTTAAGTGCTGTCAAGTTGATTCTGATACATAGCAAACTTGTATAGGGTTTCCAAGGAGCAGTGGGTAGAGTAGAACTGCTGATCTTGTGGTTCACAGGCCAGTGCTTATCCTACAGTCCCAAACCAGGAGTCGAGATTAGGATTTACAACAATATTTCCTGGATTGCAGGGGAGCTGTTGGGGGAAGCAACTCAATCCATTACAAGAACCAATCAGTTATCCACAGAAATCTAACCTAAGACCCTCCAGTTGCACCGTTATCCCAGGTCATCTTGCCCTTTCATATAGGATGGGTCTGTCTTCTGATGAATCAGAATGATTCATATGGAGAGAAAATGAGCAACAAGAATTCACATAGGGGAAAGGTGTTGGCACTAGTAAGAACTGAATTGATGCAAAATTATCAAAGTAGGTGAAGCATACACTTCATCCCGAAGAGAAGATTCCTCTTAGATAGCTAAGATATCCTCTAAGTTCAGTGCTCTGAGGCTACCAAACTTTGTCCATCCTGACAATTTCCTAACATCAACTTCATCCTCTTGCAGTGCTGTTGATCTCACCTCACTATTAGTATTTAAAACTGCTTATTGGGTCAATTATACTGAGGTTTAAGTGTCTGGTAAGCCTCTTAACCATCCATGAAGTTCCATTTTCTAATGCTACACATTAACCCCAATGAGTTCACATGATATCTCAAACCGAGTAAAAGAGGTTTTTTTCAGACTGAAACGTAACAGAGAAGGTCTTCCTAAAGGTACTCAGATTATATTTCTAGTAACAAACTAGTCTGCCTCGGAGTAAGACCAAAATGATTTTGCTGAGAATCTTGCCTCATTCTACTCTTTTTCCTCCAAGATTTATTCAAAAGCAGAGGCCAGAGACAAATCCACCCAAAGTATTTATATCCTCTTATATATCCAGAGCAGTACAGAATTATGTTCTTTGTGCTGATGGCTCTTGGAATGAAAGAGATTCTATCCCTATACTAGTCAAGGTTTCAGCCAACTTCCAGACATTCCCATTAGGATTAACAACTTTGCAAAACTTCCCTGGCAAACACTTTATGCCAGGCTAGCCTCCCTGACTGTCCTGGCTGGTCCCCTGCTTCATCTCTGAACCATGAGTTAGTGAGTGTTCAAAGCACAAAATCTGCTTTTCAGATTATCCTCAACAAAGCATAAGTACATAAGAGAAGTTTGCTGGCGCTGATTCATGCAATGCATTGCAAAACCAATTTAACTGATCAGGTCGATCAATAGTTACTTATTGAGCACTTGCCAGCTGTGGTTATGCTCTGTTGAAAATATCCACCCTCATTTCCTCTTTTATCACACACCCCCTTTTTTTGTCCCCACCCCACCAGCAACACTACCTTCACTATCACCACCAGCAATCAAGTTGACAGTTCCCCCGGGAGCTGTCCAGAATTACAGCACTGTACGTCAAACCAAGGGGGGTTAACTGGCTTTCTTTTCCTCTCTTTGCCAGAAGCAGATGGGAAAGGTGGGAGGAAAGAGATTATTTTCTAATCTTGCCCAAAGTGATCTCTATTTTGAGGGTCAGTTCTCTCCACCCCCATCCAAACCCAACATTAGCTTGACTGACAGTGGCCCCCTGCCCAGCCCAGCTCCAAGAGACCCTAAATGACCCTGTTTACTTGACATGGGAGTACCTCTGCACTGCAGAACTTTCAGTTACAGGATTTTGCAAATTTTATGAGAATTTTCAGTCAAGCTGATGTTTAGCTCCCCCTTTTCCCTCTAGCTAAAAATCAAGATCTTTCATCCAGCTCGGATCTCAGAGGGAATTTTTTCTCAGCACTTGGGACATGATTAAATAACAAGCACACGTGAACACGCCAGCACAGAACCCTTTTATTTCCCAGATCTTTCTTCAGTAATGAAGCCTGAAATGGAAAACTACTGTGTAGCGAAACTGTAGCTACAAGAGGAAGAGAGATAGACAATGTGTCAGCTCAGCTCCTTCTGGGAGGAGAGGTGAGGAAGTTTACTCATGAAACAAGAGGAAATTAAATAGATGTGTCAACTGGAAGTCTTTCCAAAGAGAAATTTGGAAAGCTCAGTGATTACCAGTTGAGGGTCCATTAGCTATGGATAAAGGGGAATCCAGAGACACCTTTTTATATTCTCTCTAAATGATGAGATGGTAAGAAAGGGGTTTGCTACAAAGAACATTTTTTCGTTCATCCAGTTGACGTGATCATTAGCTCTACCGATTATGGTAATATAAAGAAATCATTAAAATGTAATTATTACAGTTGTATAAGTTTATAGCTGTATAACTACATCAAAAGGCCATCTTTGTAGGTCTTTATGTGCTCCATAAACCTGAATAAATTGCAGCAAAGGAAAAAGACGACTCAATATGAATTAAGAGTAAATTCAAAACTTCTGTCCTGCTCTGTGGAGACGTTGTTTTTGTTGTTGTTAGGTGCCATTGAGTCGGTACCAACTCATAGCTAGCCTATGCACAACAGAACAAAACACTGCCTGGTCCTGGACCAACCTCACAATTGTGTGGAGATAGCAGTAGCAAAAGTCCAGGAGCCTTCTCTGACTCCTGACCACCTTATGTGCCTGTTAGTATCCTCTCTTGTTCTAGATCTGTGTCTCTCGTGACTTGTTTTCAGTCCGATTGATTCAAACAAATGAAATAAAAGCCAGATAAACAAGTATAAAAACTGACCACAATAATGATCACAATCCCATGCATTTATATAATTCTTTATGATCCTCATGTTCAACAACTCTATGGCTATATAAGATCATCATTATTACTGCCATTTCACAAATGAAAAGCTTAGAATCAAGGAATTTTTAGGTAGTTGGTCTAATGTGACATGGTACCGGGGATACTGTCATCTGGCTCTGTCTCGTTCTTCTCCTTCACCTACCCTCCACACTTCTCTGCCCTGCTCTATGCTCCAGAAGGTTGACTTTTAGGGACTGCATTCATAGCCTTCCTTGTTCACAGGCTTTCAACTGGTTTGGACTAATGGGCACTACTGATACGAAAACAGAAGATGGAAGAGAGAAATTGGAATTGTATTCCCCTGACTCCCTCCCTGTTGGGTCAGGGTTTGACAATGGTTATAATTTATTTATCTCTAGCCACAGGTCCTCACTGATAGCCAAAGGCCTCTCCAGGTTCTGATAATTGGTTCCTTCATTTGCCCCTGCAGATGATAATGTTGTTGTTGTTGTTAAGTGCCGTTGAGTTGGTTCCAACCCATAGCAACCCTGTATAGGGTTTCTGAGGAGCCACTGGTGAACTTGAACCACAGACCTTGCAGTTCAAATGGATTTGCAGTCTGGCACATTAACCCAGAGCACCACACCAGCCCTGTTATTGCTAACTCCAGGGTGCTTTCAGCACTACTTGTTGATTTCTTCTAGCCTTGCACATACTCCTTTCTTACACCCTTTTCTTCACCTCTTTTGAACATCCATCTGTTTTCTGCCAAGACCCAGTCTGAGACAGATAACTAATGGGTACGGGGACCCAAACTAGAACCCAGATCTTTAAAACCCTAGGAGTCCAAGCCTGAATAATTTAGAAAATTGAATTTACTCCAGACACAGACATACTAATTGTCATTGCCATCAAAGCTTTAAGTTCCATACTTCATTTGGCACTGTGCTAGGCCAATTACAGAAAGAAGTCCAGGAACATTCATGCTGGGACAAGCCACTAGATATAGTACATGCACACCCCAAACCACCACCTGGCTGGACAGTAATCGGGAAGACATCCTATGAGGTGAGCATAAGTACATTTGGGGGCTAAAGGTGAACATCTGGAAAAGCAGAAGTTCTATTTCCAAACTAGGTGAAGAGGAGCAATGGGGTCAGATAATCCAAGCTGCAAATGATCACAAAACATTTCTATTTTGCTTTGACATACATGATTAGACAAAGCATTGCTGTTTTGTTTGGGGATTTCTACAGCAGCTATGCCTACCTAATTAATTTTCATTAGCCTAATAGTAAAGGGAGTTAGTATTCCTGGAGTTCACACACACCACTGCTGCCTGGCAGGTAGAAACAGGACAGTCTGGCCTCCAGTGCTTGGAAAACTTGTCTAAAGAGCAGAATGCCTATAAATAGCCCACCATAGCTCACCACCCACTTTTGTCTTGGTCTGATATTTTGCTCTGTATGATTTGTAAGATCTGAGATCATGAGCCTTGTGGAATGTGGTTCAGATTCTCAGGACAGAACCGGCCCTTGTGGTCCACAGCAACTCTGTACTCCTTCCCCTTGTGGATCCAAACACTTCACTGTAATAGCATGGATCCTATTAATGAATCACAGGCCTTGGGCAGCAGTGAAAAATGAATGTGGTTAGGAATAAGAAGGCCTTAGTTCAAGTTCATCTAAGCTCAGTTTCCCAGTAGAAGATTCTGAACTCCACTGAATTTTAGTGTTATATAATTTAAGATGGAGAAAATAATACTCGTGTCAAGGGTTAAAATAAGAGTGTGTTTGATACATGGAGCACTGTCAATGAATATTGGTAGAATCAAATCAAATCATGGATAAGCAAATGCTTTGTAAATGTTGAATTCTGTATGACAGTATTGAAATGTCTCTGGACAGAGCCATTAAATACTATATAATGCTACCTATATATTAACCACAATTTTTAAAATGAGGAAAAATTCTATATATCAGTATTATTAGAATATTTTAGAGTTGGAATCAGTCTTGCCTAGTTTAGTGACAAGTTTTTTTATGAATTCTAGCCATTGTAATTAATAGTATTCTGACTTTTTAAAAAACACTGACAGCTACCAATACTTTTGCAGTTATTATTAAGGTATCTTAGTTATCTAGTGCTGCTATAGCAGAAATACTACAAGTGGGTAGCTTTAGCAATCAGAAATTCTCTCACTATTTAGATGTGTAAAAGTCTAATTCAGAGCACCAGCTTTGGAGAAAGATCCTTGTCTCCTTTCAGTGTCTGTAGGCCCAGCATTCCTTGGAGATTCCCATGTGTCTTGGCACCAATCTGACCCTGAATCTAGGAGCTCCGCCCATCACTCTTCTGTCAATTTGTAGAACTGTGATGGCTTGCATGTTGCTGTGATCCTGGAAGCTATGACACCAATATTTTAAATATCAGCAAGGTCATGTATGTTGGACAGATTTCAACTGAGCTTCTAGACTAAGACTGACGAGGAGGAAAGAGAGGTGAACTATTTTTGAATGTTTAGCCACTGAATGTTTTATGAATAGCAGTGGAACATTGTCAGATATAGTATCAGAAGATGAAAACATTATGAATACTACCAAAATATTGTCAGATACAATGCCAGAAGATGAGCCTCTCAAGTTGAAATGCACTCAAAATGAGATTGGTGAAGAGTTGCCTTCTCAAAGTAAAGTTGACCTTGATGACATGAGAGGAATAAAGCTTTCAGGACCTTCATTTGCTGAGGGAGCACAACTCAAAATGAGGACAAATGACTGCAAACATCCATTAATAATTGAACATGGAATTATGAAGTATGAATCCAGGAAAATTGAAAGTTGTCAAAAGGAAATGAACATCTAAATATTGACATCCTATGCATTGTTGTTGCTGTTGTGAAGTGCCATTGAGTCGTTTCCGACTCAGGGATCCTGTATAGGGTTTTCAGTAGCAGCTGGTGGATTTGAACAGTCAGCCTTGCTTAGTAGTTGAGTACTTATACTACAGTACCATACCAGAACTCCATCCTAGTGAACTGAAATGGACTGGTATTGTCCATTGTGAATCTGACAATAATATGGTTTACCATGCTGGGATCGATAAATTCAAGAATAATGGAGCCAAATTCATCATTAAAAAGAACATTTCAAGATCTATCTTGAAGTACAGCTATCTGTGATAGGATAATATCCACATGCCTACAAGGAAAAGCAATTATACCACTATTATTCAAATGTACACACTAATCACTAAAGCCAGTAATGATGAAATTGAAGAATTCTACCAACTTCTTCAGTCTGAAATTGATCAAACATTCAATTAAGATGTATTGATAACTCACTAGACAGGACAAGCAGACCATCCTAGAACAGCTAGAGTGACAGAAGATACATCTACACAGAAAGATCATCAGGAAAAACCCAAGAAAAAAATGGCAGTATGACTGGCTACTACAAGAATAAGCAAATTGTTCACCAGGAAGCCATCAAGCCAAGCAATCAAGTTCCTTCAGGACAAACCCCCCTCTAAGACGGAAACTCAAAGGAAACACATGAGCAGGCATATAAGTTTGCTGACAACCACATTGATCTACTGGTGAGAGGAAGAGGGGGAAAGACAGAAATGAAGAAATAAGCTGAGTTCAACCATCTTCCATAGACTCCTACTGATGTGGAGATTAGAGAGAGAAGAGGAAGGGCTGGCTGGTCCAAAGTGTGGTGAGACCTGGGGACACCTGAGCCTATGGACAAGGACATAGCCACAGAGGGCTAGAGCTGACAGTGAAGCATCCAGCTGATATGAAAGTGAGAGGAGATACATAAGAACACCCAAAATTTCAGACAGTACCCATTTGACCTAGTCTCGATGGCTTGATAATCAGAATTCGACTAGAGGAAGATTGAAAAAGAGAGAGAGAGAACAAAACAAGGTTTAATAAAGGAAATGAAGGTAAATTGTTACAATTTGATGAACTTGACCTATACTCATGGAGGTAGTAACTCTAAATACCAACAGAAAGAGGAGTCTTCACATCAAGTATCAATGCTATCCCCTCTGTACACAGGGTAGATAGGGATGGGCAACTTTGACACTGGCTACCTAAAATGAGGGAGTGATAAAGGTATAAAGTGACTGGCTTACAAGGTTTCAAGGGGGAGTTTAGTTTAGGAGTGTGTGGGGGAAGAAAGTGTCCCCACTGAATAGTTTTCATCTTGTCGAGATGGGTCTGGTTAAAAAAGATGGGAATAAGATTCTTATGATTCAATAGTGAATCAACTGTCACAATTGTAAATGTAGAAGTTTTGTAACAAAAACAAGGGAGTAGTTAATCTTACAGTCCATAAACAAAGGACCCTAGTACCATCAAGGGAGAAGAGTACAAGTGGAATACGGGACCTTATCCAGAGAAGCAACGACACCAGAGATGGAGATAGAGATGGAGATATGAAGACAGGTAGCAGGTGAGGACTCTAAATCCATGGGAAGAGAGGGACTCAGAGATGGTGGCCAGGAGATAGACTAGAAGAACGTGTCCTTTAGTGGTGTAAATTATTAATATGCCTGAGTGTTTAAAAAAAAAAAAAGAGCTAAAGTGAATAGATAGAAATACTGTTAACTGATGGTGCATGGAGGGGATTATAATCATTGTAATGAAACAAGGTGTATGATTTGTTGAATGTAAACCTGATGATCTGCCCTGTAAACTTTCACTCAATTCACAATAAAAACTTAAAAAAAAAAAAAAAAAGATGTATTGATAACTACTGGTGACTGGAATGCAAAGGTTGGAAACAAATAGAAAGGATCAGTAGTTGGAAAAGATGGCCTTGGTGATAGAAACGATGCTGGAGATTCCATGATAGAATTTTTCAAACAAATGACTTATTCATTGCAAGTATGTTTTATAAACAACATAAAAGATGATTATACACATAGATGTCACAAACTAGAATAAACAGAAACAAAATTGATTACATCTGTGGGAAGAGGTGATGGGAAATCTCCATATCATCAGTCAAGATAAGTCCAGGGGTAGACTGTAGAACTGATCATCAATTGCTCATAAGCAAGTTCAGGCTGAAGCTGAAGAAAATGAAAGCAAGTTCCCGGGAGCCAAAGAATTACCTAGAACATATCTCACCTGGATTTAGAGTTCATCTCTAGAACAGATTTGATATATTAGACATTAATGACATAAGACCAGAAGAATTGTGGAATGACATCAAAAGCATCAGACAAGAAGAAAGAAAAAAAATCATTAAGAGAACAAAACAGATGTCAAAAGAGACTCTGAAACTTGTTCTCCAGGATAGAGATGCTGAAACAAATATAAGAAATGAGGACATAAAAAAACTGAACAAAAACTTCAAAGAGTAGCTTGAGAAGGCAAAGTCAAATATTATAATGAAATGTGCAAAGACCTGGAGTTAGAATCCCAAAAGGAAAAACCACACACAGCTGAAGAGCTGAAGAAAAATGTCAAGTCTCGACTTTCAATATTGAAGGAGTCTATGGGCAAAATCTTGAATGATATAGAAAAGCATCAAAAGGAGATGGAAGGAATAAACAGTCAGTGTCTAAAAAGAAATGGTCAATGTTCAAATATTTCAAGAGGTAGCATATGATCAAGAGCCAATGGTACTGAAGGAAGAAATCCAAGGCATTGACAAAGAATAAGACCCCAGGAATTGATGGCATACAAATAGAAATCTTTCAACAAATTGATGCAGCACAGGAGGAGCTCACTCATCTAAACCAAGCAATTTGGAAGACAGTTACATGGCCAACAGATTGAAGGAGATCCATATGTGTGCCCCTTTCAAAGAGAGGTGACCCAACAGAACACAGAAATCATCAGGTAATACCATTAATATAAAATTTTCCTCAAGATAATTTAAAAATGGCTGCATACGTACATTGGCAGGGAATAGCCATATTGTCAGGAAGGACCAGTCACTGGAGAAGGCTACCATGTTTTGTAAAGTGAAGGATTGGAGAAAAAGAGGAATACCCCCAACAAGCTGGATTGGCACAGTGCCAGCATCAATGGACTCAAATGTAGCAACAATTGTGAGGTTGGCCTGGGATCTGGTAGTGTTTCATAGGGTCGTTATGGGTCAGTACTGATTCAAGGGTACCTAACAACAACAACAAGCCAGAGAGAGGTCCAAGCCAGATTCAGAAGAGGATGTGGAACAAGGGATATCAGTGCAGATATCAGATGGATCTTGGCTAAAAGCAGAGAATACAAGAAAGATGTTTACTTGTGCTTTATTAACTATGCAAAGGCTTTGCCTGTGTGGATCATGACAAGCTATGGGTAGCATTGGGAAGAATGTGTATTCCAGAACACTTAATTGTGCTCATGAGGAAAAGTTTATTTACTAAAAAAAAGTTATTGTTGTTCGCTGGTTACAGCACATCGAGTGCCTATCCTTTATATTCCATCTACTATAAGGAGCTCTGGTAGTGTAGTGGTTACGAATCGGGCTGTGAACCGCAAGGTCAGCAGTTCGAAACTACCAACTGTTCCATGGGAGAAAGATGAGGCTTCCTGCTCCCGTAAAGATTTACAGCCTCAGAAACCCTGTACAGGGTCACTATGAGTCGGAACCGACTCCACAGCACAAAACAACAACAACAACATACTGCTACTTAAGGAGCTCTGGTAGCGTAATGGTTATGAATCGGGCTGCTAACCTTAAGGTGGGCAGTTCGAAACTACCAGCTGTTCCATGGGAAAAAGATGAGGCTTTCTGTTCCCGTAAAGATTTATAGCCTCAGAAATCCTGTGCAGGGTCACTATGAGTCGGAACCGATTCCATAGTACTTAACAACAACAACATCCTGCTACTTGGAATGTGGATGTGATGGCTGGAGCACTGACCTTCCTGGTGACACCAAACTTATAGTGATCCCATGTATAACAGAACAAAATACTGCTCAGCCTCCTGCCATCCCCACCAGTAGCTGCTGATCAGACTGTAGTAACTGACTAGTTTTTAGAATCAGATGCTCAATTCTTACTTTCTAGTATGGAAGTTCCTTGAAGCATGCTCTGCTGAAAACTGTTCAGTATCCTAGCAATACACAAGCCTGCACTGACAGACAAGTGGTTGTTGCATATGAGATGCACTGGCCAGTAAATCCAATCCAAGTGTCCAGCACGGAAGAAGAGCACTCTATCACAGGACCATCAGGGCTCCTCGATTACAAAATGCATTCAAGATAAACTCTTTCAGTATAAAGAAACAAAGTCATATTCATAGTTCTGCCTCACAGAATAGACATTTATTTTCATACTTTTCTGCTCCTCTCCTAATACCAGCCTCCCACACCCCAGAGAAAAGTAATTCTCCCTACTCAGATCAAATCCCTGGATAAAGCTTCAAATTTCTCAGATAGCTGCCACTCACCCTACATTGTGGCTGAAGTGAAGATGGCCCAGTGGATTGCTGGTAAACCAGCTCTCCAAGTAAAAAGAGCTCTGATTTATAGTGCTTGCCATCTCTATTGTATAAATACTCCCACTATGGCCAATTTCAAGCCATCAGCAATTTAGCAACCAGCTTATAATGTTCCCGAGCATTTCACAACGCACCAGTGTGAGCCAACTTCAGCCCACCTCTGTCAGTTGCCCAGCCTCACACTGCCCCCAGGGCCTCCAGGACCAGGCAGATGGTGGGATGCTCTCACCTACTCATGGCCCCTACTCTCACTCACTGCTCAGCCTCTGGAGCTTGTGGAACAGGCAGAACCCAATATGCTCCTTAATCAACATCTTGTTCAGAAAGTGTCACTTGCCATAAATACAGGCTTTTAACCTGTCTCCTTGGCAGCTACCTCTGGGAGTAGGGACAAGGAATCCATCATAAATTTCAGAGCTGATGGATTTCAAGGGAGTAGGAGAGACTCTTCGTCCTACTATGGAGGGAGTGTGTCTCCCAAACCACTGTCAAGGAGGAGGGGGACGACTAGCTAGTCTTTACAGTGTTTTTCATTGTCCTCTTTGCTATGGGTCAAAGACAAAAATAGTCAGGACTGTATTTTCATAAAGAATATGTTGCTGTTATATGCCGTGGAGTCGGTTCCTACTCATAGTGACCCTGTACAGGATTTCCGAGGTTATAAATCTTTACGGGAGCAGAAAGCCTCATCTTTCTCCCACGGAACAGCTGGTAGTTTCGAACTGCTGACCTTGAGGTTCGCAGCCCGAACCATAACTACTACGCTACCTAAAGGAGTACCTGAGTCCTGGTATGGCACTATAGAATAAGCACTGGATTGCTAACTTCAAGGTTGGTTATTCAAACTCATAAGTTGCCCTTGGAAGCCCTGTGCAGGTTGCTAGAGTTGAAACCAACTCAAAGGCAATTAACAACAAAGGAAGTACTGGAGTCTTGGTGTGACGTTATAGGATAAACACTGGACAGTTAGCCACAAGGTCAGTGGTTCAAACCCACCAGCCACTATACAGTGTCCTTATGAGTCAGAACTGACTTGATGGCACTGAGCAACAACAACAAAGGATGTACCTGCCTCAGAGGTATGGATGTTAGAGGTTTGTATGGGTTCAGAGCTGGAAACCCATCAGCAGTTATTAAGGGAATTATAGGAAGCATTTTGTAAATATAAAAGGCTGCTATTAGAGGTTAAAGAGAGGAAACAAATGAGACACAGAAACATAGAGATGGAAACAGAGACAGGGTCTCAGGGAAAATAATGAAGGAGAAGGGAGACAAAAACAATGGATAGAGACAGCACAGAGCCAGATTCTTCTAAACGAAAAACATAAATGGTCCTTCTTTATTAATGCCAAACTCTTGGGTACAGTTCAAAACTCATTCAGCCAATGACTACTCTACCCACTTCACCATTTCATTTTTCATATTATTTGACAACATAGCTCCATTTTGTTCAAATTCATAGATCCTAAAATAAACCCTAAAACCTGACTTTGTGACTTTACTTGGAACTATGTATTGTCTTCCCTTCTCTATGACTTTTTCTTTCTCTAAATTTATTCCAGCCCTTACTCCATCCAGAAGACATCCCTGGTCAGCTCTCCCTAGTTTTAATGACCTTATTTCTCTCTTGTTCCCTTGTCACTTAGGTACTCAGCTTGGACACATCTTTATCCTGTTGATCTAATAACAATTATGTAGCTGCTCAACGGTGTGTCTGACCTTAGATAGACAAGTCCTGTTTCTTCTTGAGCCTTCATTCCCTCAATTGTACCAGGAAAAAAGACCAGCCTGAGTGACTTTGAGCTTCCTTAATCCTGATATTCATCAATGCTAAGGTGAGGACGGACTAGGCAGTAAAAAGATTAACTGATAAACGAATGCACTAGTGAAAGAGAACAAATGGGTAGGGTGATCAATTGAAGATGATTGTTGGCAACAATGTGGCCACAACTTCTAATGTCCAATATCTACTCTTCCCCTCTTCTATAATAACAACTGGCCACCCCAAATAAAGTTTATCTATACCCTAATGTCCTTTGTACTTGCCTAGTTCTGGCCGATCCAATATAAATGAAATTGACATTTAACACTGGGAACCTTCCTTACAACACAGCTAGTGCCTATCTTTGCCTCCATTTTCTTCTTTATTCCATCCATAGGCTGCTGCTGGAATGTGGATGTGATGACTGGAGTGCTGACCTCCATATTGGTCCATTTGGATGAGAACCACAATGAGCTGGATGGAGGCTGGGATTCTAAAGACTTCCTAAAGAAGAACTTTTCTACCAGTCCCTAACTCTACTCCTCTGGACTTCTCCTGAAAGAAAAAATAAACTTTCTTGTTTAAACTAGATATTTTGGGTCTCTATTACATATAGCTGAACCTAATCCTAAGAAAGATAAACAGGTTGAGGAGGAGTTACCAAGAGGCCCAGATAGTCAGGTGCAAGGTAATAGGGTAAGAGTTAGCAAGCACAGTACTTTGGGCAGTTCTCAAAGCTTATCCTTAAATCCTGTCTTCAGAAAGCCTTCCTTATTTTGAAAGTCGAGCACCTCTAGGATCTCCCTTCCTCGTAGCTCCTGGGGCCTTCCGCAGTTTTTATTTGGCACATGCCAAAATGCCTGATATTACCTTCTTGAGTATTTCCATTTTTCCTCCCCAGATAGACATATATTCCTTGAGAAAAGAGGTTTTGAACTATACTTCTCACATTTACCCTAGATACAATGTCATATCCCAGATTTTCTGGGACAGACCTGAATTTCAAAAATGTTAGTGTTTAAACTACATCTGCAAGATAATCTCCTAAATATAGAACCATAACAAAACTTTCAATTTGAGACTCAGAAACTCTGATTCCCATAGCTACAGAGCATACCTAGGTGCTCTGTTAAGAAAAAGAAAAAAAAAATTATCATTGATTTTTTTTTCTTGATGGATTGAAAGTGTCTTGACAAGGGCCCAAGGGTCCCTAAGTGGAAGGAGTACTGTAGAGGAATATGGAAGATGATGAAATAGGGCAGGTGGAGGAGTATGATTGACAGAGATGTCATCAGGACAAAGAGATGGTGCTGGGCTTAAGACAGTGACCGGCAGACCATCAAGGCAGAGAGAAGAAATTTTCCATGTGAATATATCCAGCCTGACTGGTTATATGGGGTCTTGCCACAGGGGGAATGAAAAGATTTGAAACTGATCATAGTAAATGTCCAGGTTTCCTGGTAAAGGTGACAATCTGAGCATACACACACATCTAGTTTCACTCCCTCCAACAAACTCACTAGAAGGGATTGTTGACAAAGGCATAAGCCCACAAGGACAAGGACAAATGGGAAAGGAGAACACAGCAGTAAAATTAGGAAGCTGCAAGATGGGTGGACAAAGGATAGTAAATTTGACAACACAGAAATCTAAGTCATTGCCAGTAATGAGGAAAGACAAAAATCAATCCGTGTGGTGCTGTGGGCAAAAGCACTGGACTGCAAGGTCGGTTTAAACCATAAGGTCAGTGGTTCAAACTCACCAGCTGCTCCTTGGAAACCTTACACAGGGTCATTATGAGTCAGAACTGACTCAACAGCACTTAACAACAACAGCAATATCACAGGAGCCTCAGAAAGTACTGAAATTGGTAGCACCAGGTATTTCTGGAAATGGAGGCAAAGAAGAGGGACAAAACAAACAGGACAAGTAGAAAGGCATTTAAGAGGCAGTAGCAGGTTCTGTATCTCCTCCCCCATTTCAGGCTACTGGGCAGGCCCCAATCTCCATACTAGCAGTTGGCTGAAGTGTCATTGTTGTTGCTAAGTGCCATTAAGTCAGTTCCAACTCATAGTGACCCCGTATAGGGTTTCAGAGTCTGTAAGTTTTTGTCAGAGTGCTTGAACTGCTGCCCTTCTGGTTCGCAGTCTAGTGCTTATCATATGAAGCTGCTGTGCTCCATTGACTATTGTTGTTGTTAAGTGCTGTTGAGTCGGTTCCAAATCATAGGGTTTCTGAGGAACAGTTAATGTGTTTGAACCACCGGTTTTGCTGTTCAAACCAACTTTGTGGTTCAATGCTTATCCTATACACCAGGACATTTCCTGTAGAGGGTGAAAAACTGGAATTTTCCCAGGCTACTGCAGACAGAAGGAGCTCTGGTAGCGTAGTGGTTACGAATCAGGCTGCGACCCGCAAGGTCAGCAGTTCGAAACTACCAGCTGCTCCGCGGGAGAAAGATGAGGCGAACTGCTCCCGTAAAGATTTACAGCCTCGGAAACCCTGTTCAGGGTCGCTATGGGTCGAAACCGACTCGACGGCACTTAACAACTTAACAACAACAACAACTGCAGACAGAGTAAACAGTACCAACTGCTGTCGAATCAGCTCCAATTCATGGCAACCCAAGTGCGTCGGAGTAGAACTATGCTCCTTTAGGTTTTCAATAACTGCTTTTTTGCAAGTATATCACTAGGCCTTTGCACCAAGAAGCCTCTGGGTGGACTTGAACCACCAACCTTTCAATTCAGAATCAAGGGCAGAGTTGTCATACCAAAAACGGGGAGGACAAGCACCTGTATTTTGAATGCTTGTCTCAATATTGGCAAGTATTTGCCAAGAGCCTGTAATGTGTCCAAAAGAAACAGAAAAAAGCAATTGAAAAGAAATTGAAGATATGAAGGGAGAAAAACATTTCATAACAAGAACGTGCCAGAAATTCATATCCTCAGCTCCATTAGCCTTTGCTTGCCTACCTATCTCTTGGAGGACCAGCTGCACTGCCACCAAATATCACAATTGGGAGGGACTTTCCATAGCATCTTCTCAGTGGTCTTCAAACTCGACTGTGAGAAATGTGGGCCTCTAAAAGTCTGGTAGTGTAGTGGTTACGAATTGGGCTGTGAACCGCAAGGTCAGCAGTTCAAAACTACCAGCTGTTCCGCGGGAGAAAGAAGAGGCTTTCTGCTCCCGTAAGGATTTACAACCTCAGAAACCCTGTACAGGGTCGCTATAGGTCGGCACCAACTTGACGGCACAACAACAACAACAAGAGTCCTCAACGGAAGCAGAGAGGTTGAGCAGACAGGACTCCATCCCTGCTCTGCTTTTGACTTTTTATTTTAAACCAGGATACCTTATAAAGTTGTGTTTAAAATAAAGTTCCTTTGTAGATGAGGGCAGAATTTAGTTGCAGATCAAGTCCAGGCCCCTATTTTGGGAGCTGAAACTAGGTGCTAGTTATGAATCAGGTTCCTACCTGGAGCTAACAAACCCTGGACAGCAGCTCCATCAGAGTCTGGCTGTCAGATTGCCAAGCAGAGGTCCAGGGGGTCCAGGCCATAAGTGCCTGATCCCTGGAGACCAGTGACCCTACAGCATGGAGGCTGGTGTCATGTCACTTTCTCCCTCCTATTGATACTTGAGGGCAGTCCCTCCAGCCCTGGGTCTGGTAACTCAGCTTCCGCGCCCCTGTGGCCAGAGACACCCCACACCACTGAGGACCTCAGCCTAGCTGGTGCCTGACTGAGAGAACCGGGGCATGTTGGCTTTCCTAAAAAGACAGAAAAGGTCACTCAAATTTTCTTCTTCTTTCTAACTGGTGGTACAAGTGGTCAAGCACTCAACTACAAACCAAAGGTTAGCAGTTCAAACCTACTCAGAGGTGCCCCAGAAGAAAGACCTAGCAGTTGTCTTTCAAAAGGTCGTAGTCTTGGAGGGACTTCCGGCACTTCCCGGACCAGGCAGCTCAGGTAGGGCAGGCTCCGGGGAAAAGGGGCGGAATCGCACATAGGAAACCTCTGTCTAGCAGACAGACAGCCTTTGAGCAAACATAAGATCTTATATTTCAACATTCTGAACTCGTTTTTTTGAAAGATCAAATTACTGGGGAATTACAGGCATTTTGGGCTTTTGCCTGCCTGCACGCGGCTTCCACTCCCTCGCACATACCGGCTAGTGCCTCTGCCCCCTGCGGACCTTGGAGTGCACAGCTAAAGCAACCCCATTTAGAAGGCTGCATTTCCAGAGAAAAGGAGGCATAAACTGGCAAAGCCGAAAAATTGAGAGGGATATTGGCACGGATATCAGGAAATTCGGGGTACCCACGGTACAGAGAGACTGAGAGAGGCATTTTTTACGTCATCAGATACACGCCCACTGAGGCCAAGGCCTGCTCCGAGGCCCAACACACAAACAGACTGGTCACAAAGGCCCAGCCCCAACCAAGGCCCAAATCACCTATCTGCTGCAAAGCCCAGGTGGCCCACAGCTCGGTCGCCACCGAGGTCCAGGGTCCTCAAGGCCCAACCCGCCGTGTACCCGGTCGCCAAGGCCCAGGGCCCTTGAGGCCCAACCCACTGTGTAGCCTGGTCACCAAGGACCAGTGGCCCTGAAACCCAACCCGCCCTCAGCCCTGTCCCTGAGGCACAGGCCCCCCGAGGCCCAATCCGCCCAACCCGCCCACCGAGGCCCAAGCCTTCCGATGCCCAGCTGCTGATACCCAGGCCCCCTGAGGCCCAAACCACCCACCCGAGGCCCAACTCTCCTGCAGCCCAGTCGCTGATGCCCAGGCCCCCGAGGCCCAAACCACCCGCCCTAGGCTCAACCCACCCACCCAAGGCCCAAACGGCCCGCCGCCGAGGCCCAGGCCCAACTGAGGCCAAAAAAAGTTACTCTGAGTTAAGCAATAAGGAGAGGGAAAAGGGAAGAACACATCCTGATCACATCTTCCTGGAGGTAATCAGAAAACATAAAAAATTACCAAAATACATAATTAATTATTAGGGCCACAGATAAACATTAAACATG
>NW_006408603.1:4770346-4798107 GCF_000296735.1 Chrysochloris asiatica | reverse complement strand
TGAGATGATATACGATGGAATGAATGTAAAACTAAAGTTCTCCCATGTAAACTATCATATAATTCACAATAAAACATTTTTTTAAAAAAAAAGGTCATAGTCTTGAAAACCCTATGGAGTACAATTCTACTTTTCAACACATGGGATCACCATGAGTCATGGAGCGTCAATGGTAACTGATGAATTGATTGTGAGACCCTGGCTTTTGGTTTGTGACCCCATCAGGCTCCTCACACCCCAAGAGATATGGATTTGACTCCTCACACCACCTTCTGATGTACTTCCTTCTCCCCCAATTCCCCTGCAGCTCTGTTAGATAGCCTCCTATAGGCAAGTGAGATAATGGTCCTTGGCTCTTCTTGAGGGATAAGGCAAACACAGCCTACCTTTCCCAGACAGTTCAGCAGAGGACATTCCTTCTTTTATCCAACCAGAATCTTCCAAATCTAAGAGGGGATCAGATTACAGAAAACAAGTGCAAAATTGAAAATCTTGACATTGTTCAGGACAAGATAATACTGTGTCCCTGCAACTCAGATATACACACACCCACATGCCACTCTCCCACATCATTCAGACACTCTACCCCTTCCCAGGATGACATGGGGCCTCCCTGTGACCTACCTGCTAAGTTTGGACTAATTGACTGAACTGCTAATGCAGCTGCTTTCTTTTCCAACTGACTAAGAGCAAAAAGATCCACCTCTTTGGGAAAATGGTGGCTATTCATCAACATTGCCCAAACTCTAGACAACCCCGCTTAGAAATGGGGTTGCATGATGGCAAAGAACCCTGTCTCTGGACACTGGGCTCACTGTCCCTCTGACTCACTTTCTGCCTCAGTCTAGCAGAAAAATGCCACTTTTGACCTTCTGGGGGGAAAAGTAGCAATAATAATAACACAGCTACTGTTTAAGTCATGCTAGATCTAGACTATAAGCTCCTTGAAGGCAGAATTTTTTATGCTTGTTCATGGCTATACCAATGCCTAAAATAGAGCTTGACGCAAAGCAAATACTGAATACATATTTATTGAATGAATTAATGAATAGTAGAATCTCTCCCTCTCTTTCTTTTTCTGAAATCTTTCCCCATGCAAGACAAGGCCCACTGTCAGAGTAAAATCCAAGTCATGGAAACAGGACACCTTTCAAAAGACAGAGAGAGAATCCTGCCATCTACCTAGAGCAGAGGAGAGAAAAGAGCTCTCCCCAAGTATCCTCCAGGCTTAGGTGATAAATGACTCTACCTACGAAGCTTTCTTTAAGTTCCAGGACCATTTGCTAAGGGTGAAGGATGATCCAGTGATTTAGAAATGAAATAAAATGGCCAGAACCTCATAGAGAATCCAGAGGGAGCTGAAGCAAGAGAATTCAACTCTTCCTCATAAATCATCCTCAATCTCAGAATATGTGGCCTCCAAATTGAATCTACCACTGTCCTCACAGATGTACACTCGGCTGCTTCCCTAAGCAGCTGAGTATTTCCAGGAAATCTTCTACTGTGCCTCCCAAGATCCTCTGGAAGAACTCTGTAAGGACAAAGTCCCTATCACCAGGGAGGAACACTAGCACCTCCTAGCGGTCATCTCCTAAGCGTCATCACAAGAGTTGTCTTTTCCAGTGCCAGTTTTCTGACACCATGGCCCAGTCACATCAACAGAGTTTACCATTATGCTGCATCCAAGTTCTGGGGTCCATATTACACAAAGGACACAAATACCCCTAGACACAAGAGTCTGTGCATTCCACAAGGTGGAGAGGACACCTTCGATTCTCACCACCTCACCTTGCTGTTTGCCAGAAATTTATCTAAATGCAATCTTTTCTTTACTTCCTTCTTTACTTTTGTTTTAAAAATTAAATTTGGCATAGTTTAATTCTGTCAAATTCCTTGGGTGTAGTCTTGAAGTAAAGGAGGCCTGGTAGCCTAGTGGGTTATGAGTTTGACTGCTAACCACAAGGTCAGCAGTTCGAATCTACCAGCAGCTCCTCAGGAGAATGATGAGGCTTTCTGCTCTTGTAAAGATTTACAGCCTCAGGATTGCTATGAGTCTGAACCGATTCCATAGTACTCAATCACCACCACCACCACCACCAGTCTTGCAGTAACAACAACCAAAGAGGAAAAAAAGAAAGAAAGAACAGCCCAGTGAGGACAAAGAAAGAGTATTCTCTATTCCTAAATGATACAGATCATTAGTTAGTTGGCAAAGATAGAGGGGAAATGAGAAAAGGTGTGAGGGTAAGCAAGGGCTCAACAGGAGCTGCAACAGACACAATGTACAAAGCCATCATGGACTGTCTCTCCTAGGAATTCAGTGTTTCAGAAGTGGCACAACAAGCCTGTGCTTTTTTTATGTCCTTCATCTCCATGATATAATCAATAGGTCACCTTTCCCTAAGGTGTGAGACTTGTTAATTTTGTGTGTATGAATGATCCATAAAAGATTCTGGCCTTACACTGGGACTAGCCAACAGCAAGATAACCAGTTAACACTTAAGTATATCTGTGTTAACAATCAGCAACATAAGCACAAAGGACAGATATGACATCAGAAGAAAAGAAATGAATGCAGGTAAGGAATGTGAAAGGTTACAGGGACAAGTTTCTCCCCTTCAGAAGCTTAGCTGGACATAGAATGCCATTAAGGAAGATGCCATCACCCCATTCCATTAATTCTGTGCATGTATATAGTAGTGTTCTAAAAAACAGAAATGAGAAGACACAGTCCCTGCCCTCAGAAAGCCCACAATCAAGAAGCACAGGAACACTGACTTGTAAACAACTAATAAGTATGAGAGAGAATAAAGTCAGTGCCAAAAGCCATGGGAGCATTGAAGAGAGGGATGAATACCTTCTAGTGAAAATGCAGGGAACTTCAGCGAGGAGGCAACATTTGAGCTGAAATTTGAGGAAGCTTTACAGGATATTGTAGGATAATGGCAGAATAATAAAGGAGGATTCAACAGGTGTATTAATTTCCCATGGCTACTGTAACAAATCACAAATTTGACGGTTTAAAACAATATAAACTTGTTCTCTCACAGTTCACAAAGCAAAAAGTCCAAACTCAAGAGTCAGCAGGGTTGGTGCCTTCTGGCAACTCTGACTGAGCACTTTCCTAAGCTGCTCTCCTAGCTTGTATTAGTGGTCAGCGATCTGTGACTTACACCACTCCAGTCTCTGCCTCCATCTTCACATCATCTTCTGTTTTGTTTCTCCATGTCCTCTTTTCTAGTTATGAGGCTATCAGTCAATGGAAATAAGGTGGGTCCACCCTAAATCCAGGGTGAGTTCATCACCAGATCTTTAACTATTTGCACCTGCAAAGATTTTCTTTCCAAATAAGGTCATATTTTGAAGTTCCAGGTGGACATGAATTTGCGCAACGGGGGTCCCCAATTCAACCTATTATGAATAGTAAACAGTAATACAAGAAAATTGTTTGACTTCTTACGTAGAATCTGATACTGGCTTTACTTTCTTGTTGTTGCCCTCCTTCTCCCCATTTATAGTGACCCTGTGCACAATAGATTGGACTGTTGTAATCCACAGGTTTTCATTGGTTCATTTCTGAAAGTATATCACCATACTTTTCTTATAGTTTATCTTAACCTGAAAGCTCTGTTGACATCTGTTCAGCATCATAGCAGCACAAAGCTTCCACTGACAAATGGATATTGGCTGTGCTAAAGAAGCATTGGCTGAGAATTGAACATGGCTTTCTCATATTCTCAGCATTGGCTGAGAATTGAACATGGCGCTCTCACATGGAAAGCAAGAAACTGCTGACTCTCACCCAATTAGACAGCATAATATGTTTCTGCATTTCTGCTGGACATATGTACAAGGGTAGCGGTGTTTCAGACCCCAAATTCCAATGCCCAACTTTTGAGAAGTGACTTGTAGATGGCACCCTTGGGTAAACAAAAGGACAGGATCAAACCTTCAGGTAAGTCGGTGAATTACAATTCCTCCTGAAGACCTAAGACTTCTGTTCAAAGTTCTAACTTCCATTTCAGCATTTCTCAGAGTTTGCTAAGAAAACAGGTGATACTCTCTCAAGTGCTCTCCTCCCTTCTTCTCTCCCTACAACTAAGGACAGTACGTTCTGATCAGAGAAGAGGCTTCAGTGAGGTATGAAATGAAATAAATCCGCAGGCTAACAGCAAAGAAAGCTGGTTTATTTTTAATATGCAGCCATCATTTGGGGGGAGGGGGGTTGTAGAGAAAGTTTTGCCTCTTCATATTGAAAAACCAATGCTCTGGAAAAGGAGCCAGAGGGAGGGGGAAGAAATATACAGCTCTCTCCCTTCAGCACAGCTACTTCTTCAAGAAGCAATTGATTAAAGAGAAAAATGTGGGGAACCAATTGTTCACACTTGCCAAATATGTCTAAAGGCTTCAAAATTACTCAAGGTGGTGGATTTTTCCCCATCAAGTATCTACAAAATCTGTCACCTCAACACCCAATGTTCAATCAGGATAGTGTCTGCTTTGTTCTCTGGATCACTCACAGCACTGGCCTGGCACTGCTTCTATTTTCTGTATCAGTCTGAAATCTGCTACAAAAACAGATGCAAAGTACTCAGCACAACAACTGCCAGAAGCCAGGGAGAGTGGGCTTCAGCCAGACCCTGAGGCTGCCAATCTCAAGCCACTACCTTCTGTCCCCCATACTATTTCACTCAGTGACTAGGAGCAGCCCAAGGGCTCATTGCCTTCCCAAACGATGAGAGTTGGAATTGTCCACTCTGCAGAGGGCAACAGGGAGTGTCAGAGCCTCAGAACAAAAGATCTGGGAGCAACCTTAGATGCTGTCCCCTGAAAATCTTTTTTGCCATAGATGAGGAAAGTGAGAACCAAGAGAAGAGAATAACTTGGCCAATGGATAATGGATATCTACCATATTCACTTAGGCTGCTCAACAACTCAACTCTCTTCCAGTGTTAGGGGAATCCCCTGCCTTAAGAGTCTTGGTGGCTCTAAGCCCATCTCTCACTATAGAAGCTGTAGATAATGCCAGACAATCACTTTCTCTGCTTCTTTTGTAGCCAGGGCACAGGCACTTGACCTAATATCTTCCCAACCAGACACTTCTACCCCAGATATTGACTTGAGAGATAATGACTCAACAAAAAGAAAAAAGGAAGATTTTAATCTCTGGAGTTATTGTTTGGGGAACTACCTGATATTCTTTTAAACAATCTTCCCCTCTCCCATTAATTTATCTAGTTCAGTTAGAGTCCTGGTCCGGCAATGTGGGTTAATGTGCTGGACTGCAAGGTTGATTTTAACTACAAGGTTGGCAGTTCAAGCTTACCAGTTGCTCCTCAGAAACCCTATTCAGGGTTGCTATAAGTCGAAACTGACTCAAGGACACTTAACAACAACAACATTTCTCACAAACAAGAACCTTAGCAGATTCCAAAAATGGTACCAATAGTAAACAGACCCTCTAGAAATTGGCAGAAATCTGGAATGATTTATTTAGCATGGTTGGGCTGAAGACAGTGAGAATCTAACTACGACTAAGAGATATGACTCTGTCAAGATATGTTACACAGTGGAAAAATTGTTGTACTTTTACCTGTAATCACCAGGAATGAAATATTTATTGAAGTCAAGGATTAAAGCATGAAGTAATTGCCATCATAGAACACTATAATGAGCATTAGAATAAAGGTCTGTTGGATAAAGCATTTGCTTTCACTAGCGCTAGGTGAGTTTTTAAAAAGCATGAAAAACTCAAATTCTTTAGTTCTCAACTCATACAGAATGAAAATTCAGGGTTTTCTATGACTATACTAGGTGAATCTCTTTGTCCTATAGCCACAATGTTGAAATTGAAATTTTAAAAAAAAGTCAAACATAAAGTTAGATCCTGCAGCTTACAAGACTAGTTCATTGCAGCCTCACATTGTTGCTTACATGAAAATAAGATAATTGATCAAGTAAAAGGAAGACTTGAGAATTGGAACAGAGATTTATGAGAAAATTCAAATGACTCAACCTTAAATTTCTAAACTTCATTGATTCCTGTCTCTCTGAGCAGACAAATCTGTCCTTCCTTCACTTCTGATGAGTTTACTACCACCTTGCTTAAAATTCTGCTATGATCTAACTTGAGGATATTGTCTTGTAAACTTATTAAACCCAAACCATTGCTGTTGGGTCATTATGACCCATAAGGAGCCTATAGGACAAAGTAGAACTTCCCCATAGGGTTTTTAAAACTATAATCTTTACTGAAGTAGACTGCCATCTCTTTCTCTCATTGAATGACTGGTAATTCAAACTGCCAAGCTTTCAGTTAGCAATTTGTTGTTGTTTAGGGCCCCATTTTTCTTTGCAAGGAGACTCCAAATGTCTTCATACATGAGCCTTTCCCCATCATTGTCTCCATGTCTACATCTAGAGTTAGATCACAAAGGCCTCTGGGGCAGGGTAGGTTGATGAGTGATGAAGTCTAGTTACAAAGTCAATATTTGAAGGAAGTATTGCCAAACAAATTCCTGACTTTGATCACTGATATGAGCAGTGACCTTGGGCTATATTGTTGTTGTTACTGTTAGGTACTATCAAGTTGGTTTCCACTCATTGCAACAGAGACATTCTACACAACAAAACAAAACACTGCCTGGTCCTTCACCATCTTCACTATTGTTGATACACTTGACCCCATTGCTAATGCCAATGTGCCAGTCCATCTTGTTTGGAGTCTTCCACTGTTTCACTGAACCTCCACTTTACCAAACATGATATCCTTCTCCAGTGACTTGTAATATGTCAAAAGTATGAAAGATCAAGCTCACCACCCAGATTTCTAAGAAGCATTCTAGTTGTACTTCTTTCAACACACATTTGTTTGTTCTTCCAGCAGTCCATGAAACTTTTAATATTCTTCTCAGACATCATAGGTAAAACGTATCAATTCTTCTATGGTCTTCTTTATTCATTGTCTAAGTTTCACATGCATATAAGGCTACTGAAAATACCATGGCTTGGGTCAAGAACATCTTAGTCCTCAAACTGACATATTTGTTCTTGAACACTTTAAAGAGGTCTTGTGCAGCAGATTTGCCTACTGCACCACATCATTTAATTTCTTGTACTATATCTGGACAATATTCTGGTGCAATTCATCATCTTTCCATATTAAATATTCTGGTGTTATCTGACAGTGTTCCACTGCTATTCATAAGGTTTTCAGTAGCTAAACATTCAGAAATAGTTTGCCTCTCCTTCTCCTTATCCTGGCTTAGTCTGGAAGCTCAGCTCAAACCTGAGTGACCCGTACTAAATGTAATAGAGATGCTGAAAATTTTGTGGTTTAATTTAGAAGTAAATTCAAAGACCAAGGGAGATAGAAATGTTGGAATAGATTTATCATGAATGCTTACCTATGTCTCTCAAGAGGACCCAAAACAAACACACTACCTTCATCAAGGCGATAGTAAATACATTAGTGAAAGGAGTGCCAAAATCTTTCTAAAAAGCAATTGTGGCTGTTCCCTCCCTGTTAGCCAAGGATGCTGATGGAAATAAGCTATAGCTGGAAATGAGATACAAAATTTCCATTAGACTGAGAAGATTACAAGGTAGCACAAACTTGGGAACTGCACACTAATTGCCAGAGGCATATGAGTTTGGCTACCATAACAGGCAGATTATCAGAATGATCTAATCCATAGGGATCTTTGGAATGGCAATTTATGGGAGTCTCAAAAGACAAATAGATGGGCACACCAATAAGATCCGTATTTTGAATTCACAGGCCTAGTGGATGGAGAATTGACTTGTACCATTCTGATTAGGAATTATAGACCTTGTTCACTTCCCACCCAAAAACCACTCACCAACATTATCTTCCTTTCTCTAACAGAGGTCCAATTGAGACTTCTGGGATAGAATTACTTGTTCCAAAAATTGTGTTCTAAGTAAAGTCCCTCTTCTGTTGGATATGATCTGACACACTGAGAAGTAGGAAGCAAATGAATGTAAAAGTCTTATGTCCTTTGTGGTATTCTTGCCCTGTTAAATTAACTAACCCTGGTAGTGCCTTGCATTCAGACCTTTCATTGTGAGATACATTTTCCGTATTGTGTTAGAGGCTGAATTAAGACTCAGGCTTAAATGTCCTAATGACTTAATCTTCATATCTGAGTAGTTCACAGATTCAGTTCTCCATGTATGAAGGGGAAGTTGAGTGCCTTTGAATAAGAATCTCATGATAACAAGTCAACTTTTGCTATTGTTGTTAGCTGCTGTCCAATCAGCTCATACTCATAGTGACCCTATAAACAAAAGAATGAAACACTGCCCAGTTCTGTGTCATCTTCCCAACTTTACTACACTTGAGTCCATTGCTGCTGCCACTGTGCCAATCCATTTCATTGGGGATCTTCCTCTTTTTCACTGATCCTCAACTTTACTGAGTATGATGTCCTTCTCCAAGAACTGGTCTCTCCTGGCAATTTGTCCTAAGTATGAAAGACCAAGTATCACTAACCTGGCTTTCAAGGAACCTTCTGGCTGTACTTCTTCCAACACAGTCTTATTTTTATTTCTGGCAATCCACGGTACTTTCAATATTCTTCTCCAGCACTGTAATACAAATGCATCAATTCTTCTATGGTCTTCCTTATTCATTGCCAAACTTTCACATGCATATAAGGCTGTCAAAAATACCATGGTTTGGGTCACCTTAGTCCTCAAATAAACATCTTTGTTCTTGAACACTTTAAAGAGGTCTTGTGCAGAAGATTTGCCTAATGCAATGTGTCATTTGATATTTTGACTGCTGCTTCCATGACTATTGATTATAGACCCAACCAAAATGAAGTCTTTGACAACTTTAATTTTTTTCTCCATTTATCAGGTCCACTTGAGAGGATTTTTTTTCCCCTTTATATTGAGGTGTAAACCATACTAAAGGCTGCAGTCTTTGATCTTCAACAGTAAGTATTTTAGGGCGCCTTTGCTACCAGCAAGCAAGGTTGCATCATATGCATATTGCAGGTTGTTAATATGTCTTCCTTTCTGTTTTCTAACTGTAGATCTTTTCACATTTCATTATAATACTAGATTTTCTCTTCTTGAGCTGGCCTTTGAAATTTTCTAGTCAGTTCTTTTACTTCCTCAATTCTTCCAATTGCTTTAAAATCTCTATGCTGGAGAGCAAGTGTCAGAGTCTCTTCTGACATACAGTTTTGTCTTTTCTGTCTTTCTGTCTTTTTAATGACTTTTTGCTTTCTTCTTGTATGATATTCTTGATGTCGTCACACAATTTTTCTGGTCTTTGGTCATTAGTATCTAATGCATTAAAACTGTTCTTGAGATGTTCTTTAAATTAAGTGGGTCATATATTCAGTTTAAGGCCATATTTTGACTTTTGTTAACTTGTTTTAATTTTCTTCAGCTTCAGCCTTAACTTGCATATGAGCAATTGATGGCCCCTTTCACAGTCTGCCCCGGGTCTTATTTTGGCTGATGATATTAGAGTTTTTCCACCATCCCTTCCCACAGATGTAGTCAATTTGATTCCTTTATGTTCCATGAGGTGAGATCCGTGTGTATAATTGCATTTCATGTTGTTTAAAGAATGTATTTGCAATGAATAAGTCATTGGTCTTGCAAAATTCTGTCATGTGGCCATCCACATCATTTCTATCACCAAGGCCATTTTTTCCAATTACTAACCTTTCCTGTTTGTTTCCAACCTTCACATTCCAAAAACTAGTAATTATCAATACATTTTAACTGCATGCCTGATCAGTTTCAGACTAAAGAAGTTAGTAGAATTCTTCAATTTCATCATTACTTAACTTCAGTGGCTGGTGCGTAAATTTGAATAATAGTGGTATTAATTGATCTTCCTTGCAGTCTATGGATATTATCCTAGCACAGACAGTGTTGCATTTCGAGATAGATCTTAAAATGGTCTTTTTGATGATGAATGTTGTGTCATTCCTCTGAATTTGTCCTTCCCAGCAGAGTAAACCACATGATTGTCATATTCAAACTGGCCAATACCAGTCCATTTCACCTCAATAATGTTAGGGTATGGATTATTATGCATTTCCTTTTGTTTTGACAACTTCCAATCATCTTAGATTCATACTTCATACATTCCATGTTCCTATTATTAATGGATATTTGCAGCTATTTCTTCTCATTTGACTTGTGCCCCTTCAGCAAATGAAGTTCCCAAAACCTTTACTGTATCTGTGTAATCATAGTCAGTTCTACTTTGAGGAGACAGTTCTTTCCCAGTCATATTTTGAGTGCCTTCCAATCTGAGGTGATCATCTTCTGGCACTATATCTGACAGTATTCTGGTGCTATTCGTATGATTTTCGATGACTAACCATTAGACACATTCAGACATTAGCCAGTAGTCTGCCTCTTTTCTTCCTAGATTGTCTTAGTCTGAAAGTTCTACTGAAACCTGTCCACCATGAATGACCCTGCTAATATTTAAAATACCAGTGTCATAGCTACCAACATCACAGTAACATGCAAGCCACCACAGTACAACATCTGTCAGACAAATGGTGGCAACTATACTCTGACTATTTCTCCTAGAAGTCCCAGAGGGTCATATAGCCATTACCGAAGTATCTTTGTACTGGAGAAAAAGAAATACCCAGAGTCCTTTTGGAGATTATTGTTATTGTTGTTGTTGTGAGCCATCAAATTGGTTCCAACTCATAGCAATTCTATTTGCAACAGAATGAAACACTACCTCAGTCCTGCATCGTTCTCACAATTATTGTCATACTGGATCCTATTATTGCAGCCACTGTGTCGATCCATCTTGACAGGGGTATTGCACTTTTTCAATGACCCTCTAGTTTGTCAAGCATGATGCCTTTTCCAGGGACTGGTCCCTCCTAATAATACATCCAAATACATGAGAAAAAGTCCACCTTCCTCACTTCCAAGGAGCATTATGGTTGTACTACTTCTTCCAATGCAGATGGATTTGTTCTTCTGGCAGTCTATGGCACTTTCAATATTCTTCTCCAATACCATAACTCAAATACAGCAATTCTCCTACAGTATTCCCTATTCATTATCCAGTTTGCCCTTGCATATGAGGCTATTGAAAATACCATAATTTGGTTTAGGTGCACCTTAGTCGTCAAAGTGACATCTTTGCACTTGAACACCTAAAAGAGGTCTTTTACAGCAGAATCACCTAATGCAATACATTACCTCATTTCTTCACTCCTTGACTGTTGACTGTGGATCCAAATAAAATGAAATCTTTGACAACTTCATTCTTTTCTCCATTTATCATAATGCTATTTATTGGTCCAGTAATTAGAGTTTTCATTTTCTTTACATTTATATGCAATCCATTCTGAAGTTTGTGGTCTTTGATCTTCATTAGTAAGTATTTCAAGTTCTTTTTACTTCCAGCAAACAAGGTATATCATCTGCATATCAATGTACTGTTGCAATCATTCTTTAATTACCATCAGCAAAATTTTACTTGCATGTGATATTAATGATATTGTTAGATGATTTCCAAATTCAGTTGGGTCAACTTTCTTTGGAATGGGCACAAATGTGGATACTTTCCAACCTGCTGTCCATGTAGCTGTCTTCCAATTTTCTTGGCACCGATGAGCAAGTTCCTCCAGAGCTGCATCGTTTGTTGAAAGATTTCAATTTGTCTTCCAGCCAATTTCTGAAGCCTTGTTTTTCACCAATGCCTTTAGTGTAGTTTGGACTTCTTCCTTCAGTACCATCAGTTCTTGATCACATGCTACCTCTTGAAATGGTTGAACAGTGGACAATTCTTTTTGGTACTTTGTGTATTCCTTCATCTTCTTTTGATACTTCCTGAATCGTTCAATATTTTGTCCATAAAATCCTTCAATATTGCCAATTTTGCTTGGATTTTCCTTCAGTTCTTTCAGCTTGAGAAATGCTGAGTGTGTTCTTCCTTTTGGGTTTTGACTATAGGTCTTTGCATATTTTATTATACTTTATTTATTCTTCTTGAACTGCCCTTTGAAGATTATTAGATCCTAGCTATAAGACTAAAAATCTGAAGACTAAGAACATTATTGTATCAGAGTGGGTACCAATGGAAAACAAACAATAAACAGTTTTATCTAAGTCTCCCTTATGACTGAAGTCCTGGTGTGGTGCTGTGGGTTAATGTGCTGAACTGCAAAGTTGGTTTGAACCACCAGGTTCAAGCTCACCAGTCACTGCTTGGAAACCCTATACATAGAAACCCTATACAGGGTTGCTATGGAATGGAATTTACTCAACAGCACTTCACAACAATAACAACAACAGGTAACCTGGAGTTCCAACTTGGTGCTGTAGGATAAGTACTGGGCTGCTAGCCACAAGGTCAGCAGTTCAACGTCACCAGCTACTCTTCAGAAACTCTATATAGGGTCGCTATGAGTCCGAACTAACTCAATGGCACTTACAACAACACAGGTCCCTTAAATCTCAGTATGTGGGATGGACGGTATGGACAATATCAGGTCATTCCTAACAAAATGAAAGACCATTTTTTGCATTTTGTACCTATTACAATGAAAAAAAAATTCAAAACACTTTGAGGGTGACTTTGGATTTTAGAGACAACATATATCACATTATGATTGTTGTTGTTAGATGCCATCAAGTCAGTTTCAACCCACAGTGACCCTATATAGGGTTTCCAGGGAGCAGCTGTTGAGCTTGAACCACCAACCTTGCAGTTCAAACTAACTTTGCAGTCCAGCGCATTAGCCCACAGTGCCACACCAGAACTCCACATTTTGATTACTGCTTCCTTATATTTTCCAGATCAGAAGCCCACAAGATCAGCAGTTCAACCCACCAGCTGCTCCTTGGAAACTCTATACAGGGCAGCTTTGTGCCAGAACCAACTCAACGGCACTTAACAACAATAACAAGCACTGGTTGAAGCTGGTTTCTTGACCATTAGACACCAGGTTATCATGCAAACTGGACTGCATACCATGAACGGGGCAATCTCTGATCCACCTAACTATAAAACTGGCAAACTTAGCAACACACCATTATCTATGGCACTAATATAAGCAGGACCAGACTCAATAAATTCCTATAGGTAGATATGAATTTAATGAGTTTATATTCCCAGTAAAGTCCTGTTGTGGCACTGTAGGATAATCACTGGACTGCTAGTCATAAGGTAGGGGGTTCAAACCCACCAGTCACTCCTTGGAAACCCTATGTGAGTTGGAACAGGCTTGACGGCACTTAATGACAACAACAAAGTTCCCAGTATGACTATTACTAATGTGTTGCTACTCCTTAGTCAACTGATTCCATGGCTAAGGTGCTATCTTGTAGGATGAAATATATTCTTTGAACCATACAATTCTTACATAGCTAGAAATCACAAGTCCAGAAACCTAGAGGTAGAAGTGGAGATGGTACTTCCCACTATTCCACTAAATGATATGTTAGCAATGCCTCTCAGCACTGTAAATTTAGAAATCTTGGTATCCAAGGAAGAACATTTCTAACAGGAAACACAACAATTAGTTAATTGAACTAATCAAATTAGAAGTTGAGACTACATGTTAGCCATTTGTGGTTCCTATTCCCACTGAAAGAACAGGAAAAACATTGGATTAATATGGTGCCTGGAGCAATTTCTGTAAATTATCAAGGGAAAATTGGATTGCTGCAGCACTGGGACCACGAACCATCATGTATTGAACATAAGGATGATTTGTGGTAGTTCCATTTCCAGTGGAAGACTACTGTAGCCCTATACAGATCAAAGTAAGAGATCAGATCCCCCAGGAATGAAGGTTTGGATCATATACCAGCTTAAAACTTTGGAGTGGCTGAGTATTAAATGAAAACAAAGGGAACGTGAGTAAGTTTCTGGAGGAGAAAATCTTAGATGCTAACTATATAGCCTTTGATCAATTGGGAAAACAAGGACGATTCTCTTACATATTGTATTATGTGTATATTTATATATTTTAATGAATGTTACTTCCAATTTTTCTACCTTTTCCCCAATTTTTCATTTAGAGTATGTGATAGTGGTTAAGTTCATAATTTATTCTATAAACTACAGAACATGAGTGTAAACTCAGTCAGAGCTAGAAAATAAAAACCACACATCACTAACTGGAAACTAGATGCAGTATCTGATGAAACTCTGGGGATAGGATAAGCTGGTTTTTTTGAGCAGGGGATGGAAAATTGTATTAGCAAGTACTTTTTCTTTTAAAAGTTATAACTATGAAAAGAAGAATGTACATTGATGGTAATCCGAAAATGGGCAAGATTGTAGAAAACATTTTTCATTATTATTATTATTATTATTATTATTATTATTATTATTATTATTGTTATTTTGGCTTAGTTCCTACATTTAAAGAAGTTCATTATCCTGAGTCTGCCTGAGATATGCAGGTAGTACAACACTGCTTGCTGGAAGTGAAGAGGACTTAAAATACTTACTGATGAAGATCAAAGACTTCAGTATGGGTTTCACCTCAATGTAAAGATTACCAAACTCCTCACAACTGGACCAATAAATATCATGATAAATGTAGAAAAGATTGAAGTTGTCAAAGACTTCATTTAGCTTGGATCCACAATCAACATTACTGGAAGCAGCAGTCAAAAATATCAAACAACATATTGCATTAGGCAAACCTGCTTCAAGAGACCTCTTTTAAAGTGTTCAAGAATAAAGATATCAATTTGAGGACTGAAGTGCGCCTGTACAATAGCTTTATGTACATATGAAAGTTGGACCATGAATAAGAAAGAGCACAGAAGAATTGATGCATTTGAGTTATGCTATTGGAGAAGAATATTGAAAGTACCATGGACTGCCAGAAGAACAAATAAATATATGTCGGAAGAAATACAACTAGAATGCTCCTTAAAGTCCAGGATGGCAAGACTTTGTCTCTCATGCTTAAGACATCTTTTCAGGAGCGACCAGTCCCTGGATGGACCAGTCTCTGAAGAAAGATATTATGCTTGGAAAAGTAGAGGGTCAGCAAAAAAGAGGAAGACCCCCCCCCAGTGAGATAGATTAGCACAGTGGCAGTAGAAATGGGCTCACGCATAAAAACATTTGTGAGGATGGTGCAGGATCAAGCAGTGTTTCATTCTGTTGTGCATGATGCCACTATAAGTCAGAATTGACTTGATGGGCACCTAATAACAATAAGTCTGCCTCCCATTATAACAGTTTGAAATGGCAGACACTTACTTTATCAGACTTCCTTACAGCTAGGATGCAGACACATGACCTATAATTAACCAATCAGAAGAACTCACCCTGGATTTTGAATTGTTGTTGTTGTTAAGTGTCATTGAATTGGTTCCAACCCTGTATATAGGGTTTCCGAGGAGTAGCTGGTGAGCTTGAACCACCAACATTGCAGTTCAAACCAACTTTGCAGTCCAGTGCATTAACCCACAGCACTACACCAGAATTTTAAATTAGGAGCTAGTGATGGAAAGAAAAAAAAAAAGCAAGTGTAGTAAGGAAGTCTCAATTTCTGATATCATTAGCAATTCAAGAACAACTGAATTCCTGGCACAACCATTAGAGGGATGTTGGTGGTGGCAAATATAGGAACAGGTCTTTGGCTAAGCAGTTCAGATCATGGTATTTCAACCTTCCTGATGATTTAATATCCTTTAAATAAATTATTAATCAGCTCAGATTAGCAAAAGCTGATTTTATCTTGCTTGAAATCAAGAACTATGATTTAAAAATGAGAAGTAAGAGAGTAAGCTGATGATGAGTTTTTCATAAATCAGTTATCAATTACTATATAACAAACACCCCATAATTAGTAACTTAAAACAAAAATAATTCATTCTTTCTCATAATTCTGTGGGGTGGCTGAATAATTCTTCTACTAGCCTTGTCTGAACTATGGCCACAGTTAACTGCTGGGTTGGTTGGGGCTCAGCTGGGGCAGTTGGGACAACTGGACCTCTCTCTATATGATGTGTTCTTCCATTCTCAAGGGGATTAGTCCCTATTTCTTCACAGTGTGATGGTCCCAGAGTTCCAAGAAAATGAGAAATGAAGTTATAAGTGTTCTCAAGACAATGATTAGAAGCCACACATGAGTTCTTCCATATTTTATTGGTCAAATCAAGTCCCAGAGCCACCCCAGATTCAAGAAAAGGGAAAACAGGGACTTTCTGCTTATAAGAGGAGACAAGGTCACAGTGTAAACAAGCATTCATACAGAGATGTGGAGAGTTCTTGGAGTTGTCTTTGTAAACAATCTGGTAGTTATTGGATCTCATAACTGAAATGTGCAGACCAAACAGGATGACCCAGGAGCTCAAATATTGTCCAACTGAGTCTCTCTTGTTGTCTATACATTTGTATGTAAAGATAGTAATCAACAGCTTAAACAGGCTCTTCCAGACAATGACCGTGGGACAACTCCACCAAAACCATATAGACTGAGGTCTCCCAAAGCAGTATGGTGAACCTTTTTATCTGCTAAGGGCCATTTGGATATTTCTTCATGGGCCACACAAAATTATCAACTTAAAAATTAGCCATTATATTTGGTCAAACATTTAATTAACTCATCCCTAATGTAATGGCTGGAATTGCCCCAGATCTGATGATTTTGTGGCCCTTATACAGCCCAGACCTTCCCCACCCCTGCCCTAGAGGAAAGAGGAATTCTGTTCACTAGAAGCGAAAGGACTGCTAAAGCACCAGTGGCAGAAACAAACATCAAGTTCAGTTGTCATATCTCCTGGGCTTTTTCCACTCCAAAAATAGCCTACAATTATTTAAAATTTGCAGATGGAAAGATAAGAAGGGGAATGGAATACTCCTAACACCCTGGAAGTTCTATACCAGTAGCCTGGCAATGGGAGGATTTGTCCCAGCTACTTTCCCCATCCGAAGGGAACCTGGAATACAAGACATTGGAAAGAGAACCACGATGTTTGCCCCTGTACCAAGTAATTTCATAGCTTCATAGTATACGATTTTTTTCTATGTAGATTAAACAATTGGCAGGAAGACACTATTACCTACATTACCTGTATAATACTTAGCTTCTTTAAACACTGAGATTTGCATTTTGGGCCTTCGCCATCAATGCTTCCCCTCTCTCAACTCATGCTTCTGAGACAAGCAATTTTACATGTAATTCTATCTCTCCAATTAATTGGTTTGTTGACCCTATGCAAGTCACTCAATCTCACTGAGCCTCAGAGTACTCATCTGTAAAATAGAGTTGACACTGTCTACCTTATAAGGGAGTTTTAAATGAAGTAATGTACACATATTGCCTACCAAACAGCAGGTCCCTGGCAAATATTCATTCCCTTTCCCTTCTGAATCTTCCATTCTGCCGACTTCAAATGTACATCCAAAGGATGTCTACCCATCCATGTCCCCTCTGTCCATTGTAACTTTTCCATGTGTCCCTTAGCAGATTCTGTCTAACACCTGTGCCCTGTGCCCCCATCACACTCAGGTCATCAGCTTGTGCTCTTTCTTCTTACATTCAGTGTCCTTCCTCCATTCTTTCTGCATGGATTCTGACTCTTTCCCCCTTGGAACCTCTCTATGGCTCCCTATACAACACACACTGGAAGGTAGAACAAGAAAGAAAAAATGGGCGCCTCAGGCCTCCATGAAAGCAGTGCCCTAGGTGCAGACTCTCAGATGCAGTTGCAGCCTGTACAACAAGCCCTCCCTTCACATTTCAGAGTTCATTTGTCTCAAATGCCTCACAAACTCTCCAGCAAGTGGAAAGAGCTCTTCTGCCCGATTCTTCTCAACAAGTCCTTACTCCATGCTTCCAGATACTGCCTTTGATCTGGGGTGCCCCTTCATCCAGCATGTGACTATCTTGGCATCCATTAAATTCTGCTACTTACCTGTGTGATGTACCCTTTGGTTGTTTGATGATGCATGGACGGGATTGTAATCACTGCAATGAAACAAAATATGACAGGATGAGTGTAAAGCTGATGTTCTCCCATGTAAACCACACAATAAAAACTTTAAAAAAAAAATCTGCTCCTTATCCCTCAGGACCCATGTCAATTAAACACAAAGTTGTCACCACCATGTTTTCAACCCAGCCTCTTTTACAGACACTGTGACCCAAGAGTCCTTCTTCATGCCCAAATGCCCCACACAAACTTTATTCTGCTCTACTTAGATGATTTTTAACTGCATGTTAGCCAGGTCTAGGACACAAAACAACTCCATCCCTCCCTTCACAAGGCAGAAATGGTCTATCTCATGTCCTTCCATTATCACTTTATCAATTAGAATTGATGAAATGATGAGTATACATCCAGCAATGTGCAAAAGATCCATTCATACATTCATTTAACAAATGCTTTTTTAATACCTTCTATGTGCCAGGCACCTTTGTGAGCTCTGGGAATACAGCAGTGAACAAAAGAGACTGAGTTCCTGCTCTCATAAAAATTACTTTCTAGTGTGGTCTTAATTAAGACCTTAGTCATACATTAGAAACTCCTGAGGAGTTTCTAAAAAATCCCATTACCTAAGCAACGTGTCAGACCAATTAGATAAGAATTACTAGGGATGGAACCCAAACATGAGTATTTTTAAAACATTTTTAGATTCTTATGTGGCATGTAGGAAATATGAATCTAGGAAATTGTTGTTTTTATTATTAGGAGCCATCGAGTCAGTTCCGACTCATAGCAATCCTATATAGAGTTTCCAAAAAGTGGCTGGTGAGTTTGAACGGCTGATCTTTGGTTCAAACTGATCTTGCCACTGTGCCATTGGATGTTGCCAAAAATGAAATGGAACACACAAAGATCAATATCCTAGGCAGTAGTTAGCTGAAATGGACTAGTATTGGCCATTTTGAATTTGACAATCATATGATTTACAATAGGATTCCGGGTGTATTGATGTAGGATCAGCATTGGTCTGCGAACTAAAAGGTCAGCAGTTCAAAACTATGCCAGGAATGAAAAACTTAAGAGGAATTATGTCACATTCATCATTAAAAAGAACATTTCATGAACTATCTTGAAATACAATGCTGTCTGTGTTAGGATAATATCCATATTGTTTATAAGGAAGACCAGTTAATACCACTATTATTCAAATTTGCATGCAAACCACTAAAGCCAGTGATGATGAACTTGAAGAATTCTACAAACTTCTTCTGTCTGAAACTGATCAAACATGCATTCAGGATGCATTGATAATTACTGGGAATTGAAATTGGAAGGTTGGAAACAAAGAGGAAAGGTCACTAGTTGGAAAATATGGCCTAGGTGACAGAAATGATGCTGGATTTCACATGATAGAATTTAGCAAGACCAACAACTTATTAATTACAAATATGTTAAAATAAAGACTATACACATGGACCTCACCAGATTGAATACACAGGAATCAAATTAACTACATTTGTGGGAAGAAACCATGGAAAAACTCAATATCATCAGCCAAAACAAGGCCAGGAGTAGACTATGGAACAGACCATCAATTGCTCATATGCAAGTTCAGGCAAAGCTGAAGAAAATGAAAGCAAGCTTATGAAAGCCAAAATATCTCAACAACAGATTTGATGCATTAGACACTAATGATGAAGACCAGAAAAGTTGTAAGATGACATCAAGAACATCATACAGGAAGAAAATAAAAGGTCATTTAAAAGACAAGAAAGAAGGAAAAGACCAAAATGGATACCAGAAGAGATTCTGAAACTTGCTCTCCAGCACAGAGAAGCTAAAGTGAATGGAAGAAATGAGGAACTAAAAGAGCTGAAGAGAAAATTTCAAAGATCAGCTCGAGAAGACAAACTCATGTATTATCATGAAATATTCAAAGACCTACAATTAGAAAGCCAAAAGGAAAGAACATATTCAGCATTTCTCAAGCTGAAAGAACTGGAAAAAAAAATATATCAAACTTCAGGCTGAAACATTAAAGGATTCTATGGACAAAATAGTGAATGATGTGGAAAGCATCAAAAGAAGATAGAAGGAATACACAGAGTCACTGTACCAAATAAAAATGTTCAATGTTCAACCTTTTCAAGAAGTAGCATGAAATTAAAAACCAATGGCAATAAAGGAAGAAGTCCAAGTTGCAATGAATGTAGTAGTGAAAAATGAGGCTCCAGGAGTTGACTGGAATGCAAATTGAAATCTTTCAACAAACTAACACAGCACTGGAAATGCTCATTATAATCAAGAAATTTGAAAGACAGCTACTTAGCCAACTGATTGAAAGAGATCCATATTTTTTACCATTACAAAGAGAGGTGACCCAACAGAATGCAGAAATCATTGAACAATATCATTAATATTACATACAAGTAAAATTTTACTCACAATAATTCCAAATAAAATTATAGCAGTACACAGACAGGGAACTGCCAGAAATTCAAGCCAGATTCAAAAGAGGATGTGAAATGAAGAATATCATTGCTGATATTAGATGGATGTTACTGTAAAGCAGAGATTATCAGAAAGATGTTTACTTTTGCTTTATTGACTAAGCAGAGGCTTTCAACTATGTGGACCATGACAAATTATGAGTAGCATTGCAAAGAACAAGTATTCCAGAACATTAAATTGTGCTTATGAGGAACCTGTATATAGACTAAGAGGAAATTGTTATATCAGAACAAGGGAATACTGGATGATTTAAAATCATGAAAGTTGTGTGCCAAGGTTGTATTCTTTAACCATACTCATTCAATCTGGATGCTGAGCAAATAATTCAAGAAGCCAGATTATATAAAGAAGAACATGGCAACAAGACTGGAGGAAGACTCATTAACAACCTGTGATATGCAGATGATACAACCTTGCTTGCTGAAAGTGAAGAACAGGCTTTAAAATACTTACTGATGAAGATCAAAGACCACAGCCTTCAGTATGGATTGCACTTCAATGTAAAGAAAACAAAAACTCTCACAACTAGATGAATAAATAACATCTTGATAAATGAAGAAAAGTTTGAAGTTGTCAAAAACTTCATTTTGCTTGAATCCACAATCAACACTCATGGAAGCAGAAATCAGGATCTCAAATGACATACTGCATTAGGCAAATCAGCTGCACAAGACCTCTTTAAAGTGTTAAAGAACAAAAATACCAGTTTAAGGACAAAGGCGCACCTAACCCAAGACTCATGTATGCATAGGAAAGTTAGACAATGAATAAGGAAAACCAGAAAAGAATCTATGCATTTGAATTATGGTTTTGGAGAAGAATATTAAAAACACCATGGATGGCCAGAAGAACAAACAAATCTGTCTTAGAAGAAGTACAGCCTGAATGCTCCCTAGAAGCCAGGATGGTGAGACTTGGTCTCTCATACTTTGGGCATCTTATTAGGAGGGACCAGTCCTTGGAGAAGGACATCATGCTTAGTAAAGTGGAAAATTAGCTAAAAATTTTTTTTAAAGTCTTCCAAGAAGATGGATTGATACAGTGATGGCAGCAGTATACTCAAACATGATAACAATTGTGTGGATAGCACAGTGTTTCATTCTGCTGTGCATGGCCATTAATTGGAACTGACTCGATGGCAACTAAGAACAACATGTGAAATTGGAATTATTTCCTCTGGTGCCTCAGAATAGCCATCATCATGCCAGTCAGTCGATTCCAACTCATAGGGACCCTGTATAGGGCTTCCAAGGAATGGCTGGTGGATTTAAACTGCCGACCTTGCAGTTCAAACCAACCTTGTGATCTAGTGCTTATCCTACAATGCCATACCAGGACTCCATATCAATCATAAGACCTTTAATATGTATGTCATCTTAAAGATCAAATTTGTAATCTTACACTGCATTACCAGAAGCAAATGCTGTAGATCAAATTTGTAATCTTACACTGCATTACCAGAAGCAAATGCCCAGGAAGAAGGGCACTGCTCTCTCTGCTCTCTTCTAATCAGGCCATACTTTAGTCATACCTAAGAAGAAGGTGGGCAAGTTAAACAGAAGATCTGAAACTTAGTCATAGGAGGAACCAAGATGGTGTCAGTTGAGGAAAAGAAGATTCTGGGTGTAGGTGGAGGATTTCTCCAAATACTGAAAAGGTTGCTGTATGTTTGAGGGCCAAGGTCTATTCTTTCAGTAGGTAGGAGGTTACAGAAAAGCAAATTTCAGTTAAGTTTAAGCAATAGCTCTTCATCATTATAGGTCAAAGATTCAATGAGCTGTTTTGTGGGACATAAAAGTCCCCATCACTGGAGGTTGTTCAACCCTACCTAGATAACCTAGATAAATATAACTGGAGGGAGTAACTCATCTGCTAATGGATGCTGACCTGTAGTTTATGCACTTTAGTAGGGAGGAGGGGTAGGTGAATGAGCAGCAACAGTGGTCAAATCTTCTAGACCACACATTTGAATGGTAGTCTGACAATGTACCTAGGCTTGTTTTCTCCTGACACACCTTCCCCTCTTGTCAGGATATTGAGTTAAGACATCCTTTAGGTTCCCTCTCAGCCCTGTAAGATTTATATTCTACAGCAGTAGTTGCCAACGGAGTTATTCAGGCATAGATTTTAAGAAGTGGTATTGTATGGCAACTAAGAGGATGGACCCTGCCTCCAGACTATGTTTAAATATTGGCTCCATTTCTTATTATTGCTGTGACTTGTACAAGTTACTTAACCTCCCTGTATCTTAGTTTCCTCATCTGTAAAATTTAGAAGATAAAAATACTTGCATAGGGTCACTGTGGGGATTAAATTAGTTAATATATATAAGGAGCTTCTTGGTGTCAAGTGCCGTAAAGTTGATCCAGACTCATAGCCACCCTGTACAGGGTTTCCGAGGAACACCTGGTGGGTTTGAACTGCCAAACTTGCGGTTCAAACTGACCTTATGGTCCAGTGCTTATCCTACAGCACCACACCAGAACTCCTATAAGGAGTCTGGTATATAGTGCATGTTCAATAAATGTGAATTATTATTATGACTCCAATCCAGAAAAGTTTAGAGGGGAAAGGAAATTGTTGTCATTGTCCCTACAGTAAAGAAGGACCCAGTTTGGGCCTCCAATGAGCTTGTCACCAGTGCCTGATAGATATTCTGTCTACCAAATACCCAAAATCTACCAGAGAAGATGACAATCTCTGGCCATTGTATGTTTCTGTTCAACATGAGTTGGTCTGCAACAAACTCACATGACCTCATGCACACATGCATATCAACTCTATCATCTTAAAAAGTCTCAATGCTCCTATCGCTCTCTTTTTGATCATCCCCCCTTATCCTCTACCAAAAAGAAACATAATGAAAAACAAAAGTATCCCACTCTCTAAAGCAGAGACAAATCATTTTCCCAAGACTTGTGAGGTTGGCATTTCAAATTCTGAAGAAGTAATTCCAGAAAGGAAAGGAAAAAATTAATAGGCTCAGAGCCTTCTCATTTGAAGTGTTTTCTATTGACTAGAGGCAAGCAAAGGGCCAGGGACTAGGGAAGACTCCCTTGAATAGGCTAAATAATTCCTGGATGTCCAGGAGTTTGGATCACTGCTGCTTGCCACCTGTCCTTACAAAATTGCCCAAAAAATAAGTTCCCAATGTGACAAATGGGCAAATCCCAAAAGTTCAGTTTCTCTTGCTGTAGTCTGTAGTTCAGACATGATAAGGGAATTTCCACATTGTTCTCAGGTCCAGTGTGGACTGGAAGCAGAACAAATAACCCCTCAAATCTATAATAAAACTCTAAGAAATACTTTTTTAAAATCAGATGGCTTCTCCTCCTCAACAAAGCCTAGGTCAGACTCAGGAGCTCTCCATCCAAGGAAAATGCATCATAGAAAGGGCTATGAATCATTTCTTCTTACCTCTGGAGCTAGTTTGGAACCAACTCTGACTCTTTGGAAGGGTGACAGAAAATGGGAAAGCTTTGGGGCATAGGCATGTAGAGATATGAGAAGATTAACTAGTTCTGATGCCAGTTCTTGGTTTTGTCATCAATTAACTAATTGACCTTGGGCAAATTGACCTTGGGCAAAGCTCATTTGAGTGAAACATTCTCTACTCTAAAATTAAAGGATTGACTGAGAAGCCTTCTGGATTTGATGATTTATTATTCAAAGAGACTAAGAGTAATTGTCCACTCAACTGACCAAGAGTGGCCAAAGGAGTGAGGAAGGGGTAGAAGAGACAATGCTCAAGCTCCTTCTCACTCTCCAGGTTGGGGGTGAGACTATTGGTGGGAAAACGGAGCCATTTGCCTGGAGAGGAAGCAAAGAGGGATGAGTGGTTAAAGACTCTTCTATCCTTTTCAAATATCTTCAGAGAGATGGACAGAGTAATGTCCTCAGCCCCAGAGAATTCTGACCTGGGCCGAAAAAGGGAGTGTCTCTTTGACCCCATTGGCCCCAGGGCTGAGTCTTAATTTCAATTTGAAGCTTGTCAGAATTACAGCTGGAATTCTGAGCTGCTCTGGTCTCAGGGGAAGTACAGCTCCTCCTGGCTGCCTGAGGAAATTACTCAGTCAGAGAAACCCAAATTGGACTTAGGAAAGTAACACATTTCTCTTTACCCACCAGATGTCCAGAGAGTTTCTCCACTTTCAAACATAGCTTCCTCCATTACCCCTCTTCCCCCAGCCCTCAAATCACGGCCATGGAAAATGCTCAGTCCTCTGCTATCTGTGAAGTTTGTCAGAGCCACTGGAAGATATGTTGAGGTCATGTCAGCACTAGGACTGGTTGTGTGAGACTCATTCATGGGAATGGTTGCCATGAAATAAATGCTCATATAAATGCCAGACTGTTTCCAGGTCTAAGAACCAGTGGAGAATTTGGAAACCTTTCATGACTCCCAAATTCTCTACTTCTTACTCTTGGTGAAACGACCTCCTTCCTATTTCATTCTTGTTGTTGTTATGTGTTGTCAAGTCACTTCCGACCCTTAGAGGCCCTGTATAGGGTTTCTGAGGCGTGGCTGTGAGCTTGAACCACTGACCTTGTGGTTCAAACAGACTTTGCAGTCCAGTGCATTAACCTGCAGTGCCACACCAGGATTCCTTTTTTTCCCCCACTATAAATTAAAAAATAAAAGAAGAAAGAACAGGCTAATTGTAGGATTCACAGGGATCCCCCACTGGCCTTATCTACTCATCTATCCCCCTGCCTCTGCCTGACTGAGTCAAGGATAGAAACACCTGACTCAATCTGGGCCAATCAAATTCTTCTTGCAGGGAAATCGAAGATTTGAGTACAGTCGTACATAACCAGGCAGTTGAACTATTTATTGTCTTTAACACAAGATCCAAGAAGATCTGCTAGTGATAACCCTGGTTGTTAGCTTTCCCTTCAATTCTCAGATATCCTTCATCTTGGGTTGGCTGGAGTCAGTACAGTTGTTTGCCTCTTTAAAAAACCTTTAATTGGTGTATGCTCCCTAAGTTCCTATAGAACACAGTCTAATGCAATCACCATTTTAGCTTTGTCCAGCTATCTCCCTAGAATAGGAACTTTTTAGGGGGGTGTACCATGTAGGTCCCAATTCTAGAATGTTCTCACCTCCACTTCCATACCCCCTCTTCACCTGGATAACTCCCACTCATCCCTCAGGTGCAAAGTTAAGACATCAATGCCTGATAAGCCATCTCTGAACACCACCCTTTCACCTCTTGTCTGAGTTAAGTACCCTTGAAATGTATTTTCACAACACCAGGTACTTCTCCTATGGCAATGTGTTCACTTATTTATCTTCCTCGAGAAGACACTATAGGTCCTTGATGCAGGAGCCTGCTTACTATTGTATCTCTAGCATAAAGCCAGTCCCCAGGACATAGGAAGCATTCAGTAAATATTTACTGAATAAATAGGTGAAATGAATGAAAACATATACTAATCCTCTCTTCTTCTCATATTAAAAAAATAGAAAATAATTACCTGGTCCAAATCTCAGAATATAATTAGTCACTCAACAATTTAATGAGAATGGATATGCCAAAAACCATATTAAGCACTACGCAATAGGGATAAAGAGACAAAGAATGGAGAAGAGGAAGAGAAAGAGACTGTGTCTTATGAGAAATACAGTCTATAATAGGGGACTCTGAGTTTAATTTTCCACAACTCATCTGTCAGTTTGTCATACTGTAGTGGCTTGCATGTTGCTCTGATGCTGGAAGCTAGGCCACAGGTATTTCAAATACCAGCAGGGTCACCCATGGTGGACAGGTTTCAGTGAAGCTTCCAGACTAACACAAACTAGAAAAGAACGGTGAACTACTTCTCCATATTTAGCCACTGAAAACCTTATGAATAGCAGCAGAAAATTATCAGATATAATGCCAAAAGATGAAAACATTATGAATAGCACCAGAACATTGCCAGATATAGTGCCAGAAGATGAGTCCCTCAGGTTGGAAGGCACTCAAAATGTGACAGGGAATGAGCTGCCTCCTCAAAGTAAAGCTGACCATGATGACTCAAATGGAGTAAAGCTTTCAGAACATTCATTTGTTGCTGGGACACAACTTAAAATGAGGAGAAATCGTTGCACACATCCATTGATAATCAGAAGATAAAAAGTATGAAGTATGAATCTAGGGAAATTGAAAGTTATCACAAGTGTAATGGAGTACATAAAGATCGATAGCCTAAGCATTAGTGAGCTGAAATGGACTGGTATTGGCCATTTTGAATCAGACAATCATTTGGTTTACTATGATTGGGAATGACACATTGAAGAGAAATGGTGATTCATTTATTGTCTGAAAGAACATTCCTTATCAATCTTGAAGTACCTTGCTGTCTGTGACAGGATAATATCCATACACCTACAAGGAAGACCAGTAAATACCACTATTATTCAAATTTGCACACCTACCATTAAAGCCAGTGTTGATGATATTGAATAATTATACCAACTTCTTTAGTCTGAAATTGGACAAACATGCAACAAGATGAATTGAAAATCACTGGTGATTGGAATGCAAAGGCTGGAAACCACATCAGTAGTTGGAAAATACGGCCTTGGTGATAGAAACGATGCTGGAGATTGAATGAAAGAATTTTGCAAGACCAATGACTTCTTCATTGCAAATACCTTTTTTAAACAGCATGTTGTTATTGTTAGGTGCATTCAAGTGGATACCGACCCATAGTGACCTTATGCACAGCAGAACAAAAGACTTCCCGATCCTGGGCCAACCTCACTTCTGTTGCCACACTTGAGTCCATGGATGTTGCTACTTGGCCACTCCATCACAATGGGGATCTTCCTCTTTTTCTCTGACCCTACACTTTACCAAACATGATATTCTTCTCCAGTGACTGATCCCTCCTGACAATATGTCTGAAGTATGAGAGATGAAGTTTGGCCATCTTGGTCTCCAGGGAGCACTCTGGATGCACTTCTTCCAAAACGGATCTATTGGTTCTTTCGGCAGCCCATGGCACTTTCAATATTCTCCTCTAACACCATAACTCAAAAGCATCAATTCTTCTACAGTCTTCCTTATTCACTGTCCAGCTTTCACATGCATTTGAGGTTATTGAAAATACCATGGCTTGGGTCAGGCGCACCTTAGCCCTCAAGCTGACATCTTTGCTCTTCAACACTTTAAAAAAAGTCTTATGCAGCAGATTTGTCTAATGCAATCCATTGTTTAATTTCTTGACTGCTGCATCCATGAGTGTTGATAGTTGATCCAAGAAGAATGAAGTCCTTGACAACTTCAATCTTTTCTCCATTGATAAGAATGTTGTTTACTGGTCCAGTGGTG
>NW_006408603.1:4767104-4769181 GCF_000296735.1 Chrysochloris asiatica | reverse complement strand
CCTGTATGATGTTCTTGATGTCATCCCACAACTCTTCTGGTCTTCGGTCTTTAGTGTTTAATGTATCAAATCTGTTCTTCAGATGATCTCTAAATTCAGGCGGGATATATTCAAGGTCACATTTTAAACAGCATAGAAAATGAATATACACATGGACCTCTCTAGGTGGAATACACAGGAATCATATTGACCACATTTGTGTGAAGAGACAGTGGAAAAGCTCAATATCTTCAGTCAAAACAAGGCCAGGGACAGTCTGTGGAACAGACCATCAATTTCTCATAAGCAATTTCAGGCTGCAGCTGAAGAAAATTAAAACAAGCCCATGAGAGCCAAAATATGGCCTTAAATATGTCCCAACTGAATTTAGAGATCATCTCAAAACCAGATATGATGCATTAGACACTAATGACCAAAGACCAGAAGAGCTGTGGAATTACATAAAAAATATCATACAGGAAAAAAGGTCATTAAATGAGAGGAAAGGCCAAAATGGATATCAGAAGAGACAGTCAAATATGCTCCCCAGCATAGTGATACTAAAGTAGATGGAAGAAATGAGGATGCAAAAGAGCTGAACAGAAGATTTCAAAGAGCACCTGGAGAAGAAAAAGTCAAGTATTATAATTAAATGTGCAAATACCTAGAATTTGAATCCTAAAAGGGAAGAACACACTCAGCATTTCTCAAGATAAAAGAACTGAAGAGAAAATTCAAGCCTTGTTTTCTTATATTGAAGGATTCTATGGACAAAATATTGAACGATGCAGAAAGCATTAAAAGAAAGTGGAATTAATGCACAGTCACTGTACCAAAAAGAACTAATCCAGGTTCAGACATTTAAAATGTTAGAACATGATCAAGAACCAAAGGCACTGAGGAGACAGACTTCCAGCGTTTCCCTGACCAGGCAGCTCAGGTAGGGCAGTCTTGGGGAAAAGGGGCATAATTGCACATAAGAAACCTCTGTCTAGCAGAAAGACAGCCTTTGAACAAACATAAGATCTTATATTTCAACATTCTGAACTCGTTTTTTTAAAATATCAAATTGCTGAGGAATTACAGGCATTTTGAGCTTTTGCCTGCCTGCACGCCACTCCTGCTTCCGCACACACACCGGCGAGTGCCTCTGCCCCCTGCAGACCTTGGAATGCAGGGCTAGAGCAACCTCACTTAGAAGGCTGCATTTCCAGAGAAAAGGAAGCATAAACTAACAAAGCCGAACAAATAGAGAGGGATATCGGCGTGGATATCAGGAAATTCGGGGTACCCAAGGTACAGAGAGACTGAGAGAGGCATTTTTTACATCATCAAATATGGACACTACCTCTCTGAAGCCATTACCCCCAGCCCTCTACTGTCCCGGCCTAGACCAGTCTTCTGCCAAGCCACCTAGGCTCAGGAACGCCCAAGGCACAGGCCCACCCACTGAGGCCAAGGCCTTCACTGAGGCCTAACCCGCCCACAGACTGGTCACAAAGGCCCAGGCCCAGCCAAGGCCCAAAACGCCTACCCGCCTCGCGGCCCAGGCGGTCCACAGCCCAGTCACTGCCGAGATCCAGGGCCCCCAAGGTCCAACTCGCCACGTAGCCAGGTCGCCAAGGCCCAGTGCCCCTGAGACCCAACCTGCCCTCAGCCCGGTCCCTGAGGCACAGGTCTCCTGAGGACCAATCCACCCAACCCACTCACTGAGGCTCAAGCTGCCCGATGCCCAGCTGCTGATACCCAGGCCCCCTGAGGCCCAAACTGCCCGCCCGAGGCCCAAACCACCAGCCCGTGGCCCAAACCACCTGGCCGAGGCCCAACCCTCCTGCAGCCCGGTGGCTGATGCCCAGGCCCCCAGAGGCCCAAACGGCCTGCCCTAGGCTCAACCCACCCGCACGAGACCCAAATGGCCTGCCGCTGAAGCCCAGGCCCAACTGAGGCCCAAAAAAGTTACTCTGAGTTAAGCAATAAGGAGAGGGAAAAGGGAAGACCACATCCTGATCACATCTTCCTGGAGGTAATCAGAAAACATAAAAAATTACCAAAACACATACTTAATTAATTATTAGGGCCACAGATAAACATTAAACAT
>NW_006408603.1:4745415-4751848 GCF_000296735.1 Chrysochloris asiatica | reverse complement strand
TTGGAACCATGGCAATGAGATGATATACGATGGAATGAATGTAAAACTAAAGTTCTCCCATGTAAACTATCATATAATTCACAATAAAACATAAATAAATAAAATAAAGGGGGAAAAAAAAGAAAAAGAACTAAAGGCACTGAAAGAAGAAGTGCAAGCTGCACCAAAGGCACTGACGAAAAACAAGATTCCAGGAAATTACAGAATACAAATTGAAGTCTTTCAACAAACTGATTCAGTACTCATCTATACCCAAAAATTTGGAAGGCAGCTACTTAAGCAACCGAATGGAAGAGATTCATATTTGTGTCCATTCCAAAGAGACGTGACCCAACCAAATGTGGAAATCATTGAACAATATGATTAATTTCTCATTCAGATAAAATTTTTCTGAAGAGAATTCAAAAACTGTTGCAACAGTACATCTAAAAAGAACCACCAGAAATTCAAGCCAGATTCAGAAGAGGATGTGGAATTTGTGATATCATTGATGACATCAGATGGATCTTAGCTAAAATTAGAGAGCACCAGAAAAATATTTGATTGTGTTTTATTGACTATGCAAAGACTTTTGACTGTGTGGATCATTACAAGCTAGAGATAACATTGCAGAGGGTGGATATTCCAGAACACTTAATTGTGCTCATGAGGAACCTGCACAGAGACCAAGAGGCAATTGTTAAAACAGAACAAGAGGATACTGGATGGTTTAAAATCAGGAAAGATGTGCTCCAAGGTTGTATTATTTCATCATACGTATTCAATCTGTATGGTGGGCAAATAAACCAAGAAACTGGATTACATGATGAATAACATGGCATTAGGATTGGAGGAAGATTTATTAACACCCTGTAATAAGGAGCTCTGGTAGCGAAGTGGTTACGAATCGGGCTGTGAACCTTAAGGTCAGCGGTTCGAAACTACCAGCCGCTCCGCGGGAAAAAGATGAGGCTTTCTACTCCCGTAAGGATTTACACCCTCGGAAACCCTGTACAGGGTCGCTATGGGTCGGAACCGACTCGACGGCACTTAACAACAACAACAACAACAACAATATGCTAATGGGTTGGAAATGACTCAATTGCACTTAACAACAACAACAACAATATGCTAATGATACAACCTTGCTTGCTGGAAGTGAAGAGGATTTAACATACTTACTGATGAAGATCAAAAACTACAATCTTCAATATTGATTGCATCTCAACATAAAGAACAAAAATCCTCACCACTGTACCAATAAATAATATCACAATAAATGGAGAGAAGATTGAAGTCAAAAACTTCATTTTGCTTGGATCCACTATCAACACTCATGAAGCAACAGTCAAGAAATCAAATGACGTATTGTATTAGGCAAATCTGCTGCACAAGACCTCTTAAAAGTGTTCAGGAGCAAATATATCAATCAGTTTGAGGACTAAGATGCACCTAAATCCATGAAATTACCACAGGCTGCTAGAACAAACAAATCTGTGTTGGAAGTACAGCCAGAATGCTCCTTAGACGTCAGAATGGTAAGACTTTGTCATTCATACTTTGGACAAGTTATAAGGGGGAACCAGTCTTTGGAGAAAGACATCAGGCTTGATAAAGTAGAGGGTCAATGAAAAAGAGGAAGACTCCCAGTGAGATGGATTCGCACAGTGGCAGCATTGCATCGGTGTGTTCAAGCATAACAATTGTGAGGATGGCATAGGACTGGGCAGTATTTGGTTCTGTTGTGCATAGAGTCACTATGAGTTGAAACTGACTTGACAGCACCTAAAAACATTAAGTTTAATTTTGCCTGGTCTGAAGCCTCCATTTTCTGTATCTTAAAATTAGAGACAGAATGTAAGCATTGCCGTCAATGATTTATTGGATTTACAACAGGCTCCTGAATCAATGGGCAGAAATTTCTAAAAGAGCGATAGAGCCAAACTAGGTAGAAACCTTTGGGCAAAATGTCCTATACAGGCAGACTTAATACTTTGGACCCCTAATTACTTTATTACTGGCTCCTGCTTGGTTCAGAAGAGTCTTTGCACAAGATCAGGACCAAAGAGAGGCCAGGGCAAGTGAACAGGAGAGGGTTTCCTGAGCCTTTTTCACCAAACGGTTCTGTTGCTACATGCCTGTTACTCTGCCAAATGTTGAGAGGAGAGAGAGACCTGTACCCCATCCCCCAGGCTAGCAATTACAGAAACCAAATTGTCTCCTACAAGAGCATTGTCGTCCTGGTATCATTTCACATAAAATAAATTGCACTGCCCATCAGCCTGCTGGAGGCCAGCACTCACTGGCAGCTCCCACCGGTCCCAAAAGAGAGACTGCTCAGATGTGAAGACAAGTCATCCAGCTGAAACCAGTGCTTGGAGTGGCCCTTCGGGCCCAGGGAACATGATTCTGTCATGCAAGCACCCAGAGCATGCCTGAAAAGACCCAGCTGAAACCTGGCACCAGAGACGGCTCTGTCAAGCTGGTCTATTTGTGGAGTCACATCCGAGAGCAGGGAGAAAAATCAGATACAGGGTAACCGTGCTGTAAATGTGGGATCTGTTGTTCTGTGTGTGGGTGGGTGTGTGTATCCATCTTTTCCTACATGGATTGTTTCAATAAACTTTTAGTTGGTTTCCTAAGTCCTCAGCCATCCTCTTCCATGCCATACGACTTGTGTTTCAAAATCTTAGGTAATCATATTAAATCATGGAAAATAAAATCTAGTATTTACACTCTCCTCAGCCCCTACTTATCTTGTCAAACCTATTACTTTTCTTCTAGGGCCCTGTACTCCAATCAAATTGGGTATGTCTTCCACCATAATGTGCATTCCTCCATTTCAAATGTTTAAGCTCTACAAGAACTTTAAGGCCCAGATGACATGTCCTCTTTTTGGTGACATTCCCCCCTCCACCTTTACTCTACCCCATATCCAGAGGTTGGAAGGTATCTAAGTATTTATTATCTCTGAATACACAGCATTTATTGATTGCCTGATATGTGGCTTACAAGTTATGTGTATAACATCATTTAGTCATTGTATCAATCCCCATTTTACAGATAAGAAAGCTGAGGTTTAAATGATTGTCCCAAGGTCACAGAATTTCTATGTTGTACTGACACCGTAGGTTTATGTGATGGACTGTAAAGTCGGGTTGAAGCACAAGGTGGGAGGTTCAAGCTCACCAGTCGCTCCTCAGAAACCCTATGCAGCGTTCCTGTGAGTTGGAACTGACTTGATGACACTTAACAACAGTAATAGGGCCAGGACTTGGACCCAAATCTGGACCAGGAGTTAAATCCAACATGCCCTTAATTCCTGTGGAATATTCTCTCCTCAGCTCCAGAAGACTAAAAAGAGCTTCATCTTTCCTGTAATTCCCATCACCATTCCCCAAATCCCTATAATCTAAGCAATGATAGATTTATCCTAATGCCAATAAAACATCAAGGCCTCTCACTTTTCAGAGACTCTTAAGGTTCTGGGAGAGGACCTGGGAAAGCATTCATATGATTTTATGTTTTGTAGAACTTTCTAAAGTAATACACATTAGCCCAAATTGGTTAAAATTGCTCTTTCCACCCCAATCTCCCTCCATCACACTTGCCCTCACATCAATGGTGCTTTAATGGCTATACGTGTCTGGGGATTCAGCTAAGGGAAAGTTGAATTGGGAATGCTTTTAGCTGGGTTAGTTTTATTTATGGGGTTCACAGTCACTATTGTGTATATATAAGTCATTGCTAGCTATTCCAATGTAGAAAGACTATGGAAGTACACTTTGCTCCCACTGGGCCAACTCATCTAGCATCCTGTCATGAAGATACAGGGTTAGAAGTCAAATCATGATGAGAGCATGTCCATAGCCCCTCACACTGAAACTATGAAAACAGAAGAAAGAAAACAAAGTTCAAAAAAATGTATCAAACTATGCTTCATGGGATTTTCAATGACTGAGTTTTCAGAGGTGGATCACCAGGACTTTCTTCTGAGGTTTGCCTCTGAATGAATGGACCCAAACAATCAAATTTTCAGCTAGCAACCATGCATGTGAACTGTACCACCAGGGAGTTCACCTGGCACATAGGAAGAACCTAATGGTGATTCTTATTGGTTTCCTTTTTTTGTTTTTATTGTGAATTGGGTGAAGGTTTATGGAGCAGATCATCCATTTTATATTCAATAATTTATACACATTTCACTGATTGAAATCCCCTCAGTGTAACATCACTTATCCCATGTCTTTCCTGTTTCTATTCCACCTTTTTTCCTAACCATGTGAACTTCTGTTGTTGTTGTTAGGTGCTGTCAAGTCAGTACCAACTCTTAGCAACCCTGTGGACAACAGAATGAAACGCTGTCGTGTCCGGCACCAACCTCACAATCATTGCTATGCCTGAGCCTACTGATGCTGCCATTGCCCCAATCCATCTCATTGGGAGTCTTCCTCTTTTTTGCTGACCTTCTACTTTACCAACCAGGATGCCCTTCTCCAGGGACTGGTCCTCCTGATAATATGTTTGAAGTATGAGAGACCCAATCTCATCATCCTGGCTTATAAAGAGCATTCTGGATGTACTTCTTCCAACACAGATTTGTTTGTTCTTTTGGTGGTCCATTGTACTTTTAAAATTCTTCTTCAATACCATAATTCAAATGCATCAATTCTTCTACAATTTTTATTCATTGTCCAATTTTCATATATGCATATGACTTTATTGAAAATACTTGGATCAGGTGCACCTTAGTCCTCAAACTGACATCTTTGCTCTTTAACACTTTAAAGAGATCTTGTGCAGCAGATTTGCCTGGTGCAATATGTCATTTGATTTCTTGACTGCTGCTTCCATGACTGTTGATGGCTGATGGAGCAAAATGAAGTCTTTGACAACTTCAATCTTTTCTCTATTTATCATTATGTATATATTGGTCCAGTTGTGAGGATTTTTGCTGTCTTTACATTGAAGTACAACCCATTCCAAAGGCCATGGTCTTTGATCTTCATCAGTAAATATTTTAAGCCCTCTTCTCTTTCAGCAAGCAAGATTTATCATTTGCATACCGCAGGTTGTTAATGAGGCTTCCTCCAATCTTGATGCCACATTTTTCTTCATATAATCCAGTTTCTCAAATTATTCTGGTGTTCTTCATCATGTTTCAATATTCAACATTCTGGTGCTATCTAATAGTGTTCCACTACTGTTCACAAGGTTTTCAGTGACTAAATTGTCTTTTTCTCCATCTTCCTAGTCTATCTTAGTCTGGAAGTTCCATTGAAACTTGTCAACCTTGGGTGACCCTGTTGTTATTGTTAACTTCCGTCGAGTCAATTCCAACCCATAGCGACCATGTATAGGGTTTCTGAGGAGCAGCTGGTGAGCTTGAACCGCTGACCTTGCACTTCAAATGACTTTGTAGTCTGATGCATTAACCCATAGCACCACATCATGACCCTACTAGTACTTAAAATATCAGTGGCATAGCTTCCAGAATCACAGCATGCAAGCCACCACAGTACAACAAACTGGCAAAGGATAGTGGATTCTGAACTTTGTCCTTGGGTAAATGCTGCCCTTTTGATCTCAAATGATCAATACTGAAATGTGCATACCTCACTAATGTTATTGTTCCCCTTAAAGACTATCTATTGTTTGAAAATTGAGCCATAAGTGTAAATTCAGTTCAAGACCTGAAGGGTGATTAAAGGCCATTGTTGTTGTTAAATGTAGGCTTTCCAAAGATCAGTTGGTGGGCTTGAACCACCAACCTTAAGGTTAGCAATCCAGTTCTTATCCTACAGCACCAAACTACAACTCCACTAAGAGTCATAGTATTCTTTAAGAAAACTGATTCTACCTCAATATTTATTTGTTTATATATATATATTTATATCTCAATCCAAAAAGAATTTAAGGTAACTTATTCCCTTGAAAAACAAATTTTTTAAAAAAAATGCACTGAGCCAGAGGCTAGTCTGTATATGATTCTTCCAATCATTAGTTGTGTGGAATTGTACACGGAGAATTCCATTTTCTTCAACGCCTAGTAAAGACCTCTCTTGTCAGGAATATAATTAATAATGCAGCACATGCAACTATAAACACATAATACAGTTTTTTTTCTCTCTCTTGATGAGTTACAAAAAATAGAATTTATCAAAATCCCTGAGTTGTAAGGCACCCATTTGTAGCATTCTTGCAAAAACAAGTATGTCTGTAAATGGAGTCACATGTCTTTTGAATCCTGACTATCAATAATGAAAAACAAATTTTGATCAACTAGAATTGTTTAAAATTAAGAAAGGTGTGTGACAGGGTTGTATTCTTTCACCATACTTATTCAACCTGTATGCTGAGAAAATAATCCTAGAAGCTGGGTTCTATGAAGAAAAACATGGCATCAGGATTGGAGGAAGACTCATTAACAACCTGCAATATGCAGATGATACAA
>NW_006408603.1:4729839-4744140 GCF_000296735.1 Chrysochloris asiatica | reverse complement strand
ATAGTGAATAATTGTTATCAGGACTGATTGTGAGGGTTGGAAATGAAAAGGTAGATGTTTTCTAGCAAGGAGGGGAGTGATTAACTTTTCAGTCTAGGAGTGAAGGTCCCTAGGACCATTAAGGGAGAAGAGCAGATAGCAGAACCCTACCCAGAGAAGCAGTGATGCCTGAAATGGAGGCAGAGATGATGATGTGGAATGATGGAGCAACTGGAGAAGACTTTAGATCCAGAGAAACTTTAGATCCAGAGAGCAACTGTGTGCTGAAGACCTAGGGGACACGGGGGAAGGAATGCATGGAGGGGATTGGAACCATGGCAATGAGACAATATACGATAAAATGAATGTAAAACTAATGTTCTCTCATGTAAACTATCACATAATTCACAATAAAACATTTAAGGGAAAAAAAAAATGTTGAAGAGCAAACGTGTCAGTTTGAGGACTAAGGTGCACCTGACCCAAGCCAGGGTGTTTTCAATAATCTCATATGCATGCAAAAGTTAGACAGTGAATAAGGAAGACCATAGAAGAATTGATGCATTTGAGTTATGGTATTGGAAGAGAATATTGAAAGTGCCATGGACTGTCAAAAGAACAAACAGATCTGTGTTGGAAGAAGTGCAGCCAGAGTGCTCCTTGGAGGCCAAGATGGCCAGGCTTTGTTTCTCATACTTCGGACATATTGTCAGGAGGAACCAGTCACTGAAGAAGGATATCATGTTTGATAGGGTAGAGGGTCAGAGAAAAAGAGGAAGACCCCCAGTGAGATGGATTGGTAAAGTGGCAGCATCAGTGGGCTCAAGCATGGCAACGATTGTGAGGTTGACACAGGACTGGGCAGTGTTTCATTCTGTTGTGCATAGGGTCATTATGCATTGGTACTGACTTGATGGCACCTAACAACAACAACAAGAATTGTAGAAGAGTGCTAGAAAAAATGAGTTGTCTTTCCATTCTTTCTTTGTTGTTGTTGTTGTTTAAGTGTCATTCAGTCAGTTCTGATTCATATCAACCTTGTATAGAGTTTCTGAGGTGTGGTTAATGGGTTTGAACCACTGGCCTTGCAGTTTGCAGACAAGTGGTTATCCTACAGTACCACAGTAGGACTAATTGTCATATGAAGAAGCAATAAAGAGTATGTTATTAGGTGAAGTCAAGTTGGCTCCAAGACATAGCAACCTTGTATAGGGTTTCCACGGCTGTAAATCTTCACAAGAGTAGAAAGCCTCATCTTTCTCCCACTGAGTGGCTGGTAGGCTCAAACCACTGACCTAATGATTAGCAGTCCAGTGCTTATCCTATGGCACCACCAGTATAACCCATCTATGATATCAAAAAATATAGAAAGAAAGAAGTATGTACACCAGGCAGTTAGTTAATTTTTAAAATCATAAATTTTCTGCAATTTGTGAAGTTTGTGTTTTATTATTGTTATTGTCTAGTGCCATCAAGTCAGTTCTGACTCAGAGCCACAGGATCTCTGAGAAGCAGGTGGTGGGTTTGAACTGCCAACCTTTGCAAACTAATAATCTGCTCTGTAAACCTTCACCCAATTCAAAATAAAATGTTTTTTAAATGTATGGTTCATTATGATTTATTTTTTATTTTAAAATAAATGTCCAATTTTACTTGAAATTCTGTATTATAATTTCTTTTTCTTGAATAAAATCCTCCAACTTAAACTTCAGGTCCAAAAGAAAGTTGGATCTGCCACTGAGCCTAAGTGCATTTTTGCTATGTAAGCATCAGTCAAGGACCCTAGCTCCTCCTTCCAGCCTGGTCATTCTGAATAGACATTCTGGGGCCATCACTATATTTTCATGTACCGCTCTCTAATGGCTCCCATCACTGTTTGCTTATATTCTTACTTCTGTCCCTGTTTTATCTTTCAAGTGACTACCTCAGAGCCTTCAATGAAATAGACACTCAAAAGTGAGAGGCCTCCTGGAGTAGAAAGTGAAGAGTAAAGCAAGTGAAGGGGGCCAGTTGTTATTGGTGGTGGTGGTGGTGGTTTTTATGTGCTGTGGAGTTGTTCCAACTCATAGCAACCCTGAACAGGGTTCCCGAGGCTGTAAATCTTTACAGGAGTGGTTGCCACAAAGTTGGGTCTGGATTTACAGTGACCCTGTGTATAACAGAAAAAGCAGTGTTTAAGTCATCATCTGCCAACCAAAAGGTCAGCACTCCTCCAGAGAAAGCTGTGACTGTCTGCCTCCATGAATATTACAGCCTTGAAAATCCAATGGAGCAGTTCCACCCTGTCCTATGGGATCTCTATAAGTCAGAATCAACATAATGGCAATGGGTTGGGTTGGGTTTTTGTTTGGTTTCAGTTATGTATGACAGAAGGAAATGTTGCTTGGTCCTGTACTATCTTCATAATCCTCTATGTTCTCAAATCCATTGTGGAAGCTGTTGTGTCAATTCATCTCATTGAGGGTTTCTCTTGTTTTCTCTGACCCTCTACCTTCACCAAACATGCTGTCCTCTACTAGTGACACAGCCAAAGTAAGGGAGCTGAAATCTTGCCATTTCCACTTTTAAGGAACATTCCAGGTTATATTTCTTCTAAGACTGAATTGTTGGTTCTTCTAGCAGCCTGCAGTGTCTTCAATATTCTTGACCAACACCTGAATACAAATGCATCAATTCTTTTTCTGTCTTATTTTTCATTGTCCAGCTTTTGAGGCAATTGAAAAAGACCAGGCCTTGGTGCACCTTAGTCATCAAAGTGATATCTTTGTTTTATGAGGAGTGGGCAGAAGGGAGCCCTAGTCTGCACTCTAGTGATGGCAGAAGGTGTCCCTACTATTCATTTTTTGCATGCTCAATCTCTGCCTCCCTTCTTAGTCTCTCTGATTCTCTATGTCACTATTTATCTTCCTCTGGCCCTGATGGTAAAGGGCTAGTGTGGCAATATTAGGGTTAATATGGGAGAAATGGGAACATGAAAGACAATCACAGCCCCAAATGTCCACATCCCAAGCAGAGAATGCAGCAAGAGACACTTGCAGAAGGGTAACATTTCAGGGCAGGATAAATCTGAGCAGGTTGAGTATTTTTCCAACAGCCTGGCTTAAGGAGGAGCAATCCAATTTGCCCAGTGTTCCCTGAGAGTGGGAAGCCAGTTTCATCAGTGACAGGTGAGGTAGAAGGTCTTCCAGGGTGTGAAACTGAGCAATGAAATCCATTTCAAAGATCACAAGGTGTGGACCCTGCCCAGGAAATGAGCCTTCCAGCTAACTACATGGGAATGAAAAAGAAGATTTGAATCACACAATTACTGTCTGGCTAAATTAATTGTTGCGTTCATCTAAATGGATTAGACATTTAAATTAGCAGGGGCTGCTTGTTTGCCGAAATTGAATTTTTGGCATGTGGGTGTGTGTGCACATGTGTGTTTGTTCTGGTGGAGCCCGGGCCAGAGCAAATCTGCAAGGATTCCTTTCTCTGTAGATAAAAGGATCTGGCAGTCTGGGAGGAACCAGCCTTCTCTCTGCAGAATGCCATGGCATTCTCACCTGGCCTGGGCAGGAGGCCGGGGCAACTGGAGAAAACATCTGTGGGCTTAGAAGCAGTTGCAAGAGGGAAAGAGGGGAGGAGGCAAGTGTATGATGGCAAAATTAAAGCTCTCCCATTGGTTTATGCTGGAGTCCTGGTGTGGTGCTGTGGGCTAATGCATCAGACTGTGAAGTCGTTTGAACTGCAAGGTCGGCGGTTCAAGCTCACCAACTTCTCCTTGGAAACCCTATACAGGGTTACTATGGGTCGGAATCGACTCGACGGCACTTAATAGCAACAACAATTGGTTTATGCTAGGCATTGAGTCCTGGCAAGGCAATATAGTCCAAACACTGTTAACTACAAGGTCAGCAGTTCAAATCCACCAGCCGCTCCTCAGAAACCCTGTACAGAGTTTTTATAAGTCAGAACCAACTTGATGGCATTTAATAACCACAACTACAATGCTAGCTGTTACTGTTGTTGATAGTTTCTTACCCATGGCGACCCCAGGCACAACGAAGGAAATACTACCAAGCCCACCCCATGACAGTTTTAGGATCAAAGTGTTGAAAATAAAAAAAAAGTGTTATGATCCAGAGGGTTTTCACTGGCTGGTATTTGGAATTAGACCAGCAAGCCTTTCTTCCAAGTCTGGAAATTCCACTGAAATCTGTTCAGCAAAATAGCACCATGCAAGCCTCCACTGACATATGGGTGGTGGCTGCAAACAAGGTGCCATGGTCTGGAATGAAACTTGAGCATCCTGTATGGAAGGAAAGAACTCCACCATGGAGCCACCAATGCCATCATGTGGAAGCTAAAACCCTGTCCTGACTCGTAGCAATCCTGTAGGACAAAGAACTGTTTAGTTGGGTTTCCAAGGCTGTAATCTTTACAGAATTACAGAAGCAGACTGCCACATCTTTTTACCACAGAGTGGCTGGAGGGTTTAAATCTCTGATCTTCTGGTTAGCAGTCAAGGGTTTAACCAAGGCTCATGTGGAAGCTGTTGTCGTTATGAGGTGTAGTCTGTCACGTTGGTTTCAATTCCTAGCAACCCTATGTACAACAGAAAGAATCCTTGCCTGGTCCTGGGAAATCCTCATGACTGTTGCTATGTTTTAGCCCATTCTTGTAGTCATTGTATCAATCCATCTCAATTAGGGTTTTCCTCTTTTTTACTGGTACCCTTCTCCAAGGATTCATCCCTCCTGAAAACATGTCCAAAGTACATGAGACAAAGTCTCATCATCCTCAATTCTAAGGAATATTCTGGCTGTACTTTTTCTAAGACAGATGTGTTTGTTGTTCTGGCAGACCAGGGCATATTCAATATATTGGCTATATGGACTGCCACAGTATATTCAGTATACTGAAGAGTGCATGTTAGTATACTCTTCATCGACAGGATAATTCAAAGGCAAAATTCTTCTTCAGTCTTACTTATTCATTGCGTGGCTTTTGCATGGGACTTGATGGCACTTAACAACAGCAACATGAGATGAAAATAACATGGCTTGGTTCAGGCAAACCTTGCTGTTGTAGTTGCTGTTGTTGTTGTTAAATGCCCTCGAGTCAATTCTGACTCATAGTGACCCTATACACAGCAGAACCAAACACTGTCCAATCCTGTCCAATTGTTATGTTTAAGTCTATTGATGCTGCCACTGTGTCAATCCACCTCTGCCACTGTGTCAATCCACCTCATTGGGGGTCTTCCTGTGATCCTCCATTTGGTCAAGCATGGTCTCTGCTGATCACATGTCCAAAGTATGAGAAACAAAGTCTCTCCATCCTCACTTCTAAAGAGCATTCTGGCTGTACTTTTTCCAAAACAGATTTGTTTTCCTGGCATTCTATGGTACTTTGATATTCTTCTCCAACTCCATAATTCAAATGCATCAGTTCTTCTATGGTTATCTTTATTTATTTCCAAATTTCACATGTATATGCTGTTGTTGTTGTTAAGTACCATCGAGTCGGTTCTGACCCATAGCAACCCTGTATAGGGTTTCCAAAGAGCGACTGGTGAGCTTGAACTGCCAACCTTGCAGTTCAAATGGCTTTGCACTCTGGCACATTAACCCACAGCGCCACACCAGGACTCATGTATATGAGGAGATAAAAAAGATCATATCTTGGGTCAGGCATACTTTAATCCTTAAAGGGACCTCTTTGCTCTTTAACGCTTTAAACAGGTCTTTGTAGCAGATTTGCCTTTGATTTTTTGTCCATGGCTATCATGAGCATTGATTGTAGATCCATGCAAACTGAAATCCTTGACAACTTCAATCTTTTCTCCATTTATCATGATGCTATTTACTGATCAAGTTGTGAGGATTTTTGTTTTCTTTACATTGAGGTGCAACCTATACTAAAGGCTATATATAGTCTTTGATCTTTATCAGTAAGTATTTTAAGTCCTCTTGCTTTCAGCAAGCAAGATTGTATCATCTGCATATCACAGATGAATACTAATGAATGCTAATGAATCTTCCCCCAATCCTGATTGCCTCATTCATCTTTCTATAATCCAGTTTCTTGGATTATTTGTTCAGCATACAGATTGAATAAATATGGTGGAAGAATACAACCCTGGCACACACAATTTCTGATTTTAAACCATTCAGGGTTCCCTTGTTCTATTCGAACAACTGCCTTTTGGTCCATATACAGGTTCCTCATAGACATGATGAGCTGTTCTGGAATTCTTTACAGTGTTTTTCATAGTTTGTTATGATCCACACAGTCAAATGCCTTTGCATAGTCAATAAAGCACAAGTAAACATCTTTCTGTTATTCTCTGACTTCACCCAGGCTCCATCTGACATCAGTAATGTTATCCCTAGTTAGACATTCTCTTCTGAAGCCAACTTTAATTTCTGGCAACTCCTCACTGATGTATTGTTGCAACCGTTTTTAATTATCTTCAACAAAATTTTACTTTCATGTGATATTAATGATATTTCTTGATGATTTCCACATTCTGTTGACTCACCTTTCTTTTGAGTGTGCACAAATATAGATCTCGTCCAATCAGTTGGTCATAGAGGAGTTAGCACCTCCAGCGATGTATCAGTTTAATGAAGCATTTCCATTTGCACTCCATAAATTCCTACAGCCTTGTTTTTTGCCAATGCCTTCAGTGCAACTTGAACTTCTTTCTTCAGTAACATCAGTTCTTGATCATATGCTATTTCTTGAAATGGTTGAACATCAACCATTTCTTTTTGATACAGTGACTCTATGTAGTCCTTCAATCTTCTTTTGATGCTTCCTATATCATTCAGTATTTTGCCCACAGAATCTCTTAATACTGCAACCTGAGGCTTGTTTTTATTCTTCAATTCTTTCAATCTGAAAAATATTGAGCAAGCTCTTCCATTTCAGTTTCCTAACTCCAAGTCTTTGCACATTTCATTATAATACTTGATTTTGTCTTTTAAAGCTACCCCTTGAAATTTTCTTTTCAGCTTTCTTGTTTCATCATTTCTGATACAAATACAACACTACATCAACAGAGTACTGCCAGAAGTTTGAGCCAGATTCAGAAAAGGAACTAAGGATACCATTGCTGACATCAAATGGATCTTGGCTTAAAGCAGAAAATACAAGAAAGACGCTTATTTGTGTTTTCTTTATTATGCAAATGTTTTGTCTTCTAAAGCTGTCCTTGGAAATTTTCTGTTTAGCTTTTTTGCGTCTTCATTTCTCCCATTTGCTTTAGCTTCTCAATGCTCAAGAGCAAGTTTAAGAGTCTCATCTGACATCCATTTTGGTGTTGTCTCTTTCCTGTCTTTTTAAAAACCTTTTGCTTTCTTTGTGCATGATGTCCTTGATGTCATCCCACAAATCTTCCAGTGTTTGATTATTAGTGTTCAGTGCATAAAATCTATTATTGAGATGGTCTTTAAATTCAGATTTCATATACTCAAGGTCATATTTGGTTCTCATGGAATTGTTTCAATTTTCTTCAGCTTCAGCTTGAACTTGCAAATGAGCAATTGATGGTCTATTTCACAGTTAGCGCCTGGCCATGTTTGGACTTATGAGATTGAGTTTCTCCATTATTTCTTCCCATAAATGTAGTCAATTTGATTCCTGTGTATTCTGTCTGGTGAGGTCCACATATATAGTCATTGATTGTGTCTTTGAAAAAAAGGAATTTGCAATGAATAACTCATTGATCCTCAAAATTCTATCATGTGATCTCCAGCATAATTTCTATCACCAAGGTCATATTTTCCAACTACTAATCCTTTCCCTTTGCTTCCAAATTTCACGTTCCAATTGCCAGTAATTATCAATGCATCTAGAGTGCATGTTTGATCAATTTCAGACTGAAGAAGTTGGTAAAATTCTTCAATTTCATCATCATTGGCTTTTGTGGTTGGTGCATAAAGTTGTTGCAGCATTCAGTATGGATTCAATCTCAATGTAAAGAAAACAAAAAATCCTCACAACTGGGCCAATAAATAACAATATGATATATAGGTAAAGGAGTACTAATGCAGCACTGTGAGTTAACACGCTAGACTGCAAGGTCGGTTTGAACCACAAGGTCAGTGGTTCAAGCTCACCAGCCACTTTGTAGAAACCCTATACAAAGTCGTTATGAATCAAAACTGACTCATTGGCACTTAACAGCAATAACAACATATGGAGAAAAGATTGAAGTTGTCAAAGATGTCATTTTGCTTGGATCTACAATCAATACTCAAGGAAGCAGCAGCCAAGAAATCAAATGACTTGTTGAATTAGACAAATCTGCTGAACAAAATCTATTTAAAGTGTTCAAGAGCAAAGGTATAAACTTTCACATGCATATGAGGTCACTGAAAATATCTGACCCAACAATGGTATTTTCAATGACCTCATATCCATGTGAAAGTTGGACAATGAATAAAGAAGACCTTTGAAGAATCAATGCATTTGAATTATTGTACTGGAGAAGAATATTAAAAGTACCAGGGACTGCCAGAAGAACAAACAAATCTGTCTTGGAAGAAGTATAACCAGAATAGAAGCTCCTTAGAAGCCAGGGTAGTGAGACTTTCATATATCAAATATGTTATCAGGACAGACCAGTCCCTGAAGAAAGATATTAATATATTGCATATTAGAGGATCAGGAAGAAAGGAAGACCACCAATCAGATGGATTGGTACAGTGGCAGTTGCAATGGGCTAAAGTATAGCAACAATTGTGAGCAGTGTTTCATCCTGTTGTACATATTGTCATTGAGTTCAAACCAACTCAATGCACATAACAAAAAGGTCAGTGGTTCAAGCTCATCAGTCACTCCTCAGAAAACCAATACAGGGTTTCTATGAACCAAAACCAACTCATTGGCACTTAACAACAACAACAACAAGGTCAGGCTGAAGCTGAAAAATATTAAAACAAGTCTACAAGAGCCAAATATGACCTTGAATATATCCCACCTGAATTTATAGACCATCTCAAGAATAGATTTGATGCATTAGACACTAACATAAGGCAAGAAGAGCTGTGGATGATATCAAGAGCATTATACATTTAAAGCAAAAAGCCATTAAAAATACAGAAAATTTTTTAAAAGACAAAAATGGATGTCAGAAATGTCTAGCTGATATGAAGTGAAGGGAGAGGCACAAGAATGCCCAAACTTGTAGCTAGTACCCATTCGACCTAGCTTCTATGTCTTTTTTTTTTTTTTTTTTTAGCTTCGATGTCTTGATGATCAGAATGCGACTAGAGGAAGATAAAAAATATTTTTTTATAAAGAAAACAAGGGTAAATTGTTACAATTTGATGAACTTGACCTATACTCAGATATAGTAGCTCAAAGTACCAACTGAGAAGGATCAATCTTATCGCCTCTGCATACAGGGTTGATAGGGACAGGCAACTTGGACACTGGCTACCTAAAATGAAGGGGCGAAAAAGGCAAGAAGTGTGAGGGGAAGGTAGAACACCCATTGAATATTATTCATCTTGTCTAGATAGGTGTGGTAAAAAGAGATGGGGATAAGATTCTTATGATTCAATAGTGAGTAATTGCTTTCATGATTAATTCGGACTGTCACAACTATAAAGGTAGATGTTTTGTAACAAAAATGGAAGAGTAGTTTAATCTTACAGTCCAGAAACAAGAGGATCCTAGGACCATCAAGGGAAAAGAGCTCAAGCGGAATGTGGGACCTTATCCAGAGAAGCGACAACATCAGAGATGGAGACAGAAATGAAGACATGGAGAGAGAGAGAGCAGCTAAGGACTCTAGACTCATGCAAAGAGAAAGGCTGTGTGCTTGCAACCAGGAGGAAGGCTTGCAGAATGTGCCCTTTGGTTGTTTAAATGATTACATATTCATGAGTATTTTTGTGTACATTCCCCTCCCCCCCAAAAAACAGAGGGAATAGAAGCAAATACTATTGAATGATGAGGCATGGAGAAGATTATAATCATTGCAATGAAACAATGAATATAAAACTGATGTTCACCTGTGTAAAATTATCACATAATTCACAATAAAAAACTTTTAAAAATGGATGTCAGAAGAAACTCTGAAACTTGCTCTCTAGCATAGAGAAGCTAAAGCGAAGGAAAGAAATGAGGAAGTAAAAGAGCTGAACAGAATATTTCAAAGGGCACCTCGAGAAAACAAAATAAAGTATTATAATGAAATGGTCAAACACTTGGAATTAGAAAACAAAAAGGGAAGGGCACGCTTATTGTTTCTCAAGGTGAAAGAACTGAACAAAAAAATTCAAGCCTCAGCTTGCAATATGAAGGTTTCTGTGGTACTATGGGTTAATGTACCAGACTGAAGGCTGTTTGAACTGCAAGGTTGGCGGTTCAAGCTTACCAGCCATTCCTCAGAAACCCTATACAGGGTGGCTATGGGTCAGAACTAACTTGACAGCACTTAACAACAACAAATAAGAAAGATTAGCAGTTCAAACCCATCAGTCGCTCCTCCGAAACCTTATACAGAGTCACTATGAGTCGGAACCAACTCAATGGCACGTAACAACAGCATAGGCAAAATACTGAATGATGTAGAAAGCCATCAAAATAAGATGGAAGGAATGCACAGAATCACTGTACCAAAAAGAAATGACCGAGGTTCAACTATTTCAAGAGATAGCATATGATCAAGAACCTATGGTACTCATTGCATGTCCTTTCACCCATATCAATGCATGTTTACCCTATAGCACATGAATCATTTCCTCTTTCCTCCCAAAAGAGCTGAGAGTCAAGCATCCAGCTGATAAGAACTGAGAGAAGACACAAAAGAACACTTAAACTTGCAGACCTGGCTTCAAGGGCTTGATCACCAGAACTCAACTAAAGAAAGATAAAGAATCTAGTTTTTAAAAGTGTATGGAAGAGGAGAGAACAAACAAGATGATGGATTGCGTAGAAGTGCAGTGAGGAGCTCCGTCAGCAACAACACAGAATACTGGACCAAGCAGGTTCAGGGAATGGTCCTAGAACTCTGAATCACATATAAAGGAATATTTAGAAAGTTGGAAGGCTTACAGTCAGTGGAATTTGTAGCAGAAGCAAGAAATCAAGTGCTTTCTACTCCAAGGTGTTCAGCTGCTCCCTGAGTGGCCATCTTGGGCGAGACCAAGCAGGGGAAGGATCAGAGCAGCCACAGATGCCTGAAAGAACCTCAGAGATAAAGGTGTGGACATTTTTTTTTTTTAATCTGTTCATTGGTGTCTCATTGTCTGCATACCTCCATTCTGATGACTAGAGGGGTGCCTGAGTGAGTGGACACCCCACCCCCACCCCCAGAGGGCTCCTCAAAAGATCTCCTCAAAGGGCCAGTTTCCACTTAAAGCCAAATGGCAACACAAAATGGCCACAGACGCCCTGAACTGTTTATCACTAGGAAAAAGGCCTGAACAGGGGTTGTGGAGTGGAACAGGTAGACTAAAAATGAAACAGGCTGAAAATTAAATCCTGAGTTACATCATAATAACCAACAGTGGCATCTTGAAATTTCTCATGCAAAAGAGTGAAATGGGAAGCCCATCTCCTGATCACATCTACTTGGAGGCAATCAGAAAACATAAAAAATACCAAAATACACACCCATCTAAGTATTAAGGCCACAGCTAACTACTGAATATGCTCAAAAAAACAGAAATAGATGACCATATCAGCACATGTCCAGAAACAAGATATAGTGACTGAGACAAATGAGCTGGAGGGAGACCTGCACTCCATACTGGAAGGAGGGCAGGGCTTTGAAAGTGCCTGAGAAGGAATTCAGAAAAATGATTATAAAATGCTTCAAAACACTTTATAATGGAGTTGAGAAAAATAAGGAAGAAGTCAGGAAAGAACTACAGGAATGATCAATTAAGATAGCTACAGCATTGGAAACAATTCAAAACCTGCAGAAACAGGTCCAAACAATTAATAATAGAATATCAGAAATGGACAATACACTGAAAGGGCAAAGGAGTAGAATTGAAGAGATGGATGCCAGACCTAGTGAGCTGGAAGAGAAATCGCTCAACACTACTTAGAAGAGCAAGCACAAAAAAGGATTTTAAAAATCTGAAGAAAGTCTAAAATTCATGTTGGACAACATGAAGTGGAATAACTTAAGAATTATCAGCATTCCAGAACAGGAAGAATCACACAAGTCCACAGAGGAAATAGTTGAAGATCTGCTGGAAGAAAATTTCCCTAAAATCCTGAAAAGCAAAAAGATAAGCATTCAAGAAGCTCAATGAACCCCAGGAAGGATAGACCCTAAAAGAAAATCACCAAGACACATAATAATCAAGCTCTCCAAAATCTCTGGGAGCATAGTGGTTATGAATTGGGCTGCAGTTTGAAACTGCCAGCTGTTCCACAAGAGAAAGACAAGGCTTTCTGCTCCTGTAAAGATTTCCAGCCTCGGAAATCCTGTACAGGGTCGCTATGAGTTGGAAATGACTCCACAGCACATCACCATCACCACCATCACCAAAATCAAAGATAAGGACGGAATCCTGAAAGCAGTTGGGGAAAAGAGAAGTATAACATACAAAAACAAGCAAATCAGATTAAATTCAGATCTCTCAACAGAAACCATGCAGGCAAGAAGGCAATGGGGAGACATTTTAAAATCCTGAAAGAAAAAACTGCCAACCAAGAATCCTCTACCCAGCAAAGCTGTCAAGCAAATCCAATGGTGTAATCAAAACATTCCAGGATAAACAGAAACTAAGGGATTTTGACAAAGCCAACACTGAAATGAAAAACATTCTAAAGGGGGTTCTGTAAACTGACAACCAACAAGAACAGACAACAACCAGAAATTGACATATGTGGCAGCATCACCCAGAACTCAATTGACAAATGGAAGAGTGAAGAACAGAATAAAAATTAAGATCAAATTCAGAGGATGTGGAAGGTCAGTCTTATGATCAAAACAATTACAATGTGAAAGAAGGTAAATACAGAGGAACGGAGATCCAGGTGGTGAGAAGGTCAGGTAGATTATAGGATAAAATTGTTGTTGTTGTTGTTGTTAAGTGCCGTCGAGTCGGTTCCGACCCATAGCGACCCTGTACAGGGTTTCCGAGGGTGTAAATCCTTACGGGAGTAGAAAGCCTCATCTTTCTCCCACGGAGCTGCTGGTAGTTTCAAACCACTGACCTTAAGGTTCGCAGCCCGATAGGATAAAATAGACTGTCTTAAATGGAGGGAAAAGTTAATGGACTATAAGGTAACCACAACGGTGAGGTTAGGGAGGGGGATTTAGAGGGAAGTGGAGGGAGGCCACAGTAGAGCACAGGGTAAGGCAGACACATCATAGTTCGGGTGTTGGGGAGGGCAATGCAAGAAGGGGGAGGAGGTGGAAGAACAAGGTATACAGGGGAATACTAAGACAGGTTTGCATGGCCTAAATGGGACAGAGGTAAACAGTGATGCATGCTCAACCTTGGAACAACAGGGCTCTGTGATACAGGGATCTAGGCATAGTTTGAAGAAGGGAAATAGTACTAAAATGCTTGACTGTCTTATGAATATTGGTTTCCCTTGCCTACTATTGTAAAATAGACATTTGAGTGGGATACAAAGGAATGTTGGGAAACATGATTACAGAAAACTTGTAAGCTCGTCTTCAGCCTATAAACTGATTGAAATACCTAAAAGGAGTTGTAGAACTTGCCCAGTGAAATAGGCCTCTTGTGGAGCCTTCACAGAGTATAGGACCTTAGGTGGAATCCTGAGTCCCATCCACAATATCTGAGGTGGGACATCCCCACTAGAAAGGACAAGCTGACCATCCAGGAACAGCTAGAGTGACAGAAGATATATCTTCAAAGAAAGGTCATCAGGAAAAAGCCAAAATAAACATGGCAGTATGACTGGCTACTATATGAATACGCAAGCTGTTCGCCAGGAAGCCATCAAGGCAAGAAATCAAGTTCTTTCAGGACAAACTCTCCTCTAAGACTGAAACTCAAAGGGAACACATGAGCAGGCCTGTAAGTTTGCTGGAGACCACACTGGTCTACTGGTGAGTGAAAGAGGGGGAAAGGCAGCAATGAAGAAATGGGCTGTGTTCAACCACATTCTATGGACTCTCCCATTGACCAGGACATGAGAGAGAGAAGAGGAAGGGCTGGTTGGTCCAAAGTGTGGTGAGACCTGAAGACACCAGATCCCATGGACAAGGACATAGCCACAGAGACCTAGAGCTGAGAGTGAAGCATCCAGCTGATATGAAGTGAGGGGCGATGTACAAGAACACCCAAACTTTCAGACAGAATCCATTTGACCTAGCCTTAATGGCTT
>NW_006408603.1:4724090-4728665 GCF_000296735.1 Chrysochloris asiatica | reverse complement strand
GAGCATTGTTTCGTTCTGCTGTGCATGGGGTCGCTATGAGTCGGTTCCGACTTGATGGCACCTGACAACAACAACAACAACAAGAGCTGGTGGCCAGGAGGAAGACTTGCAGAATGTGCCCTTTCATGGTGTAAATTATGATATATGCCTGAGTGTTTAAAAAAAGGGGGAGGGGGCTAAAGTGAATAGAGAGAAACACTGTTAACTGATAGTACATTGTTGTTGTTAGGTGCCATCTAGACAATACCGACCCATAGCATCCTTCTGTACAGCAGCTCAAAACACTGCCAGACCCTGAGCCAACCTCACTACTATTGCCACGCTTGAGTCCATTGATGCTGCCATTAGCTAATCCATCTTGTTGGGGTCTTCCTCTTTTTCTCTGACCTTCCACCTTACCAAACATGATATTTTTCTTCAGTGACTGGTCCCTCCTGACAATATGTCTGAAGTATGAAAGACGAAGTTCAGCCAGCTTGGCCTCCAAGGAGCACTCTGGCTGCACTTCTTCCAAAATGGATCTATTGGTTCTTTCAGCAGCCCATGGCACTTTCAATATTCTCCTCCAACACCATAACTCAAAGGCATCAATTCTTCTACGGTGTTCCTTATTCACCGTCCAGCTTTTGCATGTATATGAGGTCATTGAAAATACCATGGCTTGGGTCAGGCGCACCTTAGTCCTCAAGCTGACATCTTAGTTCTTCAAAACTTTAAAAAGGTCTTGTGCAGCAGATTTGCCTATTGCAATACATCGTTTGATTTCTTGACTGTTGCTTCCATGAGTGTTGATAATTGATCCAATAAGAATGAAGTCCTTGACAACTTCAATCCTTTCTCCATTGATATGAATGCTGCTTATTGGTCCAGTGGTGAGGATTTTTGTTTTCTTTACATTAAGATGTAATCCATACCGAAAGCTGTGCTCTTTGATCTTCATCAATAAATATTTTAAGTCCTCTTCACTTTCAGCAAGCAAGGTTGTATCATCTGCATATTCCAAGTTGTTAATGAGTCTTCCTCCAATCTTGATGCCATGTTTTTCTTCATATAACCCAGCTTCTCCGATTATTTGCTCAGCATACAGGTTGAATTGTTGCTGTTGTTGTTGTTGTTGTTAAGTGCTGTGAAGTCGATTCTGATGCATAGTGACCCTGTACAGGGTTTCCAAGGCTGTAAATCTTTACAGGAGCAGAAAGCCTCATCTTTCTCCCATGGAATAGCTGGTAGTATCAAACTGCTGACCTTAAGGTTCACAGCCCCATACGTAACCACTACGCTATGGTGAAACAATACAACCTTGTCACACACCTTTTTTAATTTTAAACCATTCAGTGTTCCAATGTTCTGTTTGGACAACTGCTTCTTGGTCCAGGTACAGATTCCTCATGAGCACAATTAAGTGTTCCGGAATACTCATATTTTGCAATATTGTCCATAGCTTGTCATGAGCCACACAATAAAGCACAGGTAAACATCTTTCTGATATATTTCTGCTTTCAGCCAAGATCATTGGACATCCGCAATGATATCCCTCATTCCACAGCCTCTTCTGAGTCCAGCTTGAACCTCTGGAAGTTCTCTGTCAATGTATAATTGTAACCTTTTCTGTATTACCTTTAGCAAAACTGTACTCGCATGGAATATCAAAGAGATTGTCCGATTATTTCTGCATTCCATTGGGTCACCTCTTTTTGGAATGGGCACAGATATGGATCTCTTCCAATCAGTCAGCCAGATAGTTGTCTTCCAAATTTCTTGGTAGAGATGAGTGAGTGCCTCCAGTGCCGCCTCACTTTCTTGAAAGATTTCAATTTTTATTCCATCAATTCCTGGTGCCTTGTTCTTTGCCAGTTCCTTCAATGCACCTTGAACTTCCTCCCTCAGTATCATTGACTCTTGATCATATGCTACCTCTCAAAACGGTTAAACATTAACCATTTCCTTTTGGTATAGTGACTCTGTGTATTCCTTCCATCTTCTCTTGATGCTTTCTGCATCATTCAATAATTTGCCCAGAGAATCTTTCAGTAACGAAAGGCGAGGCCTGAATTTTTTCTTCAGTTCCCCCTGCTTGAGAAATGCTGAGCGTGTTCTTCCTTTTTGGTATTCTGATTCCAGATCTTTGCACATTTTGTTGTAATATTTGGCTTTATGTTCTCGATCTGATCTTTGAAATTTTCTGTTTAGCTCTTGGACCTCCTCATTTCTTCCATTTGCTTTAGCATCTCTATGCTGAAGACTAAGTTTCAGTGTCTCTTCTGACATCCATTTTGACCTTTTCCTTCTTTTATGTCTTCTCAATGGCTTTTTGCTTTCTTCATGTATGATGTTCTTGATGTCATCCCACAACTCTTCTGGTCTTTGATCTTTAGTGTTTAATGTATCAAATCTGTTCTGCAGATGATCTCTAAATTCAAGGTCATATTTTGTCTCTCGTGGACTTGTTTTCATTTTCTTCAGCTTCAATTTTAATTTACATAGGAGTAATTGATGGTCTGGTCCACAGTTTACCCCTGGCCTTGTTTTCACTGATGATATGGAGCTTTTCCATCATTTCTTTCCACAGATGTAGTTAATTTGATTTCTATGTATTCCATCTGGTGAGGTCCATATATATAGTTGTCTCTTATGCTGTCTAAAGAAGGTATTTGAAATGAACAAATCATTGGTTTTGCAGAATTCTATCATGCATTCTCCAGCATCATTTCTATCACCAGGCCATATTTTCCAACTACTGATCCTTCCTCTTTGCTCCCAACCTTTGCAATACAATCAGCAGTAATGATCAATATAACTGCCACTTTAAATTTCAAGGAGATCTGTGCGCATGCGTAGTAGAACCCTCCAGGGGTGGGGGTGGAATGTCCACTCACTCAGGCATCCCCTCTAGTCACCAGCATGGAGGTGCACATACAGCGAGAGACCAATGAACAGATAGCAAAAAAAATGAATGTCCACACCTATATCTCCACAGTTCTGTCAGGCTTTTGTGGCAGTTCTGATTCTTCCCCAACTTGGTCTCTCCCAAGATGGTGGCCCCGGGAGCAGCTGAGCATCTTGAATTAGAAACCAATGAATTTCTTGATTCTGCTACAAATTCCCCTAGCTGTAAGCCTTCCAAGCTTCTAAATATTCCTTTATATGTGGTTCCAAGTGCTAGCACCATCCCCTGAGCCTGCTTGTTCCGGTATTCTGTGTTGTTGCTGATGGAACTCCTTAGTGCACATCGACCTTATCTGCCATCTTGATAGTACATCGAGGGGATTGTAATCATTGTAATGAAACAAGGTATAGGATTTGTTGAATATAAAACTGATGATCCGCCCTGTAAACTTTTACTCAATCCACAATAAAAAACTTAAATTAAAAAAATGTTTTTAAAGTGTATGGATGATAAAGCAATTTGATAGAGGGAAACAAGTGTAAATTGCTACAATTTGATGAACTTGACCTATACTTAAGGATATAGTAGCTCCAAATACCAACCGGAGGGAAGGAGTCTTGATATCAAGGATCAAACATATCCCTTCTGTACACAGGGTTGATAGAGATGGGCAGCTTAGACATTGGCTACCCAAAATGGAGGGGTAGAGGGAGGTAGATATAAAGGAATAAAGTGATTGGCTTGCTAGTTTTCAAGAGGGAGTTTAGTTTCAGAGTGTGCGGGGGAGGGTAGAATCCCCACTGAATAATTTTCCTCTCGTCCTGGTGCGGTGCTGTGGGTTAATGTACTGGACGGCAAAATGGTTTGAATCACAAGGTCGGTGGTTCAAGCTTATCAGCTGCTCCTTGGAAACCCTATATAGGGTCGCTATGGGTCGGAACTGACTCAATGGCACTTAACAACAACAACAACATATAGGTCTGATAAAAGGAGATGGGGATAGGATTCATTTGATTCAACAGTGAATAATTGTTATCATGACTGCTAGCAATTGTCACAATTATAAAGGTAGAAGTTGTGTTACAAAAAAGGGGAAGACGTTAATCTTACATTCCAGGAACAGAGAACCCTAGGACCATCAAGAGAGAAGAGCATGAGCAGAGCGTGGGACCCTAATCAGAGAAGCAGCAACACCAGAGATGGAGGCAGAAATAATGACATGGAGAGATAGAGCAGCTGAGAACTCTAGACTCATGGAAAGAGAGGGTCTGGGTGCTGGTGACTAGGAGGCTGGCTTGCAGAATGTGTCCTTTGGTTGTTTAAATGATTATATATTCCTGTGGGGGGGGGTTGTTGTTGTTTTTGTTGTTCTTTTGTTCTTGTACATCAAAAAAGGGGGGTTCTTGATAAAATAAACAATTTATGATGGTTTTGAGGGGAGGGAGAAATGATACATGCACTGGAGGGTAGACATGCATTGACATGGAAGGAGGTTGGCAAAGGAAAGATGGGGGTGGTAGGAAACACAGGGAGCAATGCAATGTTTAAAGTGAATAGAGGCAAATGCTGCTAAAGACTGGTGCATGGAGGGGATTGCAACCATGTAATGAAGCAAAATATATGATTTGTTTAGTATAGAACTGATGATCTGTTCTGTAAACCTTCACTCAACTCACAAAAGTTAAAAA
>NW_006408603.1:4674771-4723990 GCF_000296735.1 Chrysochloris asiatica | reverse complement strand
AAAGCAAGCAAATCTGTATTACAGGTATCCTTGATAGGATCCTGGAAGAGGAAAAGTATATTAGGCAAACATTTAAAAAAAAAAAAAAAAAGAACCTATGGTACTAAAGGAAGAAGTCCAAGCTACACTGAAGGCATTGGTTAGAAGAGATCTATATCTGTTCCCATTCCAAAGGGAAGTGACCTAACAGATTGTGGAAATCATTGAACACTATCATAAATATCATATGCAAGTAAAATTTTGCAACAGTACATCAACAAAGAACTGCCAGAAGTTCAAGTCAGATTCAGAAGAGGACATGGAATGATGACCATTGCTGACATCAGATGGTCCTTGGCTGATAGCAGAAAATACAAGAAAGATGTTTACTTTTGCTTTATTGACTATGCAAAGGCTTTCAACTGTGTGGATCATGACAAACTATGGATAACACTAGGAAGAATGACAGACCACTTAATTGTTTTCATGAGAGACCTGTGCATAGACCAAGAGACAGTTGTTTGAGTAGAACAAGTAGATACTGAATTATTTTAAATCAGGAAAGGTATGTGCCAGAGATGTATTCTTTCATCATACTTATTCAATCTGTATGCTGAACAAATAATCCAAAAAGCTGGATTATATGAAAAAGAACATGGCATCAGAATTGGAGGAAGACTCATTAACAACCTCTGATATGCCTATGATACAACCTTACTTGCTGGAAGTGAAAAAGACCTAAAATACTTACTGGTGAGGATCAAAGATCACAGCTTTCAATATGGATTGAAAGAAAACAAAAATCCTCACTACTGGACCAATAAGTAGCAACATGATGAATGGAGAAAAGATTGAAGTTGTCAAAGACTTCATTTTGCTTGAATGCACAACCAACACTCATGGAAGCAGCAGCTAAGATATCAAACAACGTATTACAGTAGGCAAATCTGCTGCATAAGACCTCTCTAAAGTGTTCAAGAGCAAATGTATTGTTAGAACAGAACAAGGGGAAGACTCATTAATAACCTGTGATATGTAGATCATATAACCTTGCTTCCTGGAGGCAAAGAAGACTTAAAATACTGATGAAGGAAACTTTTCCCCAACCTTTCTCACTCTGGCCTTTGGAAGCAGGGTGGCAGAGGCAAAATAGACCATGATTCTGTGATTCATTTCACTGCAGTTTGCAATTGAGTTTGAATAGCAACTCTTCACTCCTCTCGTAAGGTTTATTTCACATCTGTTATAAAGAGATGGCAATAATGCCGCTTTTGGTTATGCGCTCTATGGAACACAGGCAATGAGATTGTCTCTGGGCAGGGAGGAGATAATCTCGTTTTCTCCATCTTTTGACATGGGAGCACGTAGGAAAATGCAATTTCATGCAGGTTACGCCTTTATGTTGCAACTGATGGTAGTGGTTATTTAACACTTGCTGAGTGTCAAAAAGCTGCTTGGCATTAAGGAACCCAGTAGGTTCTTCCCCAATGTAGAGACTAGATTCAGCAGACAGGCACAAAGGGGTTCAGGGAAAGTCAAACTCCCAAGATCAGTTTATCTAGGCACCATAAAATATTACAAAAAAGAGAGGTTTGGTCAGCTCTTATATTTCTCCCACTTGTCATTTTTGGAGTTCTGATGTGGCATTGTGGGATAAAGCACTGGGCTGAAAGGTTGGTTTGAAACACAGGGTCAGCGGTTCAAACTTACCAGCCGCTCCTTGAAAACCCTAGACAGGGTCACTATAAGTCAGAACCAACTCGACACTACTGAACAACAACAATATCATTTTGGAACAGTGTTTGCAGCTCTTGCTGCATTCTCGGCTCCTTCCCCATACCCACACAAATACACACACCTGTGCTCACTTTCAAGCCATTTCTTCTTGATGTGTTGTTGTTGATGAGGGTGGTATGTAGTACTAGGCAGTCAAGGCCATCAGATCTGGCTTTGTCAACTGAGAAGAATCTGAAAATCTTTCTGCTACTACTATACCTCTACTCCTTCCCATCGCACCCCATCAGGATCCCTTGAGTTGCCATTGAGTCTACTCCAACTCATGGTGACCCCTTGTGTGTCATAGTAGAACCATGTTCTATAGAGCTTTCAACAGCTGATCTTTCGGAAGTAGATTGCCAGGACTTTCTTCCACAGTGTCTCTAGGTAGACTTGAACCTCCAACCTTTCAGTTAACAGCTAAGTACATTAACCATTTGACCATCCAGGGACTCCCCATTAAGGAAAAAAGGAGCTAACAAACTGAACAAATTACTTCTCTCTGACCTCAGTTTCTTCATTTGTTAAAAAATCAGAGTTTGGCCAGATAGGGTCTGTTATAGCTCTGACATCTGATGGACTCTCAACGGAAATAGTCCATTAGGAGGCTTAAATTAGCTCCCTCGCTATTGGGTGGGGCCGTGCTGATGGGAAGACCAATGCCACTACACCCCCAGATTTAGGAGAGCGAGGACAGCAAGAGGAAAGGGGAGCAGGTTGGAAGAAGCTACTTTAAAAGGAGTATTTCAAGTGTGTGCGGTTATTTCTTTAGATCCTTAGACTGAAAGCACTTTAAAAATGGAAAGCCTGAGTGCCTTGGGCAGGGATCGTTAAGTGAAGGGAGCAGCCCAGCTGGGAACTAAGGCCTTTAGGGAGTGGACTGAATAAGGACCCAGGAGGTTGAGACATCTCAGGGAGCTTTCTTGTGCTCATTCCTTTTTGCTCTGAGAGTCCTAGTGTGGCATGGAGGCTTCAGAGGCGGGAGGACCTTTCTCTCTGGGGTCTGGAGACAGGAAGAGACTCTGGCAAGCTCTGAAAGCACTAATGCCAAGCGACAGCATCAGGAGGGCAATGGAAGATGTAATACGTGGGAGGTTTTCTGGAGTGATTGTAATAAACCCTCCACTTACAGAGCTTTCCAGTTTATAAATCCCTCTCATATCCATTATCTCATTTAAGCCTCCTCATAGCTCTAAGAGGCAGGCAGGGTGACTCTGACTTTCTTGTTTTATAGGTAAAGAAGCTGGAGTGTAGATGAGTTCAGTGACCTGCCCAAGGTCACACAGACAGCTTACAACAGAGAAGAGTCACACCAACCCCTTGGAAGGGATCCTCCAAGAGGGGAGACAGACCCAGACCCATCCCTGCTCTGCCCACAGTCAGGTGGTTTAACGTCTCAGAACTTGACTGTTTTTATCTGCAAAATTGGAAGAAGAGCAACTTGGACAGTTGAAGCAGATGATATGCATACAGGGCCCTGTTCCAGTCAAGAGAGTCAACAGAGTCAACATGTCTACTTTCCTCATTCCTCCTGCAAGCATGTATGAATCTACTTTATGAGAGGTGACAGGGAATGCAGCGCGGTCAGGCAGATGTGATTTCAAAACCCTGCTCTGTCACGTCCTGGTTCTGGAATTCATTTCCTTTTCTGGAAAGGAAAGGAAAGGCATGGTGCCCACCTCACAGGGATTCTATGAAAGCTTAGTGAGACAGCACCAAACTTAATAAACGTTTGCCTTTCTTTCCCTCTTTCCACTTCAGCACACAGACAACCACCTTCCTGGAGCCTGCCAACAAATCTCAGAAAACCAAAAAGAGTTTTCAGTCACCTTTACCTCCTGCACCTCAATTATAATAATAATGATAATCACTATTTATTTGTTATTTACCAAGGACTCCTAGTGTGGCACTGTAGGATAAGCACTAGACTTCTTCCAACCACAAGGTCAGTGGTTAAAGCCCACCAACTGCTCTTCAGAAACCCTATACAGGGTCACAATGAGTTGGAACCAGCTCAATGGCACTTCATAAGAACAAGTGCTTATTCAGGCTCAGCCAATGTATATGTTCAGTGCTTTACTCGTATGTGGTGGTGGTGGTTATGTGCCATGGAGTCGGTTTCGACTCATAGCAACCCTGTACAGGGTTTCTGAGGCTGTAAATCTTTACAGGAGCAGAAAGCCTCATCTTTCTCCCACAGAACAGCTAGTAGTTTCGAACTGCTGACCTTAAGGTTCATAGCCCGATTCGGAACCACTACACTACCAGAGCTCCTTTTACTCGTATGCCTTATTTAATTCTTACAATGCTGTTATAGTTGTTGTTGTTATCTGACAGCTGTCTCAGGCACAACAGAACAAAATACTGCCCAGCCTTGTGCCAGATTCATGATCCATTGGGGATTGGATTGTTGTAATCCACAGGGTTTTCACCGACTGATTTTCAGACGTCTATTGCCAAGCTTTTCTTCCAAGTCCATCTTAGTCTGCAAGTTCCACTGAAATCTCTTCAGCATCACAGCAACACATAAGCCTTCACTGCTGGGTATGAGGTACATTGGCCAGAAATGGAACCAGGTTTCCCACATGGGAGGCAAACATTACATCACTGAGCCACCGCTGCCCTCAGTTCTTACAATCTTGTTGTTAGGTGCCTTCGAGTCCCTTCCAACTCATAGTGACCCTGCATAGGGTTTCTGAGGCTGTAAATCTTTACAAAAGGAGAAAACCTCATCTTTCTCTCTCCCAGTGACCATTGGGTTTAAACTGCTGACCTTGTGTTTAGTAGTCCAGTGCTTACCCAACAGTGCCAATAGTGCTATAGTTCAGAACTATTCAGCCCACATTGACAATGAAGTAACAGCTCTAAAGCCAGAGCATTTAACCTCTAACAAGTCTTGTGCCTGTCACTCCCAGATTTGGGAGAAGGGGCCCCTCCCTGCTCTTTTACATGCCTGCATGCCCCACCCTCTAAGGATGGAGGATACAAGTAAACTGGAATTCACTCTGGCCAAATTGAAAAAGCCAGATTTAATCATTTATGCAAATGTTAAGATTCTGTTTGCCAAAGAAGTTCCAGGTTGAGATGCATTTGAGAAGCCAAAGATTGTGGATGATCCTGAAAAGCCGATTAGCACACAAAAGGATATTATCCCTTGCAAGAAAAGCCAGGCAGGCACTGAAGGTATTGAGAAAATTTACTCTGTGAAGAAACTATTCAATTAAGAGAACTGGTGAGTGGGATTAAGAGCAAGAAGAAATATGAGGTGTGGGAACCCATCCCTCAACAGTCACCTGGAAAGGAGTGACTTCAGAGTTAGCCCTCCTGCTGTGGAAACTCCGGAGATCATTGCAGATTAAGTGTGCCACAAAGATCTTGATGCCATTGCTTAGCATAGAGCCTAGCCCTGGGAAAACGTTCAAGAAGGTTAGATGAATGAATGGATAGATGAATGGATAAATCAGACAATTATCAAAAGGTAGTAAAGAATTTGGAATGTTTCCCAACATCTCATATTCTCAGGAAACTCAAAAAAAACCCCAGTCCTTAGGCAAGACTTGAGACTTAAAAAAGAATCCTTCTCATAGTATTAAATAAGACAAATGAGTGAAGGAGGAGATTCTTAAAATGATAAAAGGAATTGAAGACGAAAAGGTCAATCCAGTGAAAAGAGATGTTGGCACCTGCTTTTTAATGTGTTTTTCTAAAAGGTGAACTATTGGGGAAATCAGGGTGACTCATCCACCCCTGCTTCTGCTTGTCTTATCCAACCCAACTCCAAATCTCAGGTGGTAGATGTTAACTGCCGTCGAGTCCGTTCCGACTCATGTTTAGGGTTTCCGAGGAGTGGCTCATGAACTTGAACCATTGGCCTTGCAGTTCAAACTGACCTGCAGTCCAGCACATTAACCCACAACAGTTATATATGGCCTAGCTTGGGTTAAAGTTCACACTGATCACATCCTTCCAGCAATGTTGGTCAGGATGTGACTGTTTTCCAGCTCCAGACTCCTAGTTTTTAAAGCCCTTTTCTCCTTAAAGCTGATGGCCACTGTGTTGTTGTTAGGACTTTATAGTAACACTATATAAGAGCAGAAAGCCTCAACTTTCTCCACAGAGCAGCTCGTAGGTTTGAACTGCCAACCTTGTGAATGGCAATACAGTGCTTATTTGGTTGTGGTGGTGGTTTTGTGCCGTGGAGTCGGAACCGACTCATAGCAACCCTGTACAGGATTTCCGAGGCTGTAAATCTTTACGGGAGCAGAAAGCCTCATCTTTCTCCCGCGGAGCGGCTGGTAGTTTCGAACTGCTGACCTTAAGGTTCGCAGCCCAATTCGTAACCACTACACTACCAGAGTTCCTTAGGAAGCAGTAATAATGGACTGAAGTCCTGGTGTGGCTCTATGGGTTAATGCACCAAACTGCAAAGCCATTTGAACTGCAAGGTCAGCAGTTCAAGCTCACCAAGGTGCTCCTCGGAAATGCTATACAAGGTCGCTATGAGTCAGAATCGACTTGACAGCACTTAACAACAACAATAATGGACTGATCCTAGTGTGGCGCTGTAGGATCAGCACTGGGTTTTGAACCACAAGGTCAGCAGTTCAAAGCCACCAACTTCTCCTTGGAAACTCTATACAGGGCCGCTGTGAGTTGGAATGACTCAAGGGCACTTAACAACAACAACAATTATAGCTACAATTTAGAGGGTACTTACTATGTGCCAGGAGTGAGCTGAGGGTTTACAAAGATTATTCAATTTAATCCTTAGAATAACCCAATGAGATTGGTATATGATTAGCCCTATTTCACTTAGGAAAAACCTAGAGCTAAAGAGGTTAACAATTTGACCCAGATCAAACAGTTAATAAATAAGGAACTCATAATTTAGAGACCCTGAAGGCATGGAAATGATTATGCAGTGTCTCCAAAGAAAAAACAAGAGAGAAACAAAACTAGATTATAAAATAAGGAAATCCCACAGTGTTCTTACTTTTCCCATGATTTTTAAAATATAAATAAAAAAAATTTTTAAAGAGTATTTCATTAACTATTGGGTAACCTGTCAGGATAAAAAACCCAGTTCTGTCCACTCCAGGCCTACGTTCTTAACCAGAATATTCTATTGTTGTTGTTGGCCATTTTGTCCCCAGCATCCAATACTTTCACAACCCAGAATAAAGCTCAGATATTTGTTTCTTCTAGAAAGAGGTCACAAAGTAGATATTTCAAGGGATGGAGGTTGGTGAGGAAGTTGATTAAGGTTGCTTGAGCTGAAATATAGGAACAAGATTATAGGAAATCTTCTGTTTTGACAGTCACTTGGACTCCTTATCTGAACCAAAGCAATCACTTGCAGAGGGGCAAACTCATTCATCATTGCAGCCCATGTGGGAAAGATGCTTCCCTTTATCTTCAGCAGTTGTTGAAGAGCTTTGCCTTTATCATCAGCTTCTGTGGAGGAGCTGCCATTCAGGTAGGCTTGGTTAGGAGGGCCCAACCAGACCCTGGGCCTAAAGAGCCCATCAGGGTCAAGATTCTCCAGATGTGTTCCAATACTGCCTTTTTCACATGGAAAATGATGAGCTAATTTAGGGCCAGACTTCATAGAATGATTCTCCATCTGCAATGCCCAAGTTTAAGGAAACTTGATGAGAGAGCTCTGGCTGAATGGAATGAGCATATCAAATCTTTTATTCTTTCTGCTCTATTAAGCATAGGATATATTTTCCATGTGCCTGCACTGTCCCCTACCACCATTCTTCCCACCAACACCCTTTTAAGAATCACTCCTGTCATTCACAAGAGAGCATAACTATGCCTATATTTGTGACATGTTTGTGATCCTTTATCCACAACTGATGAACCCAAGTGAGCATTCAACCTCAGTTGGGCCAATCAAATTCCTCTTCCACAAATATGGATCTGAGAAACTACCAGGCAAGGGTAGCCATATTCTGCCATGTGCACAGAAGAGCAGAGACAACATTTCTCCCAAGAACGAGAAGAATGAAGCAGATGTATAAAGGGAAAGAGGTGAGACCACATAGTTGGGAGAGCTGAAGACAGTAACTGTGCCAGTCCCTTGTAGCTTTCTCATTCTTGGTTCCTAACTTTAAAGAAACCCAGCTTTATGTCTTAATGTTATGTCTAAACTCATCTCCTCCTAACGGAGTTTCCTTCTTCCTTAAGCATCTCTGAGTGGGTTTCCATTATTTGCCATCCAAAAATGAGTCTTGAAAGCAATTAACATTATCATTCATATTAATAACCTACTAATGGTATTGCATTGGGCAAATCTGCTGCACAGGAACTTTTTAAAGTATTGAAGAGCAGAAATGTCAGCTTGAGGACTAAGGTGCGCCTGATGCAGGCCGTGATGTTTTCAATAACCTCATATGGATGCAAAAGCTGGACAGTAAATAAGGAAAATCGTAGAAGAATTGATGCCTTTGAGTTGTGGTGTTGGAGGAGAATACTGAAAGTGCCATGGACTGCCAAAAGAACCAATAGAACTGTTTTGGAAGAAGTGCAGCCAGAGTGCTCCTTGGAGGCCAGGATGGCTAAGCTTCGTCTCATACTTTGGACATATTGTCCGGAGGAAACAATCGTTGGAGAAGGATGTCATGCTGGGTAAGGTGGAGGGTCAGAGAAAAAGAGGAAAACCCCTAACGAGATGGATTGGCCAGGTGGCATCATTGATGGACTCAAGTATAGCAGCGGTAGTGAGGTTGGCCCAGGATCAGACATTGTTTCATTCTGCTGTGCATGGGGTCGCTATGAGTCGGTTCCAACTCGATGGCACCTGACAACAACAACAATGGTTATTGGAAATCCTGGTATGGCACTGTGGATTAATGCACTGGACTGCTAGGTCAGTTTGAACTGCAAGGTCAATGGTTCAAGCTCACCAGGCACTTCTTGGAAACCCTAGACAGTATTGCTATGGATCAGAACCAACTTGATGGCACATAACAACAACAAAAATGGTTATTGATTACCTATTACATGCCAGGCACCACTCCAGAAATATTCCCATGATTTCTCTCACTTAACCATCATCTTCATCAGTAACATCATGAACATTAGTATCAATAAGTGCTTATGAAGAGGATGTTTTGTGTATCACTCTGGTAGCATAGTGGTTACGAATCGAGCTGTGAACCGCAAGGTTAGCAGTTCAAAGCTACTAGCTGCTCCGCAGGAGAAAGATGAGGCATTCTGCTCCCATAAAGATTAACAGCCTCGGAAACCCTGTGCAGGGTCACTATGAGTCTGAACTGACTCCACGGAACATCACAACAACAACAGCTAGACTGAAAGATAGTGACACCAGCCATGTCCATGTCCCTTGACAGTTTTCTAGCCAGGGATTCTGATGTGAAGATAAATGCACAGGGCAGTGGTTAAGACAAGAAGAGACAATGAGATATTTGTCACATTATCAGCTTAGGAGGAAGAAGGAGGCCAGAGCAAGACAGGGCAGATAAAAGAACAGCTAAGGGCATTCTAGGTCACAAAGGGACTGAATCTCGGGTGAAGGAAGACTTCAGACATGCTCAATTTGGACAAGGAAATGTATAGAAAGGAATATAAAAGAGACTGAAGGCCTAAATCAGGTATTAGGGCCTTGTTCACTGATCAATAGGTATCTGTTTGGTCTTTGACTTCAGGAAAGAAAAAGATGGGAGACAGAATCAGATGGCAGGGGTGGAAGGGCTGAGAGAAGAATCAAACAAAACAAACAAAATCGAAAGAAGACATTGATCTTGGAAGATTTCAATAAGTATCCAGTAGGCAAGAAAGAGAGTCATGAGACAGCTGGGAGGAAAGAAAGTCTGAAAGCAATCAACATTCAAAGGGAGAAAGTACAAGTAAAGAGGGGAAGTGAAGACAAACGAAAAAAGGAAGGAATTGGAAGGTTAAAGGAAAGAGGCAGAGGAAGAAAAGTCAGATAGGAATAGAAGTGTGCAGGATGGGGTCAGCAGCAGGGAAGACCAAACACAAAAAAGGTCAAGAGAGACAAAGAGAAACCAAACCAGAAAATTACAGAAGGAGTTCTGGTATTGTAGCAGTTATGAGTCAGGCTGCTAAGGTTAGCAGTTTGAAACTACCAGTGGTTCCGTGGGAGACCCATAAAGATTTACAGCCTCGGAAACCCTACGCAGGGTCGATATGAATCAAAGTCAACTCCACGGCACATAATCACCACCACCAGAGACAGAAGCAGAAAAACCAGGTTCAGAAGTAATAGGGACAGAGAGTATGGAATGGACAGGCCCAGAGAGACAAGAGTCTAAGCTGAAAAGGTAGAAAGGAAGGTCAACAGAAACCCTAAGAAAGGCAGGACTCCCCTGGCCATTTGGGACATTGCCATTCTCTCAGTCTGTCTGTCTGGAAATCCTAAAAGTCTTTCACTCCTTCACTCTATATGTGGGTTGCTGGGCACAGTGCTTTGTCATTCCTTTCTCCCAAATATCTCTGGCATTCTCAATCTCTCTCTACCTTCACTTCTCCCTGATGACTGACACCAGGTCTTGTCCCTGCTGCTCTCTACACTCTACATAGCTTTTATCTGGATCCTAATAACAATAATCTCTTTCATTTACCTACTGCTTTACAAAGCACTTATGAGATGCCCTCTAATCCTCCAAATTGCTCTGTTAAGTTAACATCATTATACCCACTTGACAAATCCATTTATTTATTAAATAAGAATTTCTTGAGAACTACTCCAGGTTCCTTGTGAAGGAAGGTTAGAGATCTAACCATGAATGTGATAGGTACAGTCCTTACCCTCCTGAAACTTGCAGATTGTAACAAATGCCACAAAGTAGAGGATGGTATAAAGATGTATATTAGAGGACCTGACTTAATCAAAGTATCCGGGAAGTAACGTTTCAGCTGGTAATAATGGGAAAACTGACATCTGGAGCGGTTACCAGTCTTGCCCAGAGTCTAGAAGCTGCAGATCTGGGCTCAGAACAGGCACCTTCTGACTCTTGGTGCAGTGTTCGCCCTCTCTGGAACTGTGACCTTGGGTAGACCGTCTTGCTAGGCATGGAATATGTGAAAAGGTAGACAGGATTCTCACCTTCAGAGAAGATTCCCTGTTCCAGAACTCCCAATGGCACTCTACATACCTGTTCCACCAAGCCCAAACTCCTCAGGACTCCATAATCTAGCCACACCTTACTTAGTCAGACTGTTCTCCACTGTTCTGCAGTGCCTACCATGCATACTAGCTGATCCACCTCTTCAGGACATGGACATTCTTGGCTTCATTGGTATATTTATTCATTCATCTAACACCCTTAAGTCTCTGCTGTGCACCAAGCATACATCCCTGCTTATTCTATTTCTTTCACCTGGAATTTCATCCCCTTTACTTTTCACTAATCTAAATCCTACTTACCTGAGTCTTATCTCTTCCTTCTTTAAAGCCTTGACATATTAGGAATGAGAGGAATAGAGAACCCCAAGTCCGAATATTGGGTTCAAATCAACTTACTGCTTAAGTTGTTTACAACTTCCATTTTCCCATCTTCAAAAGAGTGAAATAATAACTACACCATCCACTACAGAAAGGTTGACATAAGAACCAAGACACTGAAATAAGATAATTTTTTAAAACTTTTTATGGTGAATTGTATGAAGGTTTACAGAACATATCATCAATATTACATTCAACAAATTGCACACTTTGTTTCATCTCAATGATTTCAATCACCTCCATGTAACAACAGTTATCCTACTTCCTCCCTGTGCTTCCCATTTCCATTCCACCCTCCTTCCCAACCCCTCTGAAACTTGTTCCCAGGTAAATGTTACCTTTGGATCTTGAATGGTTGACCATTCTATGGTGAGCATACCTCATGAGTGTTGTTATTTTTCCTATATAACTATCCTCTGCTTGGTTGAAAATTGAACCATAAGGTGAGTTCTGTTCCAGACCTGAAGGGTGGCCGAGGGCCATAGTCTCTTTCTGACTAGTAAGTCTTGTCTTTTCAATAATCTTGAGTTGTTCCACATTGTCTCCCACTCTATCCAGGATCTTCTAATGAGATCCCTTTTAGAGTAGTTGGTAGTGGTATCTGGGCAGCATCTAGTTCTCGTCTCAGAGTCATGGAGACTGATGTTCAAGTGTTCCATTAGTTCATTGGACTAAGAGATTCCAAACATCTTCAATTTTCATCAATCTCCTTTCTTTCTCATAAGGTATAACCAATTGTTACACCTTGGATGGCCATTCATGAGCTTTTAAGGTCCCAGTCGTTACTGACATAGAATGTAGAACATTGTCTTTGTGGACTATGCTATATCAGTTGACCATGATGTCCCCTGAGGCTATGGTCCTGAAACTTCAAGGTATTTGGTAATGCCTAAGAAGTTTTCATCATTTTGTCCCCTATATTCTCCACCACATCCATAGGTGTGTTTGCAGCAAAGGTGGATATCCATGTACAGATACCCTTCATTAGACCCTTATCTATTTGTAGGTATATTTCCGTTCTCCCTCCCATACATACAGGGTCAGCCTGTATATATATATATATATATATGTTCATGAGTCTACTTGTAGAACACTGTTTTTACAGGGTTGTGTATATAACAGTATTTACCTCTAACCTCTAACTCTTGCATTCTTCCATGTGTCTTCATCTGTCTTCTTTATTCTTTTGCCAACCTCTTGTTGTATGTTGCCTTCCTGTCATCAGAGTTAACACATGTCTACCCTCTAGCCAATGAATTACTCTCCTTTCCACCCCTGGTAACCATAAAATGTTTCTTTTAGCATGAAAATGTTTCTTGAATTTTTACATTAGTGGTCTCATACAATATTTGTCCTTTTATGATTGACTAATTTCACTCAGCATAATGTCCTCCAGGTTCATCCATGTTATGAAATGTTTCACAGATGCATCGTTATTCTTCACTGTTGCATAGTATTCCATTGTGTGTATGTACCAAAGTTTGTTTATCCATTCTTCCATTGGTGGACATTTAGGCCGTCTCCATCTGTTTGCTGTCGAGAACGGTGCTTCAAAGAACATGGGAGTGCATATGGCTCTCATTTCTTGGAGATATATACCAAGTAGAGGAATTGCTGGGTCATACATTATTTTTATTTCCAACTTTTTGAGGAAGCACCATACTGTTTCCACAAGCAACTGCACCATTCTACAGTCCCGCCAGCAGTGTAGGAGGTCCCAGTGTCTCTACATCCTTGCTAGCATTTGAGGTTTTCGGTTTTGTTTTGTTTTAACTTTGCTATTAATGCTGGGGTGAGATGATCTTGTGGGTTAAAGCACTGAACTGCAAGGTTAGCAGTTCAAGCTCTGAAGGTACTACTTAGATACCCTATACAGGCTCGCTATAAGTCAGAACTGACTCAATGGCACTTAACAGCAACAACAACAATGGCTAATGAGGACTCTTGGTGTAATACAGTAGGCTAAGCACTGAACCACAAAGTCAGTTTGAACAACAAGGTTGGCAGTTCAAGCTCACCAGTCGCTCCTCAGAAAACCTATACAGGGTCACTATGAGTCGGAACTATGAGTCGGAACCGATTCAACGGCACTTAACAACAACAGCAATGGCTAATGAATTAAGATAAATTTTTGTATGAAAGCACTTTAAACACTGTTGTGCAAATTTGAGGAATAGGTTATTAATTAACTACAAACTCACCCTGAGCTCCCTCTTTTCCACACTCCTATTAATGCAATCTCAACATTAAGTACATACGTTTTCTCAGCTTGAATCATGGTGTTAAATTGCTTTCCCCAATTAGATTATAAGATGCTTGAAGGACGGAGATGCATCATACTCTTTCATATTCCCCATTGTTGTTGTTTACATGTGCTTTATTGACTATGCAAAGTCTTTCGATTATGTGGATCATGACAAGCTATGGACACATTTCCTAGAATGAATATTCTGGTCTCATGAGGAACCTGTACATAGACCAAGAGGCAGTGTTCAAACAGATCAAGGGAGCACTGAATGGTTTAAAATTAGGAAAAGTGTGCACCAAGGTTGTATTCTTTCACCATACTTATTTAATCTGTATGCTGAGCAAATAATTCGAGAACCTGGGTTACATGAAGAAGAACATGGCATCAGGATTGGAGGAGGACTCATTAACAACCTACATATGCAAATGATACAACCTTGCTTGCTTAAAGTGAAGAGGACTTAAAATAGTACTTACGAATCGGGCTGTGAACTTCAAGGTCAGCCGTTCAAAACTACCAGCTGCTCCACGGGAGAAAGATGAGGCTTTCTGCTCTGTGAAGATTTATAGCCTTGGAAACCCTGTACAGGGTCACTATGAGTCGGAACCAACTCCACGGCACATAACCACCACCACCAATGAAGATCAAAGACCACAGCCTTCAGAATGTGTTGCACCTCAGTGTAAAGAAAACAAAAATCTTCACCACTGGACCAATAAATAACATCAAGATAAATGGAAAAAATAATTGTTGTTAAGTGCTGTCAAGTTGGTTCCAGCTAAAAGCAACTCTGTATAAGGTTTCCAAGGAGCAGCTTGTGAGTTTGAACCACCAACCTTGCAATTCAAACGAACTTGCGGTCCATTGCTTATCCTATAGTGCCACATCAGGACTCCATATCCCCCATGGTGCTCAGGGGAGTCCTAGAGACATAGTAAAATTTACCCAGATTTGCCTGATGTGTGGATAGAATATCTAAGTTAGTCCGAGTCTCATGGAAGGGGAGGAGGTAGGCAGAAGAACTTTCACTTTGACCCTTGACCAGCAACTGCCCAGAGCTAACAGCTGTCAGGCTATCCAAGAGATGATCAGTCATGTTCTTCATAACATCTGACCTCAGGCTACCCATACCTCAGAGCTTCCAGAAGACCCCATGCCACACACCTTGGAAACAAGAACCACCAACCAGCAGATTGATTTGGGAACATGACTTATTTTTCTAGCAATTGCTGGAGTTCCTGTTCGTTTTGCCAGCCTCCTAGCTGAAGCCTTTCTATAGCCCAGAGATTATAGCAATAAATTTTCATTTAGCCATGACAAATGACTCTGCCATTCCCCTTTCCCTCTGCCACTCCCCACCTCCTTGTTCTGAAGTGTCTTTCTCAGAGGTAGCTTGAGGCCCTTTCTTTTATGTGACATTGGCAGGTTCTGGCATTTACAGTCGCCTGAAGCTGGTATCAGTTCAGAACAGGCTGATTGTGACCCCAAGGGGAAGAGAGGCTGAGGTGGGAGAAAGATGAAGAGAGGAGGAAGAGAAGAGTCAGGTTGCAACGTGCCCCAACCTTCCCTAGGTAAAGTCACTGGTGACACAGTGCAAAAACAAGAAGAGGAAATTTTAATAAGGAAGGGAGAAAGGCAGTGGGGTAAGAAGGAAGAGGCCAAAGATGTTCATTAGTTGCATTGATTCAAGGGGAAAGACAAGTGATTTAATAATTCACCCCCAAGGAAGAGGTCTGTCCTGCTCCTGCTTTCCTTCCTTGGCAGGAAGCAGAGATAATTTCTTAGCTGAGTGGTTCTGCCTTGCTCTATCTGAGATGGTTTGCAAAGGGAGGGAAAGCAGGGCTGAGAAGTGGGGCTCCACAGCCAACAATTAGCTATGCATACTAATGAAGAAGAACCACAGCAAGGGCAATGCCCCAAAGTAGAGGATCCCCATAGTTGTTGCTCGTGACTTTGGAACTGATTACATGGTAACGTAGTGGTTACGAATTGGGCTGCTAACCTCGAGGTCACAGTTCAAAACTACCAGCAGTTCCGTTACAGAAAGATGAGGCTTTCTGCTCCTGTAAAGATTTACAACCTTGGAAACTCGCTATGAGTAGGAACTGACTTCACGGCACATAACCACCAACAATCGTATGGAATATAGGTATGCTCACCTCAGCCTGGGGTGGCGCTGTAGGTCTGCAAGGTGGATTTGAACCACAAATTTGGCTGCTCAAACTCACCAGCTGCTCCTAGGAAACCCTATATAGAGTCTGTATGAGTCAGAGCCGACTCTACAGCACTTAATAACAACAACAGATCAGTTGGGCCTCACATTAAAGCTGCCATCCCCTGGGCACAGGCTTTGTGGGTGGGGAGAAAGAGAAGATGCAGCAGGTCATCGGTGACTTACACTGGAAAGTTGTCAATCTTCAAAGAGAGTAATCTTCATTCTCAGAGCTGGAGGGTGACTGTGACAATATTTAGAAGGGAAGAAAGATAACATTTATTTTGTTCTTACAGGGTGTCAGGTGCTTTCAGTTTGATTAAGACTGACCAACATTTATTGCAGCTGCTAGACACAGAAGTACAGAATAAGGAAAATAAAAAAGAAAGACAGAATAAGGAAGTTATAGTCCCTCAAGGAACTCTCTGTCTAGGCAGAGAGATAAAGCTTCAACAAGGTACTTCTATACAATATGGGCAGTGTGCATGGTTAGTACGCTCAGCTACTAGCTGAAAAGTTGGCAGTTCAAGTCCACCTGAGAGACATTGGAAGAAAGATTTAGAGGTCTGTTTCCAAATAGAAACAACACTGAAAACCCTATGGAGCCCGGTTCTACTCTGACACACCTAGTATCACCGTAAGTCCAATTAGAACTCCCATGAGGGATTCCACAAGGTTTCCCAAAGAAGATGGGTGTCGTGTCGAGACTAGTCTTGGAGCAGACTGCTTGTCTGACTTAAGAAGGTACCCCTAGCTCTGCTGCTCCAGAGCAGGTGGTTCTAGCCCATATCTCCAAAGTTCCCAGGTCCTTGATCCTTTTGTTAGTTCACAAATTTCCATGCTTTCTCTGTCTTTTCTGCTATCTCCTTCTGCAGTTTGCTGAGGGGAAGGAAGGCTCACACCCCAGGCTCTACCTGCTAGGACAAGGTATACTCCACACACTCTACAGAAGAACATCAGAATCTTTATTAGAGCCCTCCTTCACACAGATTTCAGTAACAGGACTTTGCACTGCCAACTCAAGACCCTGTTTATGCCATTCAATGCATTACTTTGGATATACAGTCTTAAAAGGAATTACAACTCAAGCTGGGGAGACAAGAGGAGCTGGCTGCCCCTAGGCTGCTCTCAGAGAGAAGTTGGAGGAGGGCTCTTCCCTAGTCTTTCCCCTCCTACATCCTTCCCTAAGTCAGGTACATCCACCTCCTTTCTAACCAAGTCTTTGGTAGCACCTAAATCAAAGAGTAAGAATAGATTATTTCCCAATAAGAAGTATCCTAAATCAATAGCTCCTAAAAGGGCTGAAGGAAACGTTGTATTGTTGTGTGTCATCAAGTCAGTTCTGACTCATAGCGATCCTGTATAAGGGTTCTGAGAATGGCTGGTGGGTTTGAACCGGCAACCTTGTGATTGCCAGTCCAATGCTTATGCTACAGTGCCATTAGGAAGCCATATTATTTACCCCTGATTTCCAAGAAAACTGTATGTTTTCCCCTTTTCTTGTTATGTGATTCTGAATCCTGTTTCCAAGGTAAGAATTTTACCTGTGGGGCTTCACATTAATTTCTGTAGAGCTCCATCTTGGGTCTATTTCCTCTCCCCATGACAACATACCTAAATGGTAAGCTTCCATTGTTAACTAGGAGGGAGAGAGCCTTCTTCCTTCTCACCTCATTCCTTTCTTCAGGAAGTCCCTTCTGCCCTGATTTCCTGCCATCTTCCTGAACTGAGCCAAGCTGCACTTCTCTGTTTCCTCCACACCCACACCCACTACCACGGATTGAATTCTGTCTCCCCACTACCACAATGTATGTGTCAGCTTGCCTGGGCCATGATGCTCAGTGGGTTGGCAGTTATATAATGATGTAATATGGCAGTTATGTGACGATCCCCAAGGATGTGATCTGATCTGATAAACCATTAAGAAGATTAAGGGTGGGGTGGTGGTCGTGGTTGTGTGTCCACAGAGTAAGTTCCAACTCATCGCGACCCTGTATAGGGTTTCCAAGGCTGTAAATCTTTATGGGAGCAGAAAGCCTCTTTCTCCCATGGAACAGCTCATAGTTTTGAACTACTGACCTTGCAGTTAGCAGCCCAGCAAATCCACTATGCTACCAGAGCTCCTACAACACCCTTCATTCCAACACAGTTCTGATCGGAGGTAAGGGGTACTTTCCTGGTGTGTGGCCTGCAACACCTTTTACTTACAAGAGATAAAAGGAGAGAAAAGTGAGCCGAGATTAAAAAGAAAGTCGAGCAAGGAGTAGAGTGTGTCCTTTGGACCTTGGGTCCCCTCACTAAGCTCCTAGATCCAGGGAAGGATTGATGCTAAGATACATGGAGCTTTCCAAAGAATGCTGGGCCTACAGATGCTGAAAGGAGACAAGGACCTTTCTCCAGAGCCAGCACTCTGAATTCAGATTTCTAGCCTCCTAAACTGAGAGGAGAAAGTTCTGGTTGTTAAGGCCATCCACTTGTGGATTTCTTTTGTAGCTGCACTAGATTACTAACACACACACACACAAACCAGGCCCACTGGAAGGCAGCCCAATACGTTGATCAATTTAGCCAACTTCTGCAAAGTTTAAATTGTCAAGTGCTGTCAAGTCGATTCCAACTCATAATGACACTGTGCAGGGTTTCTGAGCAGCAGCTGGTGAGTTTGAACCACCAACTTTGTGGTCCTAGAAACCCTGAATAGTTGTAAACATTTGCAAACATTTTCCCTCCCAATAATTGCAGTCAAAGATGCCAATGGCCAGGTAAAAAGTAGGAATTTTTATGAAGTGGTTTCTTCACACATAGGCACACATATACACACATATAGAATCCTTAAGAAAGGAAAGTCGGCATGCTGAAAGTGGGACCAAGCAGGACATAGTCATGGTTAAGGGTAGAGAAATAGGCTGGCCCATAAGACAGGATTTAGTACACCCGTTTGCTCTACTCCTCTGCTAAAAAAACATTTAAAATAACTGCCAAGTTCTGAGGTTGAGATCCTAGTGCTAGAAGCTGGGGAACACCACCAGGTCTCCTTTCCCTGGACACTCACTTAACCTAAGAATTGGAATCCTGCAAGGGACCTGAGCTAGTAGTTAGTCAAACCCCTGAGGCCCAAAGTGTGGAAGTAATTTAGCCAGCTAAAGGCTAATGTCAACCTAAAACAGACCTCCAGGACACCCGGATCCCAGGACTGGACATTTATACCAAGTCACACAGCCATTGATTCTTTCAAAATTAGGGACAGTATACTCACAGTGATAGGCAGAAGAGCTCTCTGGGGACCTATGTTCAAATGATATTGTGAAAATCAGTCAGTCACAAAGCGTTTATTGATCAGTTACTATGTGCTCAATGCTTTTCAAGGCACTGTGGAGAGCACAGAAAAGAAAAGAAGAGGGGTGGCACCTAACACAGCGTGGAGACCAGAGTCTCATTTCAGGTGCTCATTAGATGTGCATTGCATTGTATTAGATTGAATCAGAGTGATAATAACCACTACTTTATTGAATGTTTTCTGTGTGTCAGGAACCCTACATGCTTTTATCTCATTTTATCCTCACCACAATGTTAGAAGACAGGTACTATTATTATTCCCATTATTCAGATCATGAAACTGAGGGACAAAGAGGCTAAGCTCAGGGTCAAACATCTGATAGTGCTGGTGGTAGTTGTTATTGTTGTTAAGTGCCACAGAGTTAGTTCTAACTCATAGTGACCTTGTATAGGGTTTCCAAGGAGTGGTCAGTGGGCTTGAACCACTGATCTTGTGGCTGACAAGCCAGTGCTTATCCTGCAGTGCCACACCAGGAAACCAACAGTGATGGTAGGACTGCACAACCAGCAGTTTGTTGCACAACCACCAGATTGTAGAAGTTCCAGAACTTGGAACCAGACTCTTATGTTCTAAACCAAACTGGAGCACTTATGAGTAGTGTGCTTTGAAATATCTGCAAGTTACTTAACCTCTCTGAGCCTCACTGGGAAAAATGGGTAGAATATTACCTCAGAGAGATGCTGTGAGAATTCACCAGCTCCAGTTTGGCCAAGCCCCTGAATATTTCCTGTGCACTTTGTATATTTACTGTGCTCTCCACACTCTCTTCCTCTGAGAGCTCAGTGTAGGAGGGACGCTAACACACACATGAAAACAAAAATGACAGTGCTTCCATTTCCTCACCTGAAAAGAGGGAGCAACATTACTATTGATCTCATAAGGTTATTGTGAGGATTGACTTGAGTGATGTAAAAGAGCACTCACAATCGAACTTGACACAAGGTATACGCTCAGTAAATATTACAGGTTATATTATTATTATTATCCACCACTTGTCTGTCATTTTGTCATATTGTGATGGTTTGCATGTTACTGAAATGCTGATCTTTTAAATACCAGGTGGATCACTCAGGGTAGACAGATTTTAGCAGAGCTTTCAGACTAAGACAGACTAGGAAGGAGAGGCAGACCACTTATGAATGCTTAGTCACTGAAGCCTTATGAATAGCAGTAAAACATTGTCAGATATAATGACAGAAGGTGAGCCTCTCAAGTTGGAAAGAACTCAAAGTAGAGTTGACCATGATGATGCAAATGGACTGAAGCTTTCCGAACCTTCATTTGATGATGGGGCACAAATCAAAATGAGGAGAAACAGCTTCAAGCATCCATTAATAATCAGAAAATGAAATGTACAAAGTATGAATCTAGGAAAACTGGAAATTGTCAAAAATGAAACGGAACACATAAAGATGGATATCTTAGGCATTAGTGAGCTGAAATGCACAATCATATAGTTAGCCTTTTTGAATCAGACAATCATATGAATGACATATTCAAGAGGAAAGGGGTCTCATTCATTGTCAAAAAGAGCATTTCAATATCTATCTTGATGTACAATGTTGTCTTCAATAGGATAATATTTGTGTGGTGCTGCCGGATGATGCACTGGACCACAAAGTCCGTTTGAACTGCAAGGTTGATGGTTCAAACTCACAAGCAGCTCCTTGGAAACCCTATACAGAATAAATATGATTCAGAACCAACTCCATGACACTGAATAGCCACACAAGGAAACTAGTCAACACTACTATTACTCAAATTTATGCACCAATCACTAAACCCAGTGGTGATGAAACTGAGGAATTCTATCAACTTCTTAAGTCTGAAATTAATCAAACATGTAATTAAGATGTATTGATAATTCCTGGTGATTGAAATTGGAAGCAAAGGTTGTAATCAAAGAGGAAGAATCAATAGTTGGAAAATATGGCCTTTGTGATAGAAATGAAGCTGGAGATCTCATAATAGAATTTTACAAGATCAATGACTCATTCATTGTAAAGACCTTTTTTTTCAAAACCATAAAAGGTGATTATACACATGGACCTCACCAGATTGAAGACACAGGAACCAAATTGACTGCATCTGTGAGAAAAGATGTCAGAAAAGCTCAATACCATCAGCCAAAACAAGGCCAGGAGCAGACTGTGGAACAAGCCATTAATTGCTCATATGCAAGTTCAGGTTGAAGCTGAAGAAAATTAAAACAAGTCCACAAGAGCAAAAATGTGGCCTTGAATATATCCCACCTGAATTTAGAGACCATTTAAAGAACAGATTTGATGCATTGGACGCTAAAGACCAAAGACCAGAAGAGTTGTGGGATGACATCAAGAATATCATACAGGAAGAAAGAAGACAGGAAAGAAGGAAAAGACCAAAATTATCATAATATTGTCACCATTATTACTATTGGTTATGGAAATTTACTGCAACTCGGCTTCAGAAGAGAAGACTGGAATAGTTGAAGAAAGTTCTAGGAAGGGGGTGGCAGTAGGTTAGGCTATGAAACATGGTCAAGATTCATAGAAAAGAAAACACTTTGAACTAACAGGAGCCAGAGAAACGGAGCTACAGCCCCGTCTCAGGCAGTGGGGTGGTAGTGGAGGTTACAGAGATGGAATTCCGTATTCCCAACCAATCCACCTCATGCTCAGCCATGGAAACTTGCTTGTTGCTATAACGCTGAACAGATTTCAGCTGTTTCCAGACTAAGACAGACTAGGAATAAAGGCCTAGAAATCTATTTTCAAAAATCAGCCAATGAAAACCACGTGCATCACAACAGTCTGATCCATAACTGATCATAAGAATGGGCAGTGTTTCATATCATTGTGCATGAGGTGACCATGACTCAGGAATTGATTCAATGGCGGAGGTGGTGGTTATGTGCCGTGGAGTCGGTTCCGACTCATAGTGACCCTGTACAGGGTTTCCAAGGCTGTAAATCTTTATGGGAGCAGAAAGCCTCATCTTTCTCCCATGGAACAGCTGGTAGTTTCAAACTGATGACCTTGCAGTTCGCAGTCCGATTCGTAACCACTACACTACCAGAGCTCCTTGATTCAATGGCAGCTCAAGAATAACAACAGCAGGACAGGGGAGCATGTGTCTAGGCCTTGGAAAACTTGTGCTACCCCAAGCCCCTCAGCACACACACTATCCCTTAGAAACTATGAGCAGGAGAATAGTAACAAAGGTTCTCAGTGGCCTGCACTTGGGACCACCAGCCTTGGGGAGGGTCTCTGACCTTCCTGAAAAGTGATCACACTAACCAGCTCCGTGTTGGTGTGACACTGTAGGTTACGCACTGGGCTGCTAAGCACCAAGGTTGGTGGTTTAAACCCCTCAGAAACCCTATGTAGGGTCACTATGAACCAACTCTGCAGCACTTAACAAAAACAAGTCTCTTAAAGAGCTAAGAAAGCTGCAGCCTAGTTGTACCCTCTGCAAAGAATTTGATACCCTTTCCCAAGAAGCCCCAAATGGGTTTACACCAGTACTTTCTCTCCCGGTTCCCGGGTCAGGCTGGCATCTGTTGCTGGTTGGATGTGAAATTTGTGTGCTATTGACACTCCTGCCTTATTATACCTGCACTGAAAGCTTCACTGGGTATTAACTTCCAGCATCATGCTGCTGTTTGTGCTCCAGAGTGAAAAAAGGCAAGAGAGAGCTTTACTGCTCTGCAAAATGTGGGGCCTGAATCATTTATGAACGGGCATCACATCACAGGAAGCCCAGAGCCAGTGTTAGGACACGAGCTGCTTCCAGAAGGAAAATGTTTACTGTGGAAGGTCTGACTCTGCCCTCACCCCATCCACCCATAAGCCCTTGTTAGCAGGATCACATGAATTCCCTCCATCATCAAAGAGCATCCTGGAGGTGGGGTGTGAGAGGAGGCTGCTCAAGCTGCATTAGGACAAACCTAGCTCAGGCAATTAGCTTCCTGTGATAACAGAGAAGCTACTGTCCTGGCTGCCGGATGGTTTGTTTAGCTTTAGCTTTGTTCTCGTTCTGATATTTTTTAACAACGCAAGTGATGCTCCAAGGTGGGAAAAGACCACTGGCAGGTGGGCTGAATAAATCGAACAAACACAGTTCGATGTTGGATTTCAGCCCCCTTTTCCAGTCCCCACCTCAGATTCAGAGTCAAATAGCTCCTACGGCTTTTTTTTTTTTTTTTTTTTTCTTGAAGCCACTAGTTCAATCCCTTCATTAGAAAGGTTATAATCAGAAAACAGGATGTTTCCTTTTAGAACCATGGAATAACCATGCTGAAAGGAAGAGGAGAAAAACAAACCAAGATTGAGCACCAGGAGTATTGGGGATAGCTCTTTGTCCTTACCCGAACCACCCCCTTCCCTTCCTCATTCTCCAGAAACTTTATAGATGTGCAGAATAAAATGTAACTTCCACCCACGACTGTAAAGACTGTGTAATTTGGGCCCACCATGGGTTCTTTCCCTAATCCCCCACTTCAAATGCATGCCTTTCAGCCAGCTGAGACCCTGAAATATTGAAACACCCAGGCTTACCCTCACACAGGCTTGGCAGTGCAGGGTCAGCAGCCCAGAGTTACCTATGTCTCCCAGTCCCTCAGCGCTCCGCCAACAGTCCTACCATCCAAGAAGGACCACAGAGTTCTGCTGCAGAGCGCTGGGCTTGCCACATCTGGAGAAGCTGCCGGGAAGCTCATGGAAGTAGCACTGGGGATAGTTCTTGATGCCCTGAAAGGCCAGGATGCTCACTCATGATCTGGGTCTGTCTCTAGCAAACTACAGGCTTTGGGGTAGCTTCACCTTGACTGCCCTTCAGTTTCCTCGTGCAAGACATGAAGAGTTTGATGACTCCCAAAACCCCTTCAACACTGTGTGAAAACTTTCAAAAAGCAATTACTGTCAAGTCAGCTCTTACTCATGGTGACCCTATGTGCATCAGAGTAGAACTGTGCTCCGTAGAGTTTTCAATGGCTGATTTTTTTCAGAAGTAAGTGGCCAGGTCTTTCTTCTGAAGTGCCTCTGGGTGGACTTGAACCACCAACTTTTTCGTTAGTAGCTGAGCATTTCCCCATTTACATCATCCAGGGATCCTCCAGCTCTGTGTTGTTGTTATTAAGTGTCATTGAGTCAGTTCCAACTCACAGCAACCCTGTAAAGGGTTTCCAAGGAGCAGCTGGTGGATTTGAACCACCAACATGGTGGTTAGCAGTCCAGTGCGTATCCTACAGTGCCACACCAGGACTTCTGTGCAGGGTACACCTAACTTCAGGCCCTAAGACTCTTGGGCCTGTGTGGCCTTTGATGGAATCTGAATGAATTCGGAGTGAGAGGGAAGGGATGTCAGGGTTTTGAGGTAGGCTGCCCTGAAGGAGACATTCCCAGTGCACCACTTTAGCAGGAACTTAATTTGGGCAGCTAGATATTAAGAACAGTTACTCACAGAGCCCTCCTGGCCCCAGCAAGGCAGCATCACCAGCAAGGAGTGAACCCTGTGGGCAGCAAGCTCTTCCAGGCTCTAGAGGTCACTCAGGGAGAGTTGAGAACCCAAAGTGCCACCCAGTGTTCTGCCTGACCCAGTAGCTGGTTTACCCTCAAAGGGGAAGAATACCCACCCCTTTCCCCCTACTCTTTTTTAGTTACTATAAATCCCCTTAACTCAGAGGTTCCCTCTTAAAAAGTACCGAGGAGCATTCACCAAACACCAAATCCAAGTCTATCTGGAGCTCTGGCAAGGTTATAATGGTGTCTGGAGCAGACAAAGGTGAGTGGGAAGAGGGGTAAGTCTGCAGTGTCCCTGGGTTTAGAAGGGACAGGAGCACAGAACCTGTCAGCCAAGAGTACAGAGCAGAGGTCCTGGAGTACGTCCTAGAGGACTGCCCAAGATCTGAACCCAAAAGGGCTCCGGAGGCACATGTAGTGGACACCAAGGGACATGGAGAGTCTGTGCAAAAAGATGAGGCCTATGAGAAGACGCTCCTTTTAGTAGAGAACAAAGTGATACACTGAAAATGACATCCTGGGAGCTACAAAAGTGCCAGCTAGTCCCACCTGAGGGACCTCAGCTTACTCATTGGAAAGTACAGTTGGTCAGCAGAATCCTCAGGCTGCCAGACCATGGGCAACATTTCCTGGGGTCCTTACCAGCCAGTGTGCACAGATTCCTGGCAAATGGTTGATTCCTCTAGAGGTTGGGGTGGGCTGGAATAGTGAAGAAAACAAGTTGTTATTTTGAAGCCTTGAATGGAAACATCTGTTTCCCCTTTCAGGGCCTAAGTTTCCTCCACCATCAAATATGACCTAATGGTTCCCAAAGTCACTTCTAGCACTGAAATTTTTTATGTGTTTGAGTTATGGTGTTGTAGAAGCCTATTAAAGATACCATGGACTGCCAGAAGATAAACAAATCTGTCTTAGAAGAAGTACAGCCATAATCTAATGCTCCTTAGAAGCCAAGATGGCCAGACTTTGCCTCTCACACTTCAGACATGTTATCAGGAGGGACCAGTCTCTGGAGAAGGACATTATGCTTAGTAAAGTGGAGGGACAAAGAAAAAGAGAGAGACACAAGTGAGATGGATTGGCACAGTGGTAGTGGCTAAGATAGTTACAATGTAGTAACAATTTTGAGGATGGCACATGACTGGGAGATGTTTCTTTCTATTGTACATAGCATCAGAACTGACTCGATGGCACATAGCAACAACAACAACATACGTTTTAAGGTCAGTGAGTTGGCTTAATCAGAGAAGCACTGGACTGCAAAACACAAAGGTAGCAGTTCAAATCCATCAGCCACTTCAGGCCAAAAAAAAATGAGATTTTCTAGTCCCACAAAGATTTAAGTAGCCTTGGAAGCCCTATGAGTCAGAACTCGATGGTACAACAACAACATAAATATTAAAGGAGACACGGTGGCGCAGTTTGTTAAGTACTTGGCCCCTAACTAAAAGATTGGTGGTTCAAACCCACATTCACTCTAAGAGAAAGTTGTAGCTATCTGCTTCCGTAAAGATTACAACCTTGGAAACCATATGGGGCAGTTCTACTGTGTCCTATAAAGTTGCTATGAGTCAGAATCATAGGGTTGTTTTCCTTTTTATAAGTATTGAAAATAAAAGATTAAAATAAGACAATAAAATATGAAAGAGATGAGAAGAAGATGGTAAGAAGAACTGTACAGAAGTGGAGAGGACTGACCACTTTTTAAGGTGGGTGAGTTTTGGAGAATGGTATCTTTTGTTGCATTACCTGTTCTCATCAACTTGATTCCAAGTCATATCAACCCTACAGAGCAAAGTAGAACTGCTCCATAGGATTTTCAAGGCTGCAATTTTTACAGAAGCAGGCTGCCACAGAAGACTTAATTTGTCAAAGCCCAGGACTTCTTTATAAATCCCCAGCTCCAGGTTGGTGAAGCCTCAGTCAATGTTATCATTAAATGCCATCGAGTTGTTTTTGACCCATAGTGACCCTGTATAGGGTTTCTGTGGAGTGGCTGGTGAGCTTGAACTGCCGACTTTCCAATGCAGCACATTAACCCACAGCGCCACACCTGGGATTACACTGGAGGCATCCAGCAGACCCAGACTACACCCACCCCCACCCTGGAGAACTCAACTCTAAGAACAGAGGGCCCTGGAGTGTCTAATTATAGTGTCCATAAAAGAGAACCTGTGGCTACAGCCAAAGTCTGCAGCTCATGCCTAAGTGGGGCAGGGCCAGCCCAGGTAGGAGGATTAATGACAGTGCTGAATATTTTAGAAGTGGAATATTGTGTATTTTCCAAAACCAAATGGAATGTCACTTTTTTTTTTTTCCCAAGAGAGATGGGGGACGTCACTGTCTTCGTTTCCCATTCAAACCACATACTCCATAGCAAGCAAGATGAATAGGGCTGGGAATTTCCAGGGGTGGGGAGAGACAGAAAGGGAGAAACAGATCCTTCTTCACTTTGTCCCCTTCCTGCCAGCCAAGCTTCCACATTGTTGAAAGTCTCACCACCTATTACTTGAACCCACTGTCCAAGGTAGCACTCCAGAGGCAAATGAGCAGTATCTCTCTTCCCTAGTTCCCATCCGGTCTCTGTGCCACAAGGAGTTTAAATCACAAAACGTCTAATCCATCCCATTGCTTTCAAGAAACTCAGAATAATAGACACAGAAAATTTGCCCTCTGATCTTCTTGCAAGTGCTTAATGCAAGGTCTTATTTTCTTAAGAAATTCCTTCCTTTAGTCTAACTTAAGACCATCTTGCTGCAGATGAAGGTCATGTCCTCTAAATACTGAATTTGGTGGAGAATGAAAGATAGCTGCCATCCTTCCTTAGGGTGAAATCTCTGCCTGTTCATGAAATGGAAGCCTTTGGGATTGAAGTGCTTCAGACACCCTGGTTCTATCATTGCCTCCTAACCCATCCTCTTTAATGCATTATTGGCCTACACAAATGGAACTATTTGATTAGCACTGGAATGGTGAGAGGCCCCTTCCTTTCTCAATACCCTATTACATGCTCCAAGGCCACCCACATGCTCCGCTACTTTGCATTTGCCCTGCAATCTTTCATGCCAGTTGACTTTTCATCTCCAAATCCCTTTTCACATTAAACACAAACCCACACACTCTGTCCCATTTTCCTTTGAAATAAATCATAAGCCCATGCCAGAAACGACTCAGGGTGTTCTCTGGAATTTGTAAACAGCATTAAAGTCTTGTGGGAAATGTCACAGAGTGTTGGTCTGAATTTATTAAGTAATTTCTCAGCTTAAAATATATCTTTTCCAGCCTGCTGTCTGACAACATTTACCTCTAATGGAATTTTATCCACTCTTGATCACTAAGCACACTCCCATCCCACAGTGCAGATTCCCAAGCTCCTCTTGTTCTGTTCAGTCGGGTGGAATTCAGGCACTCTACCCCTGTCCCTGTCCCTCAGATGAAGCTCTTTGGGGCCTGACTCTTTTGTATCTCTCAGGGTACATGTCAAGTCATCACACTGTACACACATACATGTGGCTGAATTTAGGGACATACTCAGCGCAGCTACATCCAGCACACACCAGTGGCAGAACAAGGGACTAGCATGAGGAAGGAACATTACTCATACACATTCTCCATCAGCTACATCAAACAGACACACTATTTAAAATAAAATCATAGGCAGTGAAACTATTATGTATGGTATTGTAATGGCTGGTATTAAGCATTAGTCAAAACCTGTAGGACAAGAGGATACAGAGTGAGCCCTAATAAGCTATGAACTTAAGTTAATAAGAATGTGTCAGTATTGGTTCATCTGTTGTTATAATTGTAGCACACTAATACAAGATCTTAAAAATGGGGAACACAGTGGAAGGAAGGGGTCTAGAGGAATTCTGCACTTTTCAGTACAAGTTTTTGATAAATCTAAAACTGTTCTAAATTATAATGGAGACTCTGGAGAGTGCAAATGGTTAACACACGTTATCTGCTAAGGGAAATTTGGAGGTTTGAGTCTACTCAAGAGTTGCCTTGAAAGAAAGGTCTGGTGATCTACTTAAAAAAAAAAAAAAAAAATCAGCATTGAAAACCCTAGGGAGCATAGTTTTACTCTGACACACATGAAGTTACCATGAGTTGAAATCAACTCAACTGTACCTGGTGTGATATTTTTTAATGTTTAGATAAAATAAAATGAACCATGACTTACTATACAAAATTGTTTCAAGCTAAGTTTCATAACCCACCTGATCTTCAAGCACTCACCACCCATAAGCCCATCTTTAATAGAAACATCGGCATTGTTCTAGGGTGATTTTGAACTCTGGTTTCAATCAGTCACTAAAACTACACAGATGTTTTATGCAAAGCAAAAATGAAGTGAGAAAATGAACACGCTGTCAGCTTGTGTCTTTGCTAGATCTGCCCCAGGAACTGCTTTCCTCCACCTGTGGCCTCAGGCCCACTTGGTTCGAGGGCTCAACCTGACCAGGGAAGGGATGTTACAGCAGTCTCAAGTATCTGTTCTGGCCAGCAATTCCTAGGCTTGGTCATAGCCTCAGAATGTCAGCCTTTCTCCCTCCGCACATGGAAAGATAGTACGATACAGAGGTCAGAAATGCGGATGTTGGGATCAGAGCTGGAATACCAGTTCCACTACTTACTAGCTGTGGTATCTTGGACAGTTTTCTTATTCACTCTGTGCTTTAATTTTCTTAACTGTGTCATGGTGAGGACTAAATATTTGACTTCATACATGTAAAATACGTACAATAGCTGGTACCTGGATGCTTACTATTTCATTGTGTGACTTGCAGTGCACCCTTTGTTACTCTTCTTCTATTCAGACGTACTAGTTGCTTCATCCAAGTAAGCTGCTTATTGTCTAGTAACTAGAGGTCATCATACTGAGGTGTAGCTAACACCTGCTTCTAAATGAGACTTTTCTCCTTATATACCCCACTTTGAGGATGCAAGGACACATTTAACTGTCTTAGGTTTTGTGTTTCTGGCAGTGAAGACAAAAAGCTGTCCACCCTTGCCTTCCTCCTGAGAGTACAAGGATGCCCCTTTTTTACATGGGCTCGGCCAGCAGCTTCCATGTGGTCAGTGTAAAATCTGAGCAAAGGGAGTTGAATGTCTCAGAGGATGTTGAAACAAGCTCGGCCAGTCAATCTGATAAAGGATGTAAAAGCAATCGTTACGGGAAATAATTATAACATAAAGAAAAACTAGCAAGAAACAAGAAATCTGAAACAAAATATAATTAAATGGAATTCCCACCGACCAGACTAGGTTGAGAACGTACGTTGTTGTTGTTATGTACCGTGGACTCAGTTCTGACCCATAGCGACCCTGTACAGGGTTTCTGAGGCTGTAAATCTTTACGGGAGCAGAAAGCCTCATCTTTCTCCCGTGGAACAGCTGGTAGTTTTGAACTGCTGACCTTGCGATTTGCAGCCCAATTCGTAACCACTACATTACCAGAGCTCCTTGAGAACCCAAGTAGAGAATCTGACATTTGAAACTATTCATATTAGAAATGTGGACTTGTTCTGAAGCCTATGATCTATTTGAGTGTATCCCTTCTCTAAGAATATGTCTTCATAATAAATAGGAATAGCGGGTTCATACGCTGTAAGACATTTTACTTGGGGTTCTGTTTTATCTGGACTCAGGGCAGTACACAGCCTTCTGTTTGATGACATCACCTTAGACATGTTACAATTAGTCACATGACTTTTCTTCATCTCACACTGTGATTTGGGAAGGTGTGGGAGACATCCTTGTTTCTTGAGCAGATTAGCAAATTAGACTCAACTCATGAAAAATGCATTTGAAAATTCATGACAGATTATTTATGCATATCCTAAACGCATCTTTTGTTGTTGTTGTTCTGATTTCAATTTCAGAGAATAGTGGTTCTAACCTTGTCTCCAAAGTCTTAAGTAAACATTAAGCCTGTTGAGCTGGAATAAAATGTACATTTCTTTACTTTAGACTTTGAATGTTTAAATAAGCGTAAAGATTTATGAGATTATTTAAAATGTTTAATTCTGTTTTTTAAACCTGATGAAAACAGTGGAGAAGATACTAGTATAAGTCAAGACAAGCACTTGGGCAGCAGACAGAGGGCAGGATGCATCTAGAGCAGTCAGAGTGTGGAAGCCTAACCTAGGGAGGCAAAGAGTTTCCCTTGGGGTTGTAAAATCCAGCTGTTAATGAGCAAAACTACAGAAACAACAGAGAGTGAGAAGACAGAGAAGAAGGTCAAATGCAAACAGACCAGAGCTGAAAATAAACCCAGGATTAATTATAAATGAATTAAACCTACCAGCTCAAATTAAAGAGCCAATCTTGCATTTGACATTTATAAGTATTTTTGTACATTACAGTTTTTATGTATGTGTTCTCAAAATGTATTGTTTGTATTTTCTCAACATTCATTAGGAAGTGTCCTCTTCTTCCAACAATATTTGTTTTTTAAAAATTCATGTGCTATTTCCTGCCAGTAGAATTGGTTTTGCAAGTCATGCCCCTGGAAAGCTGTTTTCAAATCGTGGGCTGTATCTGGATCACTGGGAGACTTTAAATCAGTAAGTGTGGATATTTGCACTTTTGAGAAGCTTCTTGGGTAGGGCTGAGGATCGTGAAGGTTTGAGAAGCACTGCCCTAGAGAATGGCTTGGTCATCACTGGCACCACATGAGCGATGTGAACAATTGTTACTTGCTATCTTAATGTTCTCATTTCTCTCTTTCAGCCATAATTGGAAACTCATTAAAATATAGGATAATCACATGGTTAATATGAAGAATTCCTTGAGCTATTGCCCCTACCCTTAAGTAACTTGCCTGTACAGCGTAGTAGGAAGACAAGGTATATACAAGGGGGCTTCAAAAGTTAGTGGGGAAATTCCATTATCTTTTAATCCCATTTTTCCATGAACTTTTTAAAGTCCCTCATACATGGAAATTGTATTATTGTAATGGGTAATTTTATGTGTCAATTTAGCTAGATTATGATTAAAGGATCTCTTTAAAGTGCCAAAAAACAAAAATTAAGGTGTGCTGGATCCAACTGATTTCTATGCATATGAAAACTGGACAATGAATAAGGAAGATCTAAGAAGAATTGATGACTTTGAATTATGGTGTTGGCAAAGAATATTAAGTAGATCACGGACAGCCAGAAGAACTCATAGATCTGTCTTGGAAGAAGCGCAGCAAGAATGCTCCCTAGAAGAACAATGGTAAGACTTCATCTCTTGTATTTTGGACATATTATCAAGAGGGGCCAGCACCTGAAGAAGGACATCATGCCTGGTAAAGTGGAGGGTCATCAAAAAGAGAAAAACACTCAGTGAGATGGTTTGACACAATGACCTCAAACGTAATAACACTTGTGAGGATGGCCCAGGAGAGGGCAGTGTTTCATTCTGCTGTGCATCCGGTCGGTATGAGTTGCAAACAATGGTTCCCAGTAGTTCAGTCAAATGCTACACTGGTTGCTTTTTAACAATAAAATTTAATGTAATCAGTTTGCATAATGGAATCTAATATAATCAGTTGGAAAGGGAGTTTCCTTAGTGTGTATTCTGCCTTTAGAAAATAAATAAAAGTTGTCCTGACTTATACCAGAGTTCTGTTCTGCCAACTCCACCAAAAGTCAATTCTGACATAAGTGACTTCTAACGTAAGTCAAATTTCTCCTATTTTTAGTTTTCATTATTATTGCCTTTTATGATCAGTGTTTTAATAAATCTGATCTTTATTTGTCTTTGGGGGTTGGCATGGAAATGACAACATCAGCAAGTTACATACTGCAACACCATATGTAATACACATTACTAACTATAAGATGTACAAAAAACACGCACAGGGAAAACAAATGAGGCGGTTGTAAGTGCAGTTTGTCATAATTCCAAGTTCATCGTAACTCAAATACGTCATAAATCCCAGGAAACTGTAGATATTTTGTCAGGACACACTATCTCTCTCCACTCTGCATTTTTTTCTGTCACTTGGCCTACAGTTTTGCACTTGCCAACAACACTCCACAATTCTGTGAGCCAGGAGGAGTCTTCTTCAGCTTGCTGTTTCATCTATGGATTTTGGGACTTGCCAGCCTCCTACAATCGTGCAAACCAATTCTTTGGAGGAAGAAAGTATAGATACACATCTTGTTAGGTATTGTTGAGTCTATTTCAATTCATAGCAACACCATGTGACAGACCGGGGCAGAGTAAAACTGTCTCATAGGGTGTTCATGGTTCTAACCTTTCCAGAAGCTGATGCCCAGGTTTTTCTCCTACGAAGCTGTTGGGGCAGGGGTGGAGGAGTAGTTCTAACCACCAACTTTTTGGTTAACTGATCAACACTTAACCATTGCAACACCATGGCTACATCTCACCAGTTCTTGTTGTTGTTAGGTGCCATTGAGTCAGTGCCGACTCATAGCGACCTTATGCACAGCAGTATGAAACACTGCCTGATCCTGAGCCAACCTCACTACTGTTACCATGCTTGAGTCAATCGATGCTGCCACTTGGCCAACCCATCTCATTGGGGGTCTTTCTCTTTTTCTCTGACTCTCCACCTTACCTAGCATGACATCCTTCTCCAGCAACTGGTCCCTCCTGACAATATGTCCGAAGTATGAGAGATGAAGTTTGGCCATCTTGGCCTCCAAGGAGCACTCTGGCTGCACTTCTGTTTCTCTAAAGAACACTAAAATGATTACTAATACCAGGCAACCTGGATGGGCACAGATATGAGGGCATTCATACTCGTATTTCTGCATATAACTGTGAGCTCAGACAGGTGAGAACTAGGACTGTAGTGGCCAAGGAAAACTTTGTAATAAAAAGGAGTCTTGAGCAAACAAAGCACTAAAAGATGGGGTGAAAATGGATAGATTTGTATTTGGAGTTGTGTTTCAGGGTGAGAGAAGGCTGCAATTTGAGGTTGCCAGGCAATTATCAGGGTTCCTCTCTTAGCAGCAGCAAGATGCTAATTAAAAGTCACCTTCTGCTCCCACAGGCATTATCTAGTTAAAGCTCAAAGAAAAGGAATTTTTTATAAATCTGAGTCCATAAAATTTAGTACCAACTTAATTTTTATTCATTGTGAATCAATGCAGAAACCAGAATAGACCTAACACTTTGTTGCTGAGTGTGTTTTGGAATCACGACACATTTCTTGGCTGGAATCAGAAAGGTGATCAAACTAAAAAGAAGGTCCCAGGTCTCCAATTCCACTTGTGGTGCTGTTTTGCCCTGGCATCAACCATTTTGAACAACTCCAGGAACAGAAAGTCAGCAAACCCCAGAGCAGTAAGCGTAGAGCAAAATCTATGGGCTCTGTAGGGGCATATATAGTACCAGCCTTAGATCTGGGAACCCAGGACCCCCATCCTGGGCCTCACAGATTGGAGAGACCTGTGTTCTCACCCTGCCTCCCAGATATACCCCTCTGCATGGGGTTAGACATCTGTAAGGCTAAGAGCCTTAATAGTCCTTCTAGACAACATTCTGGGTCAGTGCTGCCGAGATCTGCACAGGCCTCTTCATCAGTTCAGTACTCACAAGGGTAGACAGAACCACTAGTGTGGGCATGTTCAAAGTGTGACCAAGAGACACTATAGTGAGGCATGTGGACAGAGCTTGTACAAACAGGTAAAGTACATGAGGCCCTTTGTCATGAGGAAGGAGCCAAAGCAAGGGGCATGTTGAGAGAGAGTGTGGAAGGGGAGAAAGAAGGTGACTGGGACCTTGTAAACATTAGAGGAGGACATTGAAGCCTCTTGGGATTATGGGGTCCCATCATGATGTCCTCTACATAGCTCCTTTCTACGCCCTATCCAACAATCTTTTTTTTTTTTCTTTTTGATTCTAACTTATGGTAACCCTTTGTGTGTCAGAATAAATACACAGAGCAGAATTGTGCCCCATAGGATTTTCAATGGCTGGCTTTTTCCCCCCAGAAATAGATCACTAAGCCATTCATCCACATCACCTCTGATGAGATATTATTGTTGTTGCTAAATGCCATTCATTGGTTTCCGAAGAGTGGCTGGTGGATATGAATTGCTGACTTTGTTGTTAGCAGTCCAGTGCTAATCCTACAGCCCTACACCGGGACTCCAGATGTCAGGGGCTACTTATTATCCTCTATTTTCCATGGAGAGAGAGGTTTCTGGTGAAGGAAACCTCTTTGTTTCCTGCCCATGTTGGGGTAACTGAAGACACTTGTTGTTTATTATTGTTAGGTACTGTCAAGTTGGTTCCAATTCATAGTCACTCTATGCATAACAGAATGAAGAAGACACCTTGGAATATCATAAAAACAATACTGAAATTCATAAGACATCAAATTTAGGATGGCATGCACCCAAAGTTAGAGAGACGGATCAACAAAGAGATTGATATATGAGTACAAAGGCAAGCAAGATGTGAAAAAAAAGAGGAAGAAAAAGAAATTGTTCAGCATTGTTTTAGGAAGAAATATGGGTGGAGAAAAAAATACAAACAGAAGTAAGCAAATTAGAAAATGGAAGAAAGAAAGGAGGGAAAAAAGGGAGGAAGGGAAGGAAGGAGGGATATAAATGGGTAATTAATAGAGAAGATAGCGAAATAGGGAAGAGAAGAAATTAATTCTCTAAGTAAAAATATCCTTGTACACATGAAAACAAGGGTATTTTCCGCATTTCATTCAAGCTCTTTGCTGGTTGTTTTGTTTTAAAAAGCAGCAGGGAATGTCAAACAGCTGTTTTTATAGCTTCTGTCACTTTGTCAAAGCCTGCCTGTGCAGTCTGACTCCCGGGCACACCCAGACACAGTGCAAGGAGCTCTGGGAGCAGATGGGCCCAGTCTGCAGGCAGCATTGAAAGAGACAGCCTGGCTCCACCACTGGTTTCCACCTCGCTGCTCCAAGTCGGAGCCAGGACCCCTGGGAACACTGCTGGAGAGAGATAAGCAAACACTTAAAACAGCATTTCTTTTCCCTGATTTAAAAAAATAAAGAAAAGAAAACAACACCTGAAACTCAAGTCAGATAGCACAGGTTCAGGTCCCAACTTTACCACTTCTGAGCAATGTGATCTTAGGCGATATGATGGTTAATTTTATGCGTCAACTTGGCTAGGCTATCTTGCCCAGCTGTTTGGTCAGACAATTGTGTAGCTGCTGTTATGAAGTAAGCTACATGTGATTCAGCCTTAAGTAAAGCGGATTACCCTCTTTCATGTGGGTGGCCTCAATCAATCAGTTGAAGATCTTAAGAGAAAAATGGCGTTTCCCTAGGGTACGTTCTGCCTCCAGGCAACAAATAGACATTTTGCCAGAACTCCTTCCTCTTCACTCATCCTGTCCTCTGACCTATGAATTTGAGGACACAAGATTGCAGGAATCTCCAACCTATCACTTGATCTATAGTTTTGGACTTTGGCACAAACCAGTTCTTTTTTTTAAAAAAAAAAAAATCTCTCTTTTTCTTTCTCCACATAGATAAATATAGGTGTGTGTATTTATCTTTCTCTCTATATTTGGTTTATATATGTATGTGTGTATACATGTATGGGGGGAGTGTGTATAGTTGCTATTGAGTTGGTTCCTACTCATAGTGACCCTATACGGATGTATGTATATAAACAACCTGCAATAGGCAGATGATACAACCTTGCTTCCTGAAAGTGAAGAGGACTTAAAACACTTACTGATGAAGATAGCCTTAAGTATGGATTACATCTCAATGTAAAGAAGACAAAAATCCTCACCACAGGACCAGTAAACAACATTCTTATCAATGGAGAAAAGATTGAAGTTGTCAAGGACTTCATTCTTCTTGCATCAACTATCAACACTCATGGAAGCAACAGTCAAGAAATCAAATGAAGTATTGCTTAGGCAAATCTGTTGCACAAGACCTTTTTAAAGTGTTGAAGAGCAAAGATGTCAGCTTGAGGTGTAAGGTGCGCCTGACACAAGCCATGGTATTTTCAATAACTTCATATGCATGTAAAAGCTGGACAGTGAATAAGGAAGATTGTAGAAGAATTGATGCATTTGAGTTATGGTGTTTCAAGAGAATATTGAAAGTGCCATGGGCTGCCAAAACAACCAATAGATCCATTTTGGAAGAAGTACTCCTTGGGGGCCAAGATGGCCAAACTTCGTCTTTCATACTTTGGACACATTGTCAGAAGGGACCAGTCACTGGAGAAGGATATCATGTTTGGTAAGGTGGAGGGTCAGAGAAAAAGAGGAAGACTCCCAACGAGATGGATTGGCCAAGTGGCAGCATAAATGGACTCAAGTGTGGCAACAGTAGTGAGGTTGGCCAGGATTGGGCAGTGTTTCATTCTGCTGTGCATAAGGTCGCGGTGGGTTGGTACCAACTCAATGGCACCTAACAACAACATATAAACACACCAAACTAAGCCTACTGCTCTAGAGTCGATTCCAACTCACAAAGATCCTATAGGATGGAGTAGAATGATTCCATAGGGTTTCTGGGGTTGTAAATCTTTACAGGAGCAAACAATCTCCTCTTTCTCCTGAAGAGCAGCTACTGCTGGATTCAAACCACTGACTTTTTAGTGGCAGTCCAATGCTTAACCCACCACACACACTCGTATATGGCTCTTTAGGATCAGCACTGGACTGTTAACCACAAGGTTGGCAGTTCAAACCAGTTTCTCCTTGGAAATCCTATATAGGGTTCCTATGACTTGATTGCACCTAGTAACAATAACTTGTATGCATGAGTTCTCATGGGTTCTGTTTCTCTAGAGAACTGTGACTGATGATAGTTCACTTGTTTCACCTCTTTAAGTCTCAGTTTCCTCATTAAAGTGGGGATAATAATTCACAGTGCTCTCATAAAGATTAAATGAGATAAGAATATAACAATAATCTAGAATATAGTAGGTGCTCAGTAAATATGTTAAAACTATGTTTTTGAGGAAAACAAACAATAGATGAGATAGAGGAAAAGATAGAGGTAGATCGAGAGAGTTTTAGAGCTAGAGAGAGATAATAGAGATAGATAGAATAAGGGTAAAGAGAATAGAGACAGAGATCCAGGAAAGACTCTCAAATGATTCTTTTGGTTTCTGATCACTGTAAAAGGGATTCCCTCTCTTCTCACTCCGTGCCAGTGGTAAGGCCCTCTGGAAATCACAGAAGCCAATTCTCCTTTCCACCTCCTCTCCCCTCAAAAAGTCCTCAAGCAACCTTAACCCTGACAAGTCCAACAGAGGTTTTTTGTTTTTGTTTTTGTTTTTTTATCATAGTAGAGGATCAGCAGGGAAGGACTTTTCTCCTCTGGTGGCCTATTCGCTCCTGAGAGTTACTCCACAGATTCATGGTGTGGGAGTGGTGGGGTGGGAGTGGGACACATAAAGACGAACAGCTAGGAAGGAGAAGAGGCGAGGGTCTTAGAAAGCACCACTTACGAAGGGAGAAAGCAAAGGTCAAAGATGTGCTCTGCTTTTTTTTTCAAGTGCTATCTAGTCGATTCTGACCCTAGAGACCCTGTGTAGGGTTTCAAAGGAGAAGCTGGTGAGCTTGAACCATCAACCTTGCAGTTCAAACGACTTTGCGGTCTGACGCATCAACCCACAGCACCACACCAGGACTCCATGGTCTAACTGCTAGTCCAAGAGAAAGGAGCTCTCCTCACAAGAGCACATGAAGACCAAGTGTCTCGTCAGAGTGCTCCTGCCAGCTCACCAGTCCCAGTACCCTTGTCATCATCATTCTCATCACCTTACAGAAGATCCCATGAGACAAATGAGTACTTTCCCAGGGAATGGAGAATTACACACTTTTTGTCTTTTTGTACACTTTGTTTGGCACGTGAAAGCCTGGCCCTTGGCCTGCCCTGCTTTAAGGGGGCTTTGAAGCTTGTTGTCACTGCCATTATCACTTGCAGGATCAAGAACACAGACCATTGAAAGTTATAAATTTAGCTAACACATCAATAAAGAAAATATGCTATTGATTGTTATTATCAGGTGCTGTCAATGGGTTTCTGAGGAGCAGCCGGTGGGTTTGAACTGCCAACCTTGTAGTCTTCAGTCCAGTGCTGATCCTACACCACCATACCAGGAGACCAAATAAGATGTATTCTATCCTAATAAAATTAATTTTTTAAATGCTAAATATATTTATTTATTTATATTTCATATTTTATATATGTTGTTATTATTAAGTATCATTGAGAAAGTTCCAACTCATAGCGAACCTGTATAGGATTTCCAAGGAACAGCTGGTGGGTTTGAAATACCAACCTTAGGGTTAGCAGTCCAGTGCTTATCCTAAAACACTACGCCAGAATTCCAGTTTTTATATACATAATGCTAAATATAAATAAGCATATATTTCATATTTTTAAAATATAAATATGTATATACTCTATCCTCCTACCTTGACAAATATACCTTCCTAAACATGGAAGTTTAAATTTATACTTCTCAGACTCCTTGAAGTTCTGCACTGGGCCATGGCATTGTGGGGTGAGATGACTTCCTGCCCCCAACCAGCTCCCCATCTCTTCTCACACTGGGCTTTCACCACTAAGGGCCTCCCACGCCCATGGACATCCAGCCCACCCATCCAGGCTCTGTCCATAGGATGTGCTGGAGAAGAAGCTCATGCAGACTCTCAAAGGTACTAGGAGACATTTGGGCAGGGAATTGTAGCTTCCCAAAGTATGCTGTAGAAAGGGGGGGGGGGGTCACAGACTTTGGGGAGACATATCCTCTTGACCCAAGTATTTCTTGTCCTCTAGTAAGGAATACTTCTGGAAGCAGGCCAGAGGAGGGCTCTCTGAAGCACAAAGCCCATAGCAGGGGCCCATCTTGCCCAAATCATCTTGACCCACACTGAATAGTACACCCATTCCCACCCCAGGTGGAGTCCCTGGATGGTACAGATGGTTAACCTCTGAGGCTAACCAAAAGTTGGAGGTTCAAATTCACCCAGAGGTGCCTCAGAAGAAACACCTGGCAATCTACTTCTGAAAAATCAGCCATTGAAAATCCCAAGGAGCACAATTCAACTCTGCCACACATGAGGTTACACTGTGTGTCAAAATCAACTCAGTGGCACCTGATTTGGTTGTTTTGTCCTGCTTTTGTTTTTCCCACCATCAGCAGTGTAGAGAACATTTTCCATGTATATGCTCCCTGCTTGGGTCCTCACCATACATACCCTTCTAGTCCCAGTATTACCAGGAACCTGCAGCCAGGAACTCACGCTCCCAGGTTCAAAGCCCCTTGGGGAGGGATTGCAGGGGCGAAGAGTGGGAGTGCCTGGCCAGAGATTGAGGCAGGATTAAGCAGAGCTAGGACTCCTGGGGCAGGTCCCATTGTTAAGCAGACCCCCCACCAGATTTAATGGAGCGTTTCTACTGTGCTTTTCACAGTGTTGTGGCTCTTAATAGGATCCCCCAGCGGGCTGCTCAGGGCCCACGCTGCCTCTGAGCAGCTGCTGCGCTGAGCGACCGAGCCAGCGAGGGAGTGAGCGGACTCGTTTGCAGACCACGTGCCTGTCGCCTTCTCGAGAAACCATCACAGCAAGACCTGGAACAGACTCCTAAGGAGACATCACAGTTTAGTGTAATTCGTCAACTTCACAGCTGCTGTTTAGGAGGGAGGGGGCTGAGCGAAGCAGCACCGAAAGGCTCTGGAATCGCCGCAGCATTCCCTAGGCCAGCAGAGAGAGGGTGTGGCCACTTCCAGACTGAGACGTGAAGCCTGACTCCCAGAATTGAACCAGCCTTTCTCCCAGTCACGATGAGTCCGAATCCGCTCAACAGCGCTTACCAATAACAACAGCTGGCCCTGATGCCTGCCTTTGAGGGTGCTGGGGGACAAAAAGCTCAAGAAAGAACGTTTGGTCTTTGGAGTTAGGTGAACTGGGGTTCAGGGCCACCCCCAACCCCACAACATTCACATCTTCTGACTGTATGATCTAATTCTACAAGTTACTCACCTCGCTGAGCCTCTATATGCCCATCTGTTTAAAGTCCGGGAAAGTAGTTCTCACCCCTAGGTCTGGTATTTTGTTGATTTTCATTAGAGCTGTGCCAGTCGTTAAAGTATTAAAAATTAAGAGCCACCAACTGCATGGAGGTGATTCCAACTCATGGTGCCCCCATGTGTGTCAGAGTAGAACTGCGCTCCATAGGGTTTCCCATGGCTGATTTTTGAGAAGTCGATTACCAGACTTTTCTTCCAAGACACCTCTAGATGGACTTGAACCTCCAACTAGAGCAATGGTTCTCAAACTGGGGTCTTCAGACCAGCAGCATCAGTGTTACTAGGGAATTCGTTAGAAAATCACATTCTTGAACCCCATCCTGTTGTTGTTGTTGTTAAGTGCTGTTGGGTTAGTTCCAACTCATAGTGACCATGTATAGAATTTCCAAGGTGGGTTTGAACTACCAATCTTGTGGTTAGCAGTCCAGTGCTTATCGTACAGCACTACACTTGCTAAATCAGAAACTGGGGTTGGAAGCCAGTAAACTATGAGTCGTTGTGTGGCGTTGTAGGATAAGCATTAGACCACGCAATCGATTTGAACCGCAAGGTCGGTAGTTCAAACACACCAGCGACACCTTGGAAACCCTATACAGAGTCTCTAAGTCAGAACTGACTTGATGGCACTTAACAACAACCACCTATGACTGAACAAGCCTTCCAGGTGATTCTGATGTAGATAAAAGTTTGAGATCTCCTGTTAAAGACTGCCCCACCAGCCCTTTGTGTGCCCCACCAGTACTATCTGGTCCCTCCCCAGGACTGCTGAGACCACCTTATAATCCATCAATTAAAAGATTAGCACCTGGCACCAGAGGAGCCTCCGGGACCCTGCTCCAACTGATTGCATCCTGTTTAGTCAGCACCCATGTGGTACAGTTTTTTAATATTTTCAATATCAGCTCTGCCAATCTCACAGGGGAGTTGTGCGAATGACATGAGTAATGTCTGTAGGGTGCTTAGCAGAGCATGTGGCATAAAGCAAACACTCAACTGGTGAAAGATTTTATTGTTATTCTGGGGGATTCTTTCTTATTCCTTAAGGGAAGCAGTGGTGAAGTGTCTGGCTGCTAACTAAAGGTGGACAGTTCAAACCTACCAGTCACTCCATGGGACAAAGATGTGGTAGTCTGCTTCCATGAAGACTTAGAGTCTCTGAAACCCTACGAGACAGTTCTACTGTGCCTTATAGAATCGCTCTCAATCTGAGTTGGCGTGATAGCAGTGGTTTGATTTGGTTTCCTACTCTCTGCAACTTCTGGATGCACAACTCTGTCCTGGACCTGTTCCCTTCTCCTTTCTTTCCTTCCTCTACAGGGAAGAACCAACCCACCCACTGGCTTCTAATAGCCACCAAAGGTCCTTTCTGCTCCCCCATTGGGAATGATGAAAGACCTCTATCTTCCAACCCACCTCTGCCCCATTCCTAAAGAAAACAACCTTGGAATGCCCCCCCCCACACACTAGGGAGGGTTTGTTGATTTGTTTTGTAAAAATAAGATTATTGTTGTTGTTAAGTGTTCTCTAGCTGGTTCTGGTTCTGACTCATAGTGACCCTGTATAGGATTTCTGAGGCTATAAATCTTTGCAGGAACAGAAAGCCTCATCTTTCTCACTCAGAGCAGTTAGTGGGCTTGAACTGCCAACCTTATAGTTCTCAGTCCCGTGCTTATATACAAGAAAGGTGAATGTTAGAAGTAGTCTCAAATGCCCCACAATAGAAGGCCTCCAAAGATGTGGGGGATATAGAACAGATGGCCCTTTATCCCACTCATGCCTAAAGATGAAGCTCTGCCCTTAGATAAGGAAATCCCCAGCCAAACCTCTACAGACCATTTTCTACTGCAATGGGCAAATGACCAGTGTGTCTTAACCCTTTGGGGACCATTGACCTGTTTGAGAATCTGATCAAAACCACATCCCTTCCCAGAAAAGTACATATAGACAAACATGTTGTTGTTGTTATTTAGTGCCATGGAGTCAGTACCTGTATAGAGTGTCCAAGGAGTGGCTTGTGGGTTTGAACCACTGACCTTGTGGTTAGCAGTCCAGTGCTTATCCTACAGAGCCACACCAGGACTCCATAGACACACAGTTTTACATGCCATCTCAAGGGATGCTTAGACTTCCCAAAGCCCATGCATGGTTCAGTAACTCCGTGTTCAAAGTTCTGCTGGAGAGGCAGGGAATAAAAAACATGAACTGCTAATGGTAAATCTGTCATGGCACCAAGGAACCAAGGAGTGAAGTGCCAACAATTTACTTTTCCAAGTAAAACCCAAGTTCATATTTCCTATCTTCAAAGCTCTCTAAACCATTTCTTTCCTTGTTTCCTCCCTAGATAATTCTTGTGCTTGTTGAGTCCATTCCAATTCACAGTAACCTCATGTGTTACAGAGTAGAACTGCCTTCCATAAAGTTTTCAAGCACTTAACCATTTGCTGTGCCACTCAGGGCTTCCCCTTGCTATTTTGAGATTGGGGTGGGAGTTCGGGTAGGAATGAAGAAGTTACCAATGACCAGAGTTTAGAAAGGTCACTCAATCCAGCTCATATTGATCTCATGCAACCCCAAAACAAAGTTCATTCCACTGACCCCTGACCTCCCCACTAGCTTGGTTGGGCTATCATCACTTTCCTCCATCCCAAGAGGCCCATAGCTGCCCATCTGGTAGTCTTGCTGCATGAGCTCTTTGTGGTTCACAGGGGGAAGGATCAGGATGAGGATGAGATAAGTGAAATACCAAGGGTGTTCAATTTAGGGAGGCACTCACTCTCAGGATCTGCAAAGAAACCCAGCAAAAGACATGTGCTAGTTGCCCTACCTGGATATGGAAAAAGTTGATTTTCAGGAGGATGGAAAAACTTAGTTCCAACAAAGATGAGTTGGTTTTCAGCAACCACTTCAAGGCAAAGCTCCCTGGTATTTCTTTAGCTCTAAGTCCACCAGCTCTAGGTCCTGGTGTGGCACTGTGGGTCAATGCACTGGACTGCAAAGTTGGTTTGAAATGCAAGGTCAGCTGTTCAAGCTCACCAGCCGCTCCTTGGAAACCCTATACAGGGTCACTATGAGTCGGAACTGACTTGATGGTACTTAACAGAAACAACAACATAAAGTCCACTTTTGGAGTCCTGGTGTGGTGCTATAGGATAAGCACTGAACTACTAATGGCAAGGTTGGCAGTTCAAACCTACCAGCTACTCCTCGGAAACCCTATACAGGGTTGCTATGAGTCAGAACTGGTTCAACAGCACTAGCAACAACAAAGCCCACTTTTGACAGTGATGAGGGGCTCACTTCCATATGGAAAAGGGAGCAGGGACCATACTCACACTTTGCAGAGAGCACTGGAGGAGGCATAGCTGGGAAGGATCTTTCTCCATCTCCTGACCCGTGGAAAATATGTAGCCATGTCTGCTGGGGCAGAAGTCAAAAAAGAGGAACTCCTTAGCAGTGGTGAGGCGGGAAGCACCTGTGTGTTAGCAGAACAGGGAGGGCTTGTTCCTTACACAAACAAGCACAGACAGACACACAAAACCACCTTGTGTATTTCAGAGTAGAACTGCGTCCCATAGGGTTTTCAATGGCTGGCTTTTCAGAAGTAAATCACCAAGTCTTTCTTTCAAAACTGGGTGAACTCAAACAAGCCACATTTCAGTTAGCACTTGAGCTAAGTAAGGTTCACCACTTACACTGCCCACTGATTCCTGGTCCTCATAAAGGGGGAATTTTCACCACCACCACCCTGGCATCATTCCTATGCAGTGTACCTGAACTGACCAAATCTGTCAGCAGACTGTGGCTTCCTCAGTCTACTCACACCTAGGCAACAGCAGAGTGCTAGGAAGGGGCAGGGTCCACCATCCACCTTCTGTCCCAGCTCTCTGGCTGTGTGGCTGACAAAAGAAGGAGGAGAGTGTTTTGGGATCTACTAAGAATGGCAGGGAGACGACGGAATCAGCAACGGCAACTCTAATGTGAAACGGGAGAATTAAATAGGATGTGAAATCCACCCTTTTTGTCTTTTCAGAAATGGGAATCTTCACATGCTGAGTCTCCCAATTCAGGCAATCAGCAAAGCAGAACAGGTGAGGCAGGATGGAAGCTTAGAAATCAGCCACAGGTACAGGTCTGCTCCCCACCTCTGACTCCAAAACATCACACAACATGTTTTGCCTTCCTGAGTATCAGGTGTATGACATACACATTTATTGAGCATCTTTATTGTGCCAGGCAAATGTGGTGAGGGTTGGAAATCATATCCTGGTATGGTGCTATAGGACAAGCACTGAAATACTAAATGAAAGGTCGCCTGTCCAAATTCACCAACCTCTCCTTGGAAACCCTATTCAGAGTCACTGTGAGCCACTTAATAACAATAAAACAACTGTCACCAAATGTTTCTTATATAGTGTTCCAAGCATTTTGCTTATATTCACAATAACCCTATGAATTAATAGTATTGTTGTCCAGCTTTAGAGTGGAGGACCCTTAAGGCACAGAGGAATTAAGTCCCATGCTTATGGTCACCTAGTTAGAAAGCAATAGAACAGGTTTTGGACACAGATATCCAATTATATACTATTAGATACTCCCTCTCAAGACAAAACCACCACACTCCCTGATTCATGGATCTCACAGTCTAGTTTAGGAATCAGCCAAATATGACCCATTGGCCAAATCTGGTAAACTGCCTGTTTTATAAATAAAGTCTTATTGGAACACAGCCACACTTATTTGTTTACATATTGTCTATGGCCTCTTTCCCACTCCATTGATAGAGTTGAGTAATTGTAACCGAAACCATATGGCCTACAAAGTCTAAAACGTCTAGCCTAAAAGAACCACCCTACCCCTCCCTTCATCACATGAGATGTCACAGACAACACTTTGAGTTCTTTGGTCCACAGATTAGCCAACATATCACAGCTAGGGTATACCCGGCCAACGATCCAGCTACTGCTTCTTCTCCAGAATGATCAACAGGATGGTTTGGGAGCAGCCTGTACTATTAATTTCTACTCTCAATCTCATGGGTCCAGGGGAGACAAACGAGGGGCTGGCTGGTAAGAATCACAACTGCTCAGTCAGAGGATCCAAAACTCAAAAGCAGCAAACAAGCCACGACTATCCAGCAATTCTATTTGAAATTATTCATTTACTCCTTCATTCAAAGTCCATCTATTACTAGATTATGTTAAGTGCTGGGGATACAACTAAGAATAAGGTGAAGTTGCTGCCCTCAGAACATCAAAAAGTGATGGATTGAAGGGTAAATTGTAGCAATCTCATTTATTAAAGAGTTTTCATGTGAAAAGAAGGAATAGGTATGTTCTCTGAGTCAGACACTGTGGGCGTCTTGGGAGATAGTGAACTCTGTCTCCACCCAGTGAGGGTGCTCATTGATCCATCTAATCATCCAACACTTACTAAGCACCCATTGTGTACCAGGCGCCAGGCTGAGTACCATATTCACAGGGAGTCACACTATGGATATAATTCAGAAAAATTACATGTTAGCAAAGATTAGACATAAACACCTCTTCTGTCCCTTCTAGTCCCAAGATGCTAGGCTTTGATGCTTCCTGAAGCTTTGCTTTTTGGAGAGGAAGACCTCCATAGTCAGGCCTCAGATGGTACACAGACAGGATCAGCCCTGAAGAAAGCTGCTCACTACTTTCGTGCCTCCAGTGTAAGCTTCTACCTCTTTCCAGTTCAGCAAACAATACAATTAACTTTGGAATTCTATCTATGTGTGCATGTATGTGTATACAATAAATATATACATTGTGTGTGTACAATAGAGGATGGGGCTTCAAAAAGTTCATAGAAAATGGAATTAAAATCTAATAGAGGGCGGGGCTAATGAAAGGAGATGCGGATAGGTCTCTGTGATACAAGTGAATAATTGCTATCAGGACTGATTGTGAGGGTTGGAAATGTAAAGGTAGACATCTTGTAGCAAAAAGAGGGGAGTGATTAACTTTGCAGTCTAGGAGCGGAGGTCCCTGGAACCATCAAGGGAGAAGAGCGGAGAGCGGGACCCTACCCAGAGAAGCAGTGACTCTAGAGATGGAGAAAGAGACAATGACATGGAGCGATGGAGCGGTTGGGGACTTTAGACCCAGGGAAGGAGAGGGGCTGTGTGCTGAAGACCCGGGGGCAGGCTTGAAAGGTATACCCTTTGGTTGGTTGATGATGCATGGAGGGGATTGTAACCATGGCAATGAAATGATATACAATAGGATGAATGTAAAGCTAATGTTCTCCCATGTGAACTATAACATAATTCACAATAAAATATATTTTTTTTAATTTTTAATCTAATAGAGTTTTTCCACTAACTTTTGAAGTTCATACAAATACGTTACTGATGTTAAGTGTCATTGAGTTGATTCCAATTCATAGCAATCCTGTATAAGGGTTCCAAGAAATAGGTGGTAGGTTTGAACCATGAAATTTACTTTTTCAGTACTTATCCTACAGCACCACACCAAGACTGCATATAGATAGGCAATAAGCCCCAAATTCTTTTATTCAGCCTTGACCAAATGTCACCCAATTGGGGGGAAAATAAGTCAAGAAGCTATTGACACAAGGACTTTGAGCATGCAAAGCCTTGTTAGTCATAAGCTTTTTTTTTTAGTTTTTATTGTGAACTGACTGATCGTTTTCATGGGAGAACATCATTTCATTGCAATGATTACAATCTCTTCGTGCATTATCATTCAGCAGTATTTGCTTCCATTCCCTGTTTTGTTTTGTGTTGTTTGGGGTGGGGATGGGGGCATACACAGAAACACTTAGGAGTATATAATAATTGAAACAACCAAAGGCCACATTCTGCAAGCCTGCATCCTGGCTGCCAGCACCCAGTCTCTCTCTTTCCATGAGTCTAGAGTCCTCAGCCACTCCCCTTCTCCATGTCTTCATCTCTGCCTCCATCTCTGGTGTTGCTGCTTCTCTGGATAGGGTCCCGCACTCTGCTTGTGTTCTTCTGCCTTAATGATCCTAGAGTCCTCTGCTTCTGAACTGTAAGATTAACTAATCCCCCATTTTTGTTACAAAACTTCTACCTTTACAATTGTGACAGTCACAATTAGTAAAGATAACAATTTCTCACTTTTGAATCATAAGAATCTTATCCCCATCTCTTTTCACCAGATCCATCTAGATGAGATGAAAACTATTCAGTGGGGACTTTACCTTCCCCCATACTCTTAAACTAAACTCCCTCGTGAAAACTGGTAAGCCAGTCACTTCATGCCTTTATTGCCCCCTCATTTTAAGTAGCCAGTGTCTAAGTTCCCCATCCCTATTTACCCTGTATACAGAGAGGATATTATTGATACTTGTGAAGACTCCTTACCTCTCAATTGATATTTTAAGCTACTACATCCATAAATATAGGTCAAGTTCTTCAAATTGTAGCAATTTGCACTCATTTCCTTTATCAAAAAAAATTTTTTTTTAATCTTCCTCTAGTCAAGTTCTGATTATCAAGCCATGGATGCTAGGTCAAATGGGTATTATCTGCAAGTCTGGGCGTTTTTGTGCATCTCCATCAATTCATATCAGCTGGATGCTTCACTCTGAGCTCTAACCCTCTGTGGCTGTGTCCTTGTCCATGGGCTCAGGAGTCCCCAGGTTCCACCACTCTTTGGACCAACTAGTCTTTCCTCTTCTTCTCTCTCATATCCGGGTCAACAGGAGCCTATGAAATGTGGTTGAACTCAGCCCATTTCTTCATTGCTGCCTTTCCCCTTCTTCCACTCACCAGTAGACCAACGTGGTCAACAGCAAACTTACATGCCTGCTCATGTGTTCCCTTTGAGTTTCAATCTTGGAGGGGGGGTTTGTCCTGAAGGGACTTGATTGCTTGTCTTGATGGCTTCCCAGCAAACAACTTGCTTATTCTTGTAGCAGCCAAGCAGACTGCCATTTTAGTTTTGGATTTTTCCTGCTGATCTTTCTTTGAAGATGTGCCTTGTATTGCTCTAGCTGTACCAGGCTGGTCTGCTAGTCCTTTTTAGTGGGAATGTCCCACCTCAGAAGGTTCTATATGGGGCTCAGGATTCTACCTAAGGTCCTACACACTGTAAAGGCTGCACAAGAAACCTATTTCACTGGGCAAGTTCTAGAACCCCTTTTAGGTATTCCAATCAGTTATAGGCTGAAGACAGGCTTACAAGCTTTCTGTAATCATGTTTCCCAACATTCCTTTCTATCCTACTCAAGTGTCTATTTACATTAGTGTGTGTGTGTGTGTGTTAAGTGCCATCAAGTCGATTCCAACCCATAGCGACCCTGTATAGGATTTCCAAGGAGCAACTGGTGAGCTTGAACCGACTTTGCAGTTCAAATGACTTTGCAGTCTGATGCATTAGCCCACAGCACCACACCAGTAGACAAAGGAAATCAATATTCTTAAGTCCCTCAAGCATTTTAACATTATTTCCCCTCTTCAAACTATGCCTTGATCCCTGTATCACAAAGCCCTATTGTTCCAATGTTGAGCAAACATCTCTATTTACCTCTGTCCCACGTAGCCCATGCAAACCTGTCTCAGGGTTCCCCTCTCTACCTTGTTCTTCCACCCCCTCCCCTTCTTGTGTATTGCCCACCACAACACCTGAACTATGATGTGTCTGCCC
>NW_006408603.1:4673127-4674635 GCF_000296735.1 Chrysochloris asiatica | reverse complement strand
TTCACTCAGCATAATGTCCTCAAGGTTCATCCATGTTATGTGGTGGCTTGCAGCTTCTTTGTTATTCTTCAAGGTAGCATAATATTCCATTGTGTTTATGTACCAAAGTTTGTTTATCCAATCTTCCACTGATGGACACTTAGGCTGTCTCCATCTTTTTGCTGTTATGAATAGTGCTGCTATGAACATTGGTGTGCATATATCTACTTGTATTATGACTTGTATTTCTTGTGGATATATACCAAGTAGAGGAATTGCTGGCTCTTACGGTATTTCTATTTCCAACTTTCTGAGGAAGCACCATACTGTTTTCTAGAGTGGTTGGACCATTTTGCATTTCCACCAGCAATGTAGGAGGGCCCATCTCTCCACACATCCTCAATAGCATTTATTGTCCTCTGCTTTTTTGAACTTCATTGTTATTGCTGGTGTGAGATGATATCTCATTATTATTTTGATCTGGTAGCGTAGTGGTTACAATTCGGGATGTGAGCCTCAAGGTCAGCCGTTTGAAACTACCAGCTGTTCCGTGGGAGAAAGATGAGGCTTTCTGCTCCCATAAAGATTTACAACCTCGGAAACCCTGTACAGGGTCTCTATGAGTCGGAATCAACTCCATGGCACATAATCACCACCGCCAATGGCTAATGATCATGAACCTTTCTTCATATGTTTGTTGACTACCTGAATACCTTCCTTGGTGAAGTGTCTGCTCATGTCCTGTGCCCATTTTTTAATTAGGCTATTTGTCTTTTTCTTGTAGAGGTGTTACAGTTTCATTTATATTTTAGAAATTAGTCCCTTGTCTGATATGTCATTGCAAATGATTTTTTCCCATTCTGTGGACTCCCTTTTTACTCTTTTGATGAAATCCTTTGAAGCTTATTAAAAATAAGTTTCTAATTTTTAGAATGTTCCAATCATCTAGTCATAAGCTTTTGCTTAGAGATATGAAAAAGTATACTTGAAAATATTTATATAGCAGATTTTTTAAACTTTAGTTAAATCTATATTTTTTTGTAACTTTGATCATAAGGTTGAGTTTCCATCTAAGTTTGTTCCTGAAAAAAAAATGAAAACATTTCCTATAATTTCCTACAATATTGAATGGTTTATTTTAAGAGTTCTAGGGATGGCTGACTTGTAATCATAAGCCCTTTGAAGTTTGCTATAGGAAACAACATGTGTGAAAATATTTGCTGTAGAAAATTGTTCAGTTAAAGTAGCTAAGCTGTGTTTATCAAAGGAGACTGAATTTTCTCACCAGGCTTGTTATAATTAATCCACTGTCTGTGACCTTCTTGTAGGAGAAAGAAGAGGCTTTCTTCTTCTGTAGAGATTTTCAGTCTCGGAAACCATGTACAGGTTTGCTATGAGTCGGAACCAGCTGGATGGCACAAAACAACAATAGCCTGATCTTACTACTCCTGTTATAATTCAACCAGTGAAAAAGACTTAGCAGTGCCTCTCAAAATAAGGAACACACCTAAAGTCATTCCATCCCTAAA